>NC_080700.1:16875168-17178198 GCF_030445035.2 Dasypus novemcinctus | reverse complement strand
AGCTGTCAACCTGCCACACGAGGGAGACCTCATCATCGTCAGGAGCAGTGGAGCCGTCCTTCTCGCAAGCGTAAGCAGTAGCGGGGGGGGCAGAACCGGGCAGAGCGGAGCCATAGAGGCTACAGGAAAGGGAGGACCCCATGCCGGGAGCGGAGATAGGTAAGGACTAGGGGAAGGGGAAAGACGTGCCGTAGTCCAGCCCAGAGGGCAGACGCGAAGAGTCCAGTTCCTAGAATCGGACGGCGAGAGTCCGCACCTCAGCGAGAGGGGGACGCGAGTCCGGCCTGAAAGGGTCGGATGGCAAGAGTCCTGCCCCGGGCAATTAGAGGTCCCAGGGATGGACGAGAGTCCAGTGGATGAGAGTCCTTACCTGCCAGAGGAGGGAAGCGAGGAGAAGGGCACAAAGGGGCGAAAGGAGGAGGCAAGGGAAAAGGTTGCTGGGGCTCATGAGCGTCCCGTGGCACAGCAGTAGCGGCAAGGCAAAAGGCAGAGAGTAGGACTACAAACACAAAGGTGACGAGAACAGGGGAGGAGGCAGAGATGAAGGCAGGGGTGGAGGTGCTCAGGCACGCGCTCCTGAGAGTTTTATTGGTGCCTCTTGATCATAGCGGGTCGGTATAAGCCCCCGACATGGAAGGAGAAAGCCATCCAGCGATTCTCCCAGACCGCCGTGGATCGTATGAGGTCGCCAAGGTTCAGGAGCAGCAATGCAGAGTGAGAAGATAGGGGTGAGAAGAGAGGGGGGGGGCCGCCAGGTTATGGAGTGAGGCGGCGGAGGTTCTCGGGGCCCTTACCCTCGGAGCGGTGCAGTGGTGGGGTTGCTTTGGCCCCACATTGGGCGCCAGTTGAGGGACAAAACAGGGTCCCTGTTAAGGGACGAGTGGGGTCCCTGTTGCGGGACGAGTGGGGTCCCATTGTGGGACGAGCGGGGTCCCTGTTAAGGGATGAGTGGAGTCCCGTTGTGGGACGAGAGGGGTCCCTGGCATGGGGAAGAAAGCCTCGTATGGCCGCTGAGGCTTCCCTCAGGGGCTCTGAAGGCGTGGAGGGCACACAACCCAGGAAGAAGTCGCGGAGACAGGCTGATGGCACAAGTCTGTTTTTTTTGTTTTTTTGTTGTTGTTGTATTTTTTTTTATGAAAGAATTTTTTATTAAGTACAATTTCATATTTAAAAGAACTTCCAACCTTACAAATGTGATTGGATATTTAGTATACATAATTTATTTTTAAAATATACAAGTTATACATTAACACTAGAAACACAGTCCCCAAAATATTCAATAAAGATGTCTGGATGACACTTATAGAACTGACCTAGCAATTTTTTCTTCTCTTTGGCAGACAGTTTTGAATCTCCATCAATAGTTTTTAGTAAGTTCAACAGTTCATCTTTGGTTGTCTTCTGTGTACTACTGGAATAATCATTTTGATCCATTCTCTGGCAATAAATATATCCTGTGTCTCTGTTTGGTTCTCTTCCCTTCTGCATGGCCATGAGCTTAACACTAACAATTTTATGTAGAGTTCCAGGAATCTTAAAAACATCTTTTTGATGATCATTTAAAAAGAGTACTAGAAGATCAGTTTTGCCTTTGGATACATTTTTATTGTCAATGATGGCTTTCGAGAATATCGTTTTCACAACCATTCGGTTGTCACTTTCTTTCTGTAATTTAAATTCAGAAAGATGTGCTGCAACAGCCATGAAATACAGCAGTCTTCTAAATTCTTCTCTCTTTTGAGACTCCAAAAGCTTTAGAAAGAGCTGAGTAGCTTCTAATGCTATTTCAGTCTTCCCATTCACCAAGAGTTCTGCAATCGCATTGTGAACATCAGATAAATGTCTTAACAGAGGTTCCCTGGTACTGTAATATTTGCCAAGGGCATCAAAGAGAAGTTCTTTTATTAAGTCTGTTCTATCTGGTTGCTCAGGGAAGTTTCTGCTTATGTCCACCACCATCTGGTCTGGAAGGTATTCTAAGCAGTCAATTGCTGCAGAAAGCCACTCATCTTCCTGAGAGTCGCTATAAGCCTTGAGAATCCCTCGATCCAGATAGCTACTATCGTAGATCAAGTCAGGATGCCTCTTGGGTTGAGGAACTTTAGGTACAACCTCTTGCTGTTTGAGTAAGGACTCAAGAAGTGGAAGGTCTACAAGTTGTAATAGGCGCCCAATTGTTTCCTCTTGCCATACTTCATTAATAACTTCTGGAGACAGGGTTGTAGAGCTATTTACATTAGGGAAGTTAGCTGGCTTTAAACTCAGATTTTTCCACAGATCCTCTAAACTTGCTGATTTCAAATCAGATGACTTAAATAATGCTTCTGCATACCTGGAAGGTGAATATAGTTTGTTCTCTTTGCCTAACTGACTGTCTTTTGTCAGGTATTGTGGTAAACCTATAAAGGCTGCAACTACTATCTTCAAATGTAGGTTTTTTGTCTTTTCCAAAGACTTTGGTTGGAACTGCTTCAAACACTTTGTAGTCCGTAAGTGCTTGACACACTTTCACCACTTTGGCCCGAGGAATATCTACATCACCAAAATACTTATTCTGAATTAGGTGAGAAAAAATGACATCCACAGCTTCTGAACCAACAAAGCAGTCATTGTGCCATTTTAAATGGTGTCTTCGTCTCTTCACTTCCACCTGTGCGTGAAGGGTGCTTATAATGCTGCTCCATATATATGTGGCTCCAAATAGCTTCTGGGCCACAGTGAAACCTGGAGGCCTCTGCGCGGGGCTCTGGAGAGCCGAGTTCAGTGCCGCCGCCTTCTCCCGCACCATGGCCATGGCCGCTGCCGCCGCCGCACCGCCGAGAACAAGTCTGGTTTATTGCGGAAGGGGATGCAGATTTATAGGATTGGGGAGTGGTGTGGCGGGTTCTGATTGGCTAGGGCAAATGCTGTTTCCATATAAGGCAATGTTCTGGCATTGGGCTAGTGATTGGCCAGTAGAGTATGTGCTAACTCTTGATAGGCTGACACTGTTACTAAGCTGATAGGTGGTTGTAAGCTGTTGCTGGGCAAACAGCATACTAAGAGATTAGGTTTAAGGGAGGGGGAGGGGAAGTGAGAGCTGGGCTAGGCAGGAGATAGGAAGGGGGAGGGCGGTGCCGGCTAGCCGTTAGCAGCAAAGGCCTAGTCAGGCGTGGTCACCTTGTCTAGGCCCAGTGGGCAGAGGCGGTGTCACCTCTTGACGCACTGTTTGCCACTGAGGCAAGCTGGGTGCCCCTCCTCCCACAAGTATCCATGTGGAATCTAGGCCCCCTCTTGACATAGATGTGGAATGGACACAACCAAGCCAAGGTCCACAGGAAGGAGGAATACAGTAAGGATTAGAGTGGACTTAATGATATTCTATTCATGAGCTATTGTGATTAATAATCGAGAAAATGTGGCATTGGTGTGGAAAAAGTGGCCATGGTGGCTACTGGGTGCAGGGAATGGGAGGAAGAGATGAGATGTGGAGGCATTTTCGGGACTTGGAGTTGTCCTGGGTGGTGCTGCAGGGACAATTGCTGGAAATTGTATGTCCTCCCATAGCCCACTGGATGGAACATGGGAGAGTGTGGGCTATGGTGTGGATCACAGGCCATGGGTTGCAGCGATGCCCAGAGATGTACTCACCAGATGCAATGGATGTGTCATGATGATGGGGGAGAGTGTTATTGTGGGGGGAGTGGTGGGGTGGGGGCGGTGGGGGTGAATGGGGACCTCATATTTTTTTAATGTAATATATTTTTTAAAAATGAATAAATTGAGTAGAATTTGGAAAAAAAAAAAACCTCCCCGAAACCAAAGCCAACAGATAAATAAAATCACTAAAAGTGATAATAAACAAATTAAAAAAATAAAAAATAAAAAATATAAAAATGGGGAAAAGATTGGAACAGACACTTCTCCAAAGAAGAGACATAAATAGCTAAAAAGCATGTGAAAAAATGCCCAAAATCAGTAGTTATTAGGGAAATGCAAATCAAAACTACAATGAGATACCATCTTACTCCCATAAGATTGACAGCTATCAAAAAACAGAAAACTACAAGTGCTGGAGAGAATGTGGAGGAATGAGGACACTCATTCACTGCTGGTGGGAATGCAGAAGGATCCAGCCATTCTGGAGGACAGTTTGGTGGTTTCTCAAAATTCAGCCATAGATTTGCCATATACCCCAGCAATTCCACTGCTGGGTATATACTCAGAAGTACTGAAGATAAGGACACAAACCAATATATGCACACCAATGTTCATAGCAGCATTATTTACTGTTGCCAGAAGTTGGAATCAACCCAAATGCCCTTCGACAGCTGAATGGATATATAAAATGTGGTATATACATACAATGGAATACTACTCAGCTATAAGAAGGAACAGTACAAACACATGTGATAATACGGATGAATCTTGAGGACCTTATGTTGAATGAAGCAGCCAGGCATTGCAGGACAAATACTACATGACCTTTCTTTTCTTTTATTTTTTTAAAAGATTTATTTATTTATTTATTTCTCTCCCCTTCCCTCCCACACTGGTTGTCTGTTCTCTGTGTCTCTTTGCTGTGTCTTCTTTGTCTGCTTCTCTTGTTGTCAGCGGCACGGGAATCTGTGTTTCTTTTTGTTGCGTTATCTTGTTGTGTCAGCTCTCTGTGTGTGGCGCCATTCCTGGGTAGGCTGAACATTCTGTCGTGCTGGGCAGTTCTCCTTATGGGGCACACTCCTTGTGCATGGGGCTTTCCTACGCAGGCGACACCCCTGCGTGGCATGGCACTCCTTGCATGCATCAGCACTGCACATGGGCCAGTTCTACATGGGTCAAGGAGGCCCAGGGCTTGAACCGTGGACCTCCCATGTGGTAGACGGATGCTCTAACCACTGGGCCAAGTCCGCCACCCCCTACATGACCTTTCTGATATGAAACAAGTAAACTGAGCTGTCTCAGAGAGCTAGAGAATGGAAGATAGGCTTAAAGGAATTTGGGAAAGAGAGGAAGGTTGCACACTAATGCCTACATGTGTGAAGTCTATGATAAGTTGGAGGTATTTGTACAGGGAAAGGATAAGATGGGAGCATAGGGTTACATTTGGGTGGGACTTTGTGGACTTGAGAGGGAATAGGGTTGGGTGGATGTGTCAGATGGCTCAGGGATATGGGAGGAGGGCTTGGGGGAAGAGTTGGGGGAATGTCAGGTATATGTTTGAAGCTATAATGTTGAGAAAACTCTTTAGAAAGTGTAATAAGGACGGATTACGTGTTTAAGGTGCTTAAATGGAGGGGCATCTGGTACAGGCGCAAGCTTCTAGGAAGTGTGTAAGTGTTCGTTTTGTCATAGTGTTTAATCATTGGGTGGAGACCCATACAGTGAGTGTGAAGGTGTACCCACGTCCTGGGGAGACCTGATGTTTCCAAATAGAGAGAATTGTGTCTCTAGAGAGAATCAGTGGCTCCCAATTAGTTAGGGCAGTCTAATAAATCAAGCCCTCAGCATTATTACCTATAAATCCGGTCCCTCAGGTAATGAAGATTGATTGTCACTGTGGGCCCTGAGGGGAGGGGAAGAGAAGTATAGAATAGATGGAAACATGTCAACTGGGGGTCAGTGGACATGCTCCACAAGATTATGCAATGATCGATATAGGACATGTTAACTTACACCAAAAGTGTATAAAAGTCTATAGGCTAAAATGTAAACCATAATGTAAAAATAAGTAAGCTAAAAATTTTGAAATTTGTACCGCCTAAAATATACACATAATGTAAGCCAAAATGTAACCATGTTTGATAGCTGTTTCAAAATCTATACATCAGCTGCAACAAATACAACATGAACATGTAAAAAGATCATTGCTGGGGAAAGGGAATAAAGGTTTGATGTTGGATGTATGGGAGTCCCCTATATTGTGTATGTGAATTACTGTGATCTAAAACTTTTCGAAGACAAAATTTAAAAATTAGAAGGAAAAAAAAGGATGTAGACACTGAGGAAGAAGTGAAAGAAACTGCCTTGCCCCTGTACATACAGGGCAACACCTATTACAGTGATGAAAGGCAAAAAAAAAAAATGTTAGAAACAAAGCTTTATAATATTTTTCATTTTATTAATGCACCAATTTATTTTTACTTTAAGTATTTCTAAATTATTATGTATTCTATTTCTAAACTTTAAACCCATCACTATATTTCAATTTCCCATTAGTTGAGTTTTGCAATATATTAAACTTCATTGTTGAAGAAGTTTTGGATCACACAGAGGTTAAACTATGGCAGGGGAGGAACACTGGTGTGAGGTGTTATTGATTGGGGGCACATGACTGAGGGGAAGTTCTCCAGGGCATGTATATAGGGGACATAAAAATATTCTGATATATGTTGGGTATTTTTATAGTAGTTACAGTTACAAACATCAACTGAGGGAGTGCTGGGTTCCTACCCAGGGAAGCTCTGTCACATTCCCCAATGAAACAAAAATAATCCCTCAAGTGCAATGGCAAAGACCAACAAGGAAGGATGGTCCAATAATGAGCCCTTGATACTGATGACTATGCTTATGAGCCT
This sequence comes from Dasypus novemcinctus, assembly GCF_030445035.2. Taxonomy (NCBI): domain Eukaryota; kingdom Metazoa; phylum Chordata; class Mammalia; order Cingulata; family Dasypodidae; genus Dasypus; species Dasypus novemcinctus. Next base: position 17,171,644 of record NC_080700.1, on the reverse strand, counting down.
GTGTGTCTGAAATATCAACTAGGCCTAGAGCTGCAGGGTCCCTAAGAGTTACCTCCTGAGAACCTCCATGTTGCTCAAATGTGGCCACTCTCTAAGGCAAACTCAGCATGTAAATGCATTACCTTCCCCCCAACAAGGGACATGACTCCCGTGGATGAGCTCCCTGGCACCGAGGGATTACTACCAATCACTAAATGATGATGCAACTAGATAATAGACCTTGAATAAAAGGGTCAACTCTGACCAGCAGAATATCTCAGCCTATATGTTGGATCAAGTGTTAAAAACTGCTTTTTGACCTTGAATAAAAGGAGGAAAATGCAAAGACAAATGGATTTATATGGCTAAGATTCTTCCAAAAAGAGCCAGCAGGTCATCAAAGGGGTCATGCTTATGCACACTTCAGCGGGACCCCAGAGAAAACCAAATTGGATACAGCCATAGGTGCTGGTTCTCCTACAGGCTAAGGAGATTCTCAGGGTATATGGTCATGGCAGATGGATTTGGAGTTCTGTGCCATGTCAGAGGGCCCTACTTTGGAATTTGTGCTCCTGAGTGTGATGGAGCTGGACTCACATGTGACCTTCCTACACATGCCTCTCCTGTCACTTTTAGTGAACCTGTGGTAGGCACTAGGGATGGTGCATACTCAGGGAACTTGAATCTCTGGACTGCCCATGTGCCAGCTGGGCCCTGAGCCTCAGCAGTGTGGTGACTCCTACTCTCTGGTTCATTGGACTTACCCAGGTCAGCTAACAAGGAGGTGAAGATGGTCAACCACCACACCAGAGAATCAAGAGTGCCAACAACTGCAAGCAGAGGAATTACATTAGTCACCCATGTGGAATCTATGCCCCTTCTTGATGTAGAGATGCAGTGAACATAACCATCCCAGGGCCCACAGAATAAAATATGGATTAGAGTGGACTTACTGATATTCTACTATGAAACTATTGTGACTAGTAATAGAAGAAATTGTAGCATTGAGGTGGAGAAAGTGGCCACAGTAGTTTCTGAGGGCAGGGAGAGGGAATAAGGGATGTGTGGGGTCATTTTTTGGGAATTTGAGTTGTCCTAAATGAATTGCAGGGTCAGATGCTGGACTTTATATATCCTGCCATAACCCACTGAATGTGCTAGGGGAAAATGTGAACTACAGGGTAAACTATTATCAGTGTGGTGCAGCAGTACTCCAAAATGTGTTCACCGAGTGTGATGAGTGTGCCACAAAGATGGAGGAGGTTGTTGGTGTGGTAGGAGTGGGTTGGGGGGGATGGGCAGTATACGGGAATCTCTTATATTTTTAATGTAACATTTTTTGTGATGTATATATCTTCAAAAAATGCAATTTACAAAAATGATGGGGTGGGGGCATGGGGTGGGAGGTATATGGGAACCTCTTATGTTATTATGTTTTTAAAATGTTTTCTTAATGTAATGTCCTTTGTGATCTATTAACTTTAATTTAAAAAGTGTAAAAAAAAATGCAAGAAAGGAACTGCCAGCCAAGAATTTTATATCCAGCAAGATTATCTTTCCAAATAAGGGTGAGATTAGAATATTCACAGATAAACTGAAACTGAGAGTGTTTATAACAAAAAGACCAGCTTTGCAGGAAATTCTTAAGAGAGTGTTACAGCTTGAGAAAAAAAGACAGGAGAGAGAGACTTGGAAGAGAGTCTATAAATGATGACTGTATCTGTAGCAGTAATTAACAGTGTCAAAAATAAAATGATAGATAAAACACAAAGATCAAAATAGATGAAATAAGAACTGCCTTTACAGTAATACATTGAATGTTAATGGATTAAACTCCCCAATCAAAAGGCACAGACTGGCAGAATGGAAAAGAAAATATGAGCAAGAGACTCACCTTAGACCCATGGATACCAAAAGATTGAAAGTGAAAGGTTGGAAAAAATTATTCCATGCATTCAGTAACAACAACAACAGAAAAGTTGAGGTAGGTATACTTACGTCAGATGATATAGACTTTTTTTTTTCCAAATTCTACTCAATTTATTCATTTTTTAAAAAGATATTACATTAAAAAATATGAGGTCCCCATTCGCCCCCACCACCCCCACCCCACCACTCCCCCACAGTAACATTCTCCCCCATCATCATGACACATCCATTGCATCTGGTGAGTACATCTCCGGGTATCGCTAAAAGTAAAACTGTTATTAAGAGACAAGGAAGGACATTACATATTAATAAAGGGGATGTTTCACCAGGAAGAAATACCAACCATAATGTATATGCACCTAACCAGAATGTCCCAAGATACATGAGGCAAACACTGGCAAAACTGAAGGGAGAAATTGCCTTGTCTACAATAATATTTGGAGACTTCAATACACCACTGTCAGCATTGGATAGAACATCTGGGCAGAGAATCAATAAAGAACCAGAAAGCTTGAATAATATGATAAATGGACTAAAGCTAAAAGACATATACAGAATATTGCACTCCAAAACAACAGGATATACATTCTTTTCAAGTGCTCATGGATCTTTCTCCAGGACAGACCATATGTTGGGTCACAAAGCAAATCTCAATAAATTAAACAAAATCAAAATTATACAAAGTGCTTTTTCTGATAAGGAATAAAGTTGGAAATCAACAAGTGGCAGATAAAGGGAAAATCCGCATATATGAGGAGATTAAACAACACACTCTTAAATAATCAGAGGGGCAAAGAAGAAATTTCAAGAGAAATCAATAAATATCTCAGGATGAATGACAATGAGAATACAACATATCAGAACCTATGGGATACAGCAAAAGCATTGTTGAGAGGAAAGTTTATAGCCCTCAATGCTTACATTAAAAAAAAAGAAAGAGCTAAAATTAATGTCCTAACTGCACAGCTGGAGGAACTAGAAACGAACAGCAAATTAATCCCAAACCAAATAGAAGGAATGAAATAACAATGATCAGAGCAGAAACAAATGAAATTGAGAAGAAAAAAAAAAATGGAGAGAATTACATAACCAAAAGTTGATTCTTTGAGAAGATTAACAAAATCAACAAACCCTTAGCTAGACTAAGAAAAAAAAATGAAAAAAACGAAAATGGGAACACTACTACTGACCCCACAGAAATAAGAGAGATCATAAGAGGATACTATGAACAACTTCATGCCAAAAAAACTAGACAATGTAGATGAAATGGAAAAATTCCTAGGAATGGACAAACAACCTACACTGACCTTAGAAGAAAGAAAAGACTCAACAAACCATTTACAAGTTAAGAGATTGAAACAGTCATCAACCAACTCCCCAAAATGAAAAGCCCAGGAACAGACAGTTTCACAGGTGAGTTCTACCAAGCATTCAAAGGTTTCATACCAATCTTACTCAAGTTCTTCCAAAAATTGAACAAGGAAGAATGCTACTAAACTCATTCTATGAAGCCAATATCACCTTTATACCAGAGGCATATAAAGATATTATGAAAAAAGAAAATTACAGAACCATTTCTCTAATGAATACAGATGCAAAAATCCTCAGTAAAATACTTGCTAATTGAACCCAACAACATATTGAAAGAATTATTCATCATAATCAAGTGGGGTTTTATACCAGACATGCAAGTCTGGTTCAGCACAAGAAAATCAATCAACATAATACACCACATTAATAAATCAAAGAAGAAAAATTACATGACCTTATCGATTGACTCAGAAAAGGCATTTGACAAAATACAGCATCCTTTCTTGATAAAAATACTACAGAAATAGGAATTGAAAGAAACTTCCTCAACACATTAAAGGCCACATATGAAAAACCCACAGCTAGCATTGTAGTCAATGCTGAAAGACTGATAGCTTTCCCATGGGAATCAGGAACAAGACAAGGATGTCCACTGTCACCATTGTTATTCAATATAGTGCTGGAGGTTCCACCTTGAGCAATCAGGCAAGAAAAAGAAATAAAATGCATTCAAATTGGAAAGGAAGAATTAAAACTTTCACTATTCACAGATGATATGATCCTATATCTAGAAAGTCCTGATAAACCTACAACAAAGCTACTAGAGCTAATAAATGATTTCAGTAGAGTATTTAGATACAAGACCAATAAGCAAAAATCAGTGGTGTTTCTACACATTAATAATGCATGCTCTGTGGAGGAAGTCAGGTAAAATATCCATTTACAATAGCAACTAAAAGAATGAAATATTTAGGAATAAACTTCACCAAGGATGTAAAGCACTTGTATTCAGAAAACTATAATGCATTGCTAAAAGAAAGTTAAAATGATCTAAATAATTGGATGAACATTCCATGCTCATGGATTGGAAGACTAAATATCATTAAGATGTCAGTTCTACCCAAATTGATATACAAATTCAATTCAATCCCAATAAGTATTCCACCCACATTTTTAAACAAATAGAAAACACAATTATCAAATTTATCTGGAAGGGTAAGTGGCCCTAAATAGCAAGAAACATCTTAAAAAGGAAAAGTGCAGTTGGAGGACTCTCACTTAGACTTTAAATCATATTACCTGGCTACAGTGGTTAAAGCAGCATATAGACCAATGGAAACATATTAATGGTTCAGAAACAGACCCTCACATCTATGACCAAGTGATTTTTGATGTCTGTCAAACACACCCAACTGGAACAGAACAATCTATACAACAAATCGTGCTAGAACTGGATATCCATAACCAAAAGAAAGAAACAAGACCCCTATCTCACACCTTATGAAAAAATTAACTCAGAATGAATCAAAGACCTAAATATAAAAGCAAGTAAAATAAAGCTCCTAGAAGAAAATGTAAGAAAATATCTTCAAGACCTGGTGGTAAGTGGTGGATTCTTAAACCTTACAACAAAACCATGAGCAACAAAAGAAAACATGGATATATGGGACCTCTTCAAACTTAAACACTTCTGTGATTCAAAAGAGTTCAAGAAGGTTAAAAGGCAGCCCACTCAATGAGAGAAAATATTTGGAAACCACATATCTGATAAGGGTTTGATTGCATTCTATATAGAGATCATACAACACAACAATAAAAGAGCGAACAATCCAATTAAAAAACGGGCAAAAGATTTAAATAGACATTTCTCCAAAGAGGAAATACAAATGGCCAAAAAGCACATGAAAAAATGTTTCATATCACTAGTTTTAGGGAAATGCAAATCAAAATGACAATGAGATATCATCTAACACCACATAGAATGGCTATTTAAATAAACCAACCATTAGTGCTGGAAAGGATGTGGAAAAATAGGAACACACCTTCACTGGGAGTGAAGGTGTAAATGGTACAGCCTCTGTGGAGTGTAAAATGGTACAGCCTCTGTGGAAGACAGTTTGGCAGTTCCTCAGGAAGCTAAATATAGAACTGCCATATGATCCAGCAATTCCTCTACTAGGAATATATCCAGAAGAACTAAAAACTATTACATGAACAGGTATCTGCACACCAATATTCACAGTGGCATTATTCATGATGCCAAAAGATGGAAACAACCCAAATGTACATCCACCAATGAATGGATAAATAAAATGTGGTATATACATACAATGGAATACTGTGCTGCAGTAAGGAGAAATGAAATTGGGACACATATAATAACATGGATGAATCTTGAAGACATTATGCTAAGCAAAGTAAGCCAGACTCAAAAAGACAAATATTGTATGGTCTCATTAATATGAACTAAACACAAAGAATAAACACATGGAGTTAAAACCTAGAGTATAGGCTATAAAGAGATAAAAGGAGGGTTGAGACAACTACTGATGCTTAATGTATGTAGAAGTTTTAATTAACTTGACTGTAAAAGTGTCAAAATGTTTAAAGTTGATGGTAAACACATTATAGTTGGTAGCAACTGGTTTATAAATGGGATTGTGGCTAAAAAGGGTAGTCTGTGGAAATAAATGTCTACTGAAAGAAATGTAAAGATTAATCTAGGGACTGAATAACACAGTGAGCCCAGAGGTGGGTGAGAATTGTGGTTGAGGATACAGATGCAAGAATGTCTTTCTGTGAGCTAGAACAGATGTACATCACTATTGCAGGGTGGTGGGAATGTGGAGAAGCACGGGAAAACTACAATTGGTGTGATCTATAGATCTAATATTGGTTAACAGCAATATTATAATAATCTTGCATCAATGCCAAAGATGTTCTGTGTTGATAATCGAGGTGTATGGAAAAAGTGTGCCATATGTATGCTATGGACCATGGTTGGTAGTAATACTCTCATGATATTATCTCATTATCTATAACAAATGTTCTACCACAGTGTGGTGTGTTGGTGAAGAGGTGTTGTCTGGGAATTCTACACGTGTATGATTGTTTTGCAAGTTCACAATCTGTGATAAAAATATATTTTCAAAAAATAGGGTGAGATGGAAAAATACACCAAATGTAAGATAGGGACTATAGTTCGTAGTTATAATTTTGACAATGCTCTTGCATAGTTTGTAACAAATGTTTCACAAAAATGCAAAGTGTTGGTGGAGGAGTGATGTATGAGACCCCTGTACAATGTTTTGCATGTTTATTTTGTAAGTTCACAATCTTTACTATACAGTTATTATTTACGCATGTTCATATATGAATGATATACTTCCATAAAAAATATATTAAAAATGGAAAAAAAAAAGACAAGGGACCTTCCTTTGAGTGGAAGCTTATAAGAAACCTGGTGTATAAAATAATTGTTTTCCTCTCTCCAAGTCTGGGTCTTGTATATTTGACTGCCCACTTTCATGCCTGTCCAGATTTATTTTCAAAACTAATGCAAATGTCTCTTTTCCACCCACTGGGTAGAGTCATTCCTTTGACTTAATATTTCCTTGCCCATTAAACACAAAGCCCACAGGGAGAAGTTTGGTAGGGCATTGTTACACCCCATCCTTCCTTTAACATTCTAGTGAAATTGGGCTTGCATTCTTTCTTCAGAGTTGATTTTGATGGAATGAGGGAAGGTGCCCAAAACATGAAGATTCTGAGTGTGAGGACCAATGCAAGAATGAGAGAGGGATTCCCTGGAGTCTGGGGTCCCTCTCTAGTAATCTTCCTGGGTCCTATAGAATTTGTATGGCATGGCCATTTTTGCCTGCCAGATTTGCCCCTTCACATCCCTTTCTGTAAACTTTCAGAGTCAAAACTTCCTCTTGGTTTGATGAATTTTGTTGAGACACTGAATCCTCCTTCCTCTGTTCTTGGAAAATAATTTATGCCATTATGATATAGTAACATATTACACAAAAGTCTGTTGGCTGGCTGGAGCTTCCTCCCAACCTCCCCTCTCCTGCCAGCTGCAGAGATAACCCAGGAGACCCATGGTGAGAACAGATCATGGCTCCTCTACCAGGTGGACTGTCATCCCCAGGAACCTCCAGGCCTGCCAGCTGACTTTGCACATTGTGGGCAGGAGAGAGGTCCTCTCCAGGAAGCAGGTGGTCACCTCACACTGCTCTTACATGTCTGTCAGAAGCTGATGAAATTGGAGGCATTTCCCCAGCATGTGCACAGCCACTCAAAATTGTGTGCTATTTCAGGGGTCCCATGGAACCTTTGAAGCCCCATCTCTGGAACCTCTAGGGGTCACTAGGAGCCTGTGAGGGAAGCTGGGCCCTGGAGTCTGTTGCTGCCTTGGTGGCAGTCATTGGTTATTGCCACTGAACTAAGTGATCCAAAACCCACAAGCCAGGCTGACACAGACCCCAAAAACAACTCTGAAAAATGAGAGAGTCCCTTACCTCTTCTCTGAGTTTCCATTTCCTCGCCAACAAAGTGGCAATACTAATACCTGCCTGCTGAGCTTACAGGATTATTCTGAGCATCTAATTATTTTTAACAGCTATGTATTACTGAATGTTAAAAAGCTCAAATGTCAGGAAGTGGACTTGGCCCAATGGATAGGGTGTCTGCCTACCACATGGAAGGTCCGTGGTTCAAACCCCAGACCTCCTTGACTTGTGTGGAGCTGGCCCATGCGCAGGGCTAATGCACGCAAGGAGTGCCGTGACATGCAGGGGTGTCCCCCGCATAGGGGAGCCCCACACTCAAGGAGTGCACCCCGTAAGGAGAGCTACCCAGCACGAAAGAAAATTCAGCCTGCCCAGAATGGCACCACACACACAGAGAGATGACACAACAAGATGACGCAACAAAAAGAAACAGATTCCCGGTGTTGCTGATAAGGATAGAAGTGGTCACAGAAGAACACACAGCGAATGGACACAGACAGCAGACAACTGGGGGTGGGGCGGGAGGGGAGAGAAATTAAAAAAGGAAAAAACAGTTAAAAAAAACAAAACTCAAGTGTCTTGGGATCACAGGTCCATCAAGTAATCTAAATATGTTGATTAGGGCCAGATGTAAGCAGTAAAGAATGGTAAGGCCTGTGGCAAACAAACATGCATTTTGTAAAATTCTTATTTCATATACAATGTGGGACCTTACAAAACACCCATGGGATGTATTTAGCTTTGAAGCACAGTATTAGATTCATCAAAACTGCAGATTAGGGTACACTCTTAGCTCTTGAGAGCCCATATAGGACAACAGGGTACATCTTTTATGTGGCTAAAGTAGATGGCTGCTAATGCAGTATGGTTTGGAGAGGCTTCTCTAAATATCTCCCTTCTAGACCTTCAGTTAGTACCTGAAATCCTAACTTTTAGGGTTTTGTGGGGATTGAGAATGGGGGGTAAGTATTAAGGGATTAATTATTCTCACGAAGATGTAAACACTTTATCTACAATGGAGAACTTATTGCTTCTCTTCTAGCCACTAACACCTAAGCATTCTAAGACAGTAATGCAAACTCTAATTAAATCCCTTAGCTTTAATACTTAGTTTAATACTGTTAGTTTAATACTGTTAGTTTAATACTGTTTAATACTGTTTAATACTGCCTAGATGTACAAACACCATGTGAGGGGTTGGGATTACATAGATGGATGCAAGGTCAACCCTGCTATCAAAGTGTTTATAACCTAGTGAGAAACTCCAAGGTGTGCTCTAAGAGGAGGGAAACAGTGCTTTTTTGTTAACTAATGTATACCTGGCACTCCACAGTACCCAGAACACAGTGGAGGCTTAATAAGTGGGAAATAGGCATGGCCATGATCCCTTGCAATGCAGGGCAATTAACAGGGACTGTGGGTCATTTTATCAGGTTAGTTCTGGAAGACAGAAGAGGCTGGGAAGATGGACACAGGTCCTCTGTGGGGGGTGGTTGAAGAGGAAAAAGGGAATACCTGGAGGCATTTATGTTTCTGACCCTTGAGTAAAACATAGTCGTTAAAAATAGTTTGATGCTTAGAATCGTCATGTGAGCTAAGCAGACAGGTATTAGTATCCCCATTTTGTGGATGAAGAAACAGATGCTCAGGGAAGAGGTAAGTAACTCCAATTTTTCAGAGTTGTTTCTAGGGTCTGTGTCAGCCTGGCTTGTGGGTTTTGATAGTTAGGGTCAGTGACTATCACCAACTGTGCCAAGGCAGCAACAGACTCCAAGGTCCAGCTTCCCTCACAGGTTCCTAACTGGCCTCCCTGGACTCCTGGAGATTCTAGAGCTAGGGCTTCAAGGGTCCCATGGCCCCCTTGAAATAGTGCACAATTTTGAGTAGCTGTGCACATGCTGGGGAAATGCCTCAGATTTCACTAGCTTCTGACAGATATGCAAGAGCAGCATGAGCTAACCACCTGCTTGGCAATCATTCCCTAGAGATGTCCTCTCTCCTGCCCACAATGTGCAAAGCCACCTGGGAGGCCTGGAGATCCATGGTGGGGTGACAGTAAACCAGGTAAAGGAGCTATGATCTGTTCTCACCATGGGTCTCCTGGATTAACTCTGCAGCTGGGTGGTGGGGCAGTGGGGTGGGGAGGGCAAGAGGGTTTAGAGAGCCTTAGGAGTATCTCACCTGGAAGTGGTTATCTGCCACTAACAGCAACATAAAGCATTGCCCAAGAAGAGTGGAAGGAAGGTATAGCAGTGAGCTGGGATCCCACTGGGGTTGCTGGAATTTCTCTAGGTTCTTGGCTTTGTTACAAAAAAGAATTTTAAGTACATGCCAGTTCAGTTAGGCCAGTAATTTACTAAGACAATGAGAGAAGAGAAATGTGAGAAAATAACTGATTTGGGGTAAAATAATAGATTATGAGCCCTAGGTAGAGAGAGGAAAAGGGAAAAAAGGGGTAAAAAAGGACTGATTTACAGACTATAAATCCCCATTGCAGATTACAAATCCCCAGGTCTATTTGCATGCTAATCCAGGCAGGGAGAGAAAGAGCAAAACAGGCAAGTTAGTCTTTGTGCTTGCATTTTAAACCATTAATTATTCTACACCTTTGCTAATGTTGGGAGGGGAATCCCAGTTGTTTGCTGTTTTGATTGGTTATCCACTCATCAGTTCCCTCAGTGGGCCCAATGGCAAGGCCCCTTGAGAACATCTGGGGTTTTTTCTTGATCCTGGATGAAATCCCATTCTGAGTGGAATTCTCGTGAGGTTCTTCCAGGAGCCATCTTGAATAGTCTTTACTTCAGGGAGGCTTTCCATGGCCATGCATTTTATGGTTATGGTTTTTCTGCCAGGTCCCAGATTTGTCTCTTTATTCTCTAAGTAGCCTGCCTCACTGGGACCCTTGAGCTGGTGGTGGCCCAGGAGGACACTCAGGCCCAGCTGCCAGCAGACTCCTAGCAGGGAAGGGCTGCCTATGTGGTCCTACTAGGCAAGCTGAGAACCACAGGAGTTAAGGGTCAGAGGCAGACCTGGGCTGTGTGATGCCCATAGCCTTGGCACATGCAAATTTAGTGGGAGGGTTGGGGGAACAGAAGAACATGGGAGAATGTCAGGTATGTGGTTGAAACTATAATGCTGAGAAAACACTTTAGAAAATATAGTAAGGAAGGGTTGCCTGTTTAAATGCTTAGTGGGGGTCATCTGGCACAGGGACAGGCTTCTAGGGAGTATGTAAGTGCTCATCTTGTCATAGTGTATTATATCATTGGATGGAGACCCATACAATGAGTGGGAAGATGTACCCCCATCCTGGGGAGGCCTGATGTTCTCAAACATAGGGAAGGGTGTCTCGAGAGAGAATTGGTGGCTCCAAATGGGGGAGGATAGTCTAGTGTGTCAAGCCCTCAGCATTGTTGCAAGTATCTGTGAATCTGGTCCTTCAAGTAATGATGCTTGATTGTCACTGTGGGCCCTGAAAGGGAGGTGGGGAAAGGAATGGAATAGATGGAAACAGGGTAACTGGAGGGCAATGAAAGTGTTCCACAAGGTCATGCAATGATTGATATAGTGCATGTTAAATTACACCAAAAATTTGTAAAAGTATATGGGCTAAAATGTAAACCATAATGCAAACCATAATATAGCTAAATATTTAGAAAACTGTACAGTCCAAATATAAACCATAATGTAAACCAAAATGGAACAATTTTTGGTAGCTATGTTTCAATATCTGTACATCAGCTGCAGCAAATATAACATGAACATGTAAAGATATTCCTGGGGAAGAGTTTGATGTGCATATATGGGAGTCCCCTATATTGTATATGTGACATTACTGTGATCTAAAACTTTTTTGAAGACAAAATTGAAAATTAAAAAAAAAAAAGGATGTAGACACTGAGGAAGGAATGAAAGAAATTTCCTTGCCACTATACATACAGGGCAATACCTATTATAGTGATAAAAGGCAAAATGTCAAAAACATTTGGTATTTTTCATTTTTAATACCCCAATTTACTTTTTATTTTAATTTTTCTAAGTTAGTATGTATTCTGATTCTAATCTTTAAATCTATCATTACTATTAAATTTGGCGATATATTAGGCTTCATTTTTTAAGAAGTTTTGGGCCACAGAGGGGTTCAACTATGGCAGGGGAGGAATACTGATATGGGGTGTTATTGATGGGGGACACATGGTTGGGAGGGAGTTCTCCAGGGCATGTATATAGGGTATATAAAAATGTTCAGATATTCACTGAGTATTTTCATAGTAGTTAGAATTACAAATGACAACTGAGGGAGCACTGAGTTTCTAGTCAGAGGAGCTCTGTACATTCCCCAATGGAAGAGCAACAATCCCCCAAGTGCCAGGGCAAAGACCAATGAAGAAGTATGGTTCAGTGATGAGCCCCTGATACTGATGACTATGCTTATGAGTCTGTGTGCCTGAAATTTCAACTAGGCCTAGAGCTGCAGGGTGCCTAAGAGTTATCTCCTGAGAGCCTCTGTGTTTCTCAAATGTGGCTACTCTCTAAGCCAAACTCAGCATGTAAATGCATTACCTTCCTCCCAGCATAGAAGATGACTCCTGGGGATGAACCTCCCTGGTACTGAGGGATTACTACCCATCACTAGCTAGTGGTTCAACTAGAAAAAGACCTTGAAAAAAAGGCAGGAAGGATAAAGGCAATTGAGTTTATATGTCTAAGAATCTTCAAAAAAGAGTTGGGAGGTCATAGCGGGGTTGCATTTATGCACATATCAGCAGAATCCCAGAGGGAGCCAACATAAATACAATCCCAGGTACTGTGCTCTTGAAGGCTATGGAGGCACACAAGTTCTATGGTCATGGAAGATGGCTCTAGAGTTCAATGCCTTGTCAGTAGGCCCTACTTAGGAATTTGTGTTCCTGAGTTTTATGGAGTTATACTCAGATGTGACCTTTCTACACATGCCTCTTCTGTCACTTACTGAAACTGTGGTTGGCTTTGGGGTTGGTATATACTCAGGAGACATGAATCTCTGGACTGGCCATGTGCCAGCTGGACCCTGAGCCTCAGCAGAGTTGGAACTCTTACTCTCCGGTTCATTGGACTTACCCAGGTGAGCTAAGAGGGCAATGAAGAGGGTCAACTGCCACACCAGGGAACCAAGAGTGCCTGCAATTGCAAGCAGGAAAATCGCATTAATCAACCATGTGGAATCTGAGACCATCTTGATTTAGAGGTGGAGTGGTCATCACCATCCCAGGGTGCACAGAATGGAGGAATAAAATATGGATTAGAGTGGACTTACTGGTATTCTATTATAGAATTATTGTGACTAGCAATGGAGGAAATTGTAGCATTGATGTGGAGAAAGTGGCCATGGTAGTTGCTGAGGACATGGAGAGAGGAGAAGAGATGTTATGTGGTGGCATATTTGGGACTTGGAGTTGTCATAAATTATATTGCAGGGACAGATGCTGGACATTATATATCTTGCCATAACCCACTGAATGTACTGGTGGAGAATATAAAGTACCATGTAATCTATAAGCCATGCAGTGGAGCATTGCTTCAAAATGTATTCACCAAATGCAATAAATTTGCCACAATGATGAAAGAGGTTGTTGATGTGGGAGGAGTGGGGTGTGGTGGGGTGTGGAGTATATGGGTACCTCTTATATTTTTTAATGTAGCATTTTTTGGTGATCTTTGTGTCTTTAGAAAAGGGCAATTAAATAAAATTTTTAAAAAAATACATTTCTTTGGTAGATTACAGATCTTTTCCTAAACCCAGTGTTCTCTTTTATTCCCTGGACCTGGTGACATGGGTTATCCCACAGTCCTCTCCCAGACTTACTTGATAATTTTCACAACAGCAGGGCTTATATTGATAATTCACCCAAAAACAGAGCTGTAAAATGCATCTCTTATCAACTGTCCTTTGAGCAACTGGTTTGAAGTAAAAACAAGGCTTTTAGGTATAATTTGGACTCTCTCCCAGGTTTGGTCATTTGTACTAGTTCTGTTAGACACAGGATATGAAGATTTGGGCTTGGGCTCATAATATTTGCAGGCAGCATAAGCAGGTTTTCCTGGTTCCCATAAATGCACCTGCAAATCTGGCATCACCTCCTTGTCCATACCAGGGGTGGAAGTATTTGCAGATCCCAAACATGCCTGATGCTTTCAAATCAAATGATGCTCCCTCTTCTTTCACCTCTGAGAGCCTTGGTTTCCTCATCTGAAAAATGGAGACAATAATATTGAACTCTTAAAGTTGTGTGAGGAAGTGCGGTGTGGGTGGAAAACTTAAATGGACAAAGGTTTTAATTTCTTCTCTCCCATTTGCCAGCTACATGGTCTTGAGCTATTAAAAAATTTTTAGAGTCTTGTTTGCTTAACTGGTAAATGCATAGAGTTATATCAACATTCCTTTGGCACATAGAGGATAATCTTACCTGATAGCCCCTTCCCTTCCTTCCCAATCCACATGGCTCTTCCTTAAAGTCTTCACTCCCTTTTAGTATGTAGCGGAGATTCATGATGGAGTCTTCTTCCCCCACATTCCCTGGGCCCTCAGAAATCTCAGGCATGGCACCAGATATTGGGAGCTCCACGTTCTCAGCCTGCTATTACTCTTGGCTGCAAAATGACCATCCCTCTATCCCTCTTCCTGCTATCCCAAAGAAGTTGGCCTCAATTTCTGTTGGGGGAAAGGAATCTAATTAAACTGACTCATATCAATATGCAAATGAATGAACAATGCTTCTAGGTTTCACACTTCCAGGAGTACTTGCATTTCTAATGTGAATCAATGGTAGAATCAACCTTGTAGAATTTCTGACTGGAGGACAAAGGAAAGTGTAGAATTTCAGGCATTAAGGAGGAAGCAGTGATTTCAAATTTGGCCAGTTATGTCTAGCTCTGTAGCAGCTCCTTGCCTATAGTGAAGAGCACCTACAGCTATCCTTGGGTCCTGCTTGCACTAAGAACACAACTATAGGAGCTCTAAATCTAGAGGGAGATGCTATCTCTTGGAACCCAAATGCTATTTCTTCAAAGATCTGAAGGATTAAGATCTGAAGGATTAAGATCTGGGCCATTGTTAAAATGAGTGTTTAACACCTGCCTGGCCCATTTTATTTTCAGAGTTCTTTTTATTCATTCATTCATTAGTTATTCATTTATTTAATGTAGTTTTTAAAGTGTGCTTATTCCATCTTGCAAAGGTGGAATTATTCAGAGGAACGTTTAAAAGAAATTAATCTGATGGGGGCTTATAATTGTGCTTTAATTTTAAATTAATATCCCTCCCATTTTCATGTTGCCAGGACAATTATCCTGAATTGTACCAGAAGCAGGAAATTATTTATTGTCCTGTACATGGCATCCCCACCTGGAGAGCACACCATTCGCTGTAGCTTTTTAATCTCCTCTGTGGGCAATGGAAGATAAAACATCTCAACAATATTTCAGTGTTTGGAGAAGATGAGAGCACCACAATCATTCATGTGTGTTTCACCTGGTCACTTTGCTTTATTTATTATAACTGGGTCACTGTGCTAGGTGGGTTTGGATACAGCTTCAGGATTGTGAGTGTTTATTGGAAGCTTCTGGGGACTCTGAAAAAGTCACGTTTAAGTGGCAGGAAAAACTAGAAATATGCAGGTTTCTCCAACACTTCCTTCTCTGAGCACTTCCTCTTTGGTGCTAGCTAGAATGTGCCTGATGAAATTAGCTGCATTGAGAATAAAGAGGGTAAAGTTACCATGGGGATCCTTGGACTCATTGTGGGCTTTTTTTCCCCTGAGAGAGGAACCCCAGATTTTAGGCTGCAGACCCGAAGCATAGTACAGCCCCAACCTTCTCTGTTTTCAGGGGAGGCCTGAGAATGATGCTTTGGGTTCCTGGAGTGGCAATTAATTGGACTGACTATGGGCTCCATCATGCCTTCTTCACAAGACAAGCACTTAAAGCCAAGGCACATCCCACACCTTGACCATGCCCAGGGTACTTGGCAGGTCGGCAATTTGCATGGTCAACCAGAGTCCCTCTTTCTCTGAGGAAAGTGAAGTTTGGCTCATGCATGATGACCAGGGTTTCTTTAAGTCCTTCTCTCATTTGGCAGCACCATTCCTCCTCCTACCGTAGGTCTCCTGACCTACCCCTCAGGAGCATGGGGCCTTCTCCCACCACAGCATGCTTAAAAAGTGAACTTTTTAATAGAATGCATGAATCATGAGAGTACAGCTTGATACCTTTTCACCAAGGGAGCCTTCTCACATAACTAGTCCCAGACCAAGAAATAGGACATCCTACTCCCCAGAAGCCACCTTCAGTTGCCACCCCAGTTACAACTCCCCACACCCAAGGGCAGTGCCTATCCTGACTTCTGGCAGCACACATGAAGCTTGCCTTTTTTCTTTTTTTTTTTTTTTTTTTTTTATATACTGGGATAATAAAGACTGTTTCTTGCACCAAAATTGTGCATGGGGCAGCATCATGATGGAAAGTACACAGAGCATCTCTACCACTTCCTTCCAGCCCATCCTTGCAAACAGCAAACATGCTGGTCATTGCACACAAGGCCTTGTGCCAGACCCTGTGGACACATGACATTTCCCAAGAGGCATTTCAGAAGAGCAGCCTGAAGTCTCTGTGGGGAAGCTGGGAAGAGGCCCTGCCTCAGTCTAGCCTGTGTGGGAGGTGGTTTTCAGAACCAGCAGGCTCAAACCCCAGGGTCTACACTAGGAGAAGAGCCCTCCAAGTGAGGGCCTGGCAAGATACTCCTCTAGGGCTGGGTGGAGAAAGGCCACTGGAGAGGCTCCCTTCTTGGTGGGACCCTGCTCCAGGGCCTGCAGGCTCCCCTGACCCACCTGCTGGCAGTTCTGGCCTTTTAGAGTCCTCCTTTGTGCTTTGTGAGCTATTGAGATTTAATAACACTGTTGCCATTAAGTATTATGGCAGCTCACAATTTACTGCCTTCCCCTTCCAGATAAGGTGCTTGTATCTTTATTTTTTTTATTTTTTATTACCTACCCCATTTTTGTGCTTACTGTCTGGTCTCTGTGTCCATTTGCTGTGCTTTCTTCTGTGTCTGCTTTTCTTCTCATCTTTCTCTTTAGGAGGCACTAGGAACCAATCCCAGGACCTCAGGTGTGGGAGACAGGCACTCAATTGCTTGAGCCACCTCAGCTCCCTGGTCTGCCGTGTCTCTCACTGTCTCTCCTCCACGTCTCCATTTGTTGCATCATCTTGCTGCACCGGCTCTCTGTTGTGCAGACCACCAGCTTTCCATGGCATGGGCCAGCTTGCCTTTACCAGGAGGCCCCAGGAGTCAAACCCAGGGCCTCCCATATGGTAGATGGGAGCCCAATTGCTTGAGCCACATCTGCTTCCCAGATGCTTTTATCTTAACACTGGAAGCTAAAGAGCAGGTCTGCTTCAGTGGGGCTCCCAGCAGATTCATTCACCTCATCTCCTTCAGAACCCTAAATAAGTCTTCCCTCAATGCCCTGTCTCCTTTTTAAAATTATTCTTGATGATAGATATTAGTTCTTCTACAGCTCCAATCACCTACTACCCATCCCCAGGCTCAAGTCAGACCATTTCCTCCTGGGGATCTTACTGTAGTCTCAGATCCCTGCTCCTAAAATGGTCATTTTCCCTAACCCTTTTAACCATACGCTCTCCTGGCCCAACTCTTCACATCTGCCTGTCACCAAGACCTCTTTATCCTGCCTTCAAGATGTCCATGGGCTCCCCTTCTCCCTCTCCCCTTACCTCCATCCCAGTTCGCACATTTATTTTTACCTCTCTCTGGATTGTTGAAGAAGCTGCCCCTGCCACCCCACACTCTCCATCCCTATATTCCCTGCCTCATCTGAGTGTTTTGTTTGTTTGTTTGTTTAGGAGATACAGAGGATTAAACATGGGACCTCATATATGGGAAGCAGGTGCTCAACCACTTGCACTACATTCACTTCCCTCTGCTGAGTTTGTGGGTTTTTTGTTCTTTTGTTTTGTTTTTGAGGTACTTGGGCCAGGGATTGAATCTGGGACCTTATTTGTGGGAAGCTGGCATTCAACCACTGAACCACAAAGGCCACCCTGAGTTGGATTTTTCATCTGCTTGCTGTTTGGTTGTTGTTTTTAGGAGTATCAGGAACTGAACCCTGGACTCCTATGTGGGAAGTAGGCATTCAACTGCTTGAGCCATACCCATTCCCCTCTGGTGAGTTTTTTGTTTGTTTGAAAGATACATAAATCACACAAAATGTTACAGTAAAAAATGTAAGAGATTCCCATATACCCCACTCCCTATAACCCCTACTCCTCCTACATTGACAACTTCTTTCATTAGTGTGGCACATTCAGTGCATTTACATTTTGGAGCATTGCTACACAGCATGAATTACAGTTTTTGTTGTAGTTTACACTCTCTCCTAGTCCATTCAGTGGGTTATGGCAGGATATATAATGTCCTGCATCTGTCCTGGCAATATCATTGAGGACAACTCCAACTCCCAAAGATGCCCCATTATCAGATAACCTCTTTTTCCATCTCCCTGCCTTCAGCGACTCCTGTGGCCACTGTCTCCACATCAATGATATAATTTCTTCCATTGCTAGAGTCACAGTAATTCTATAGTAGAATACCAGTAAGTCCACTCTAATCCATATTTTATTCCTCCGTTCTGAGGACCCTGGGATGGCGATGCCCACTCCACCTCTAAATTGAGAGGGGACTTAGATCCCACATGGCTGATGGATGGAATTCTGCTTGCAGCTGTAGACTCTCTTGGT
The DNA here is from genome assembly GCF_030445035.2 of Dasypus novemcinctus. Lineage (NCBI taxonomy): Eukaryota > Metazoa > Chordata > Mammalia > Cingulata > Dasypodidae > Dasypus > Dasypus novemcinctus. The sequence continues at coordinate 17,153,117 of NC_080700.1, read as the reverse complement.
TCCCTGGTGTGATGGTTGACCATCCTCATCTCCCTATTAGCTGACCTGGGTAAGTGCAATGAACTGGAGAATAGGTGTTGCAATGCTGCTGAGGCTCAGGGCCCAGCGGGCACGTAGACAGTCCAGAGATTCAAGTCTCCTGACATACACCAACCCCAGCACCAACCACAGGTTCAGTAAAAGTGACAGAAGAGGCATGTGTAGAGAGGTCACATCTGAGTTCAACTCCATCACACGCAGGAGCACAAATTCCAAAGTAGGGCCCACTGGCAAGGCACTGAACTCCAGAGTCATCTGTCATGACCTTAGGACCTGGGTGTCTCTGTAACCCTCAGGAGCACCCCTACCTGGGGTTCTATCTACTTTGGCCATCTCTGAGATCCTGCTGAGATGTGCAATAAGCACGACCCCTCTGATGATCTCCCAACTCATTTTGAAGTCTCTTCGCTATACGAAGTCATTTGTCTTTAACATTTCCTCCTTTCATTCAAGGTCTTTTTCTAGTTGCATCACCATCTTTTGCTTGGTAGTAATCCCTCAGCACTAGGAAGGCTTATGCCCAGAGTCATGTCCCACGCTTGGGGGAGGGTAATGCATTTACATGCTGAGTTTGGCTTAGAGAGTGGCCACATTTGAGCAACATGGAGCTTTTCAGGATGTAACTCTTAGGTACTCTGAAGTTCTATGCCTAGTTGAAATTTCAAGCACACAGACTACTAAGCATAGTCATCAGTATCAAGGGCCCATCACTGGACCTTCTTCACTGGTCTTTGCCCTTGTACTTGGGGGATTGTTACTGCTCCATTGGGGAGGGCAACAGAGTTGCCCAGAATGGGAACTCAGCACTCCCTCAGTGGTTGTGTGAAACTCTACCTTCTAAGTCAATACCCAACAAACATCTGAACGTATCTATATACCTGATATGCATGCCCTGGCGAACTCCCTCCCACCCATGCATTCCCCATCAACGATGCCCCACATCATTACTCCTCCTTTGCCATAGTTGAACCCCTCTGTGATCCAAAACTTGTTAAAAAATGTAGTCTAATATATTGCCAAATTAAATTAAAAGGGAAATGAAATAGTAATGATAGGTTTAAAGATTAGAAATAGACTACATAATAATCTAGAAAAACTAAAATAAAGTAAAAAGTAAATTGGGGTATTAAAAATGAAAAATATCAAAAAAATTTTTTGACATTTTGCCTTTCATCATTATAATAGGTGTTGCCCTGCATGTAAGGCAATCTCTTCCATTTCTTCCTCAGTGTCTACATCTTTTTTTATTATTATTATATCTTCAGAAAAGTTTTAGGTCACAGTAAAGTCATACATAGAATATAGGGAACTCTCATATATCCAACATCAAACCCTTTTCCCCTTCCTCAGCAATGATCTTTTTACATGTGGATGTTACATTTGCTGCAACTGATGTACAGATATTGAAATATAGCTACTATGTTTTCATTATGGTTTTCATTATGTTTCCATTTTAGACTGTACACGTTCATAAAATTTTGGTTACATTATGGTTTACATTTTAGACTATACACCTTTATAAAATTTCAGTGATATTGAACATGGCCTGTATCCATCAATGCAGGATCATGCAGAACACTTCCATTACCCCCAGTTACCCACTCTTCCAAAGATTCTATTTCTCTCTCCCACTTCCCTCAGGGTCCACAGTGACAACCAAGATTCACTGCTTGAAGGACAAGATTCATAGATACTTGCAACAATGCTGAAGGCTTGACAGACTAGACTGTCCTCCCCCATTGGGAGTCACCCATGCTCTCAAGAGACACCCTTCCCTATGTTTGAGAACATCAGGCCTCCCAAGGATGAGGGCATGACATCTTCCTGCTCATTGTATGGGTCTCCACTCACCGATATAACACACTATAACAAGATGAGCACTCACACACTCTGGAGGCCTACCTCAGGTCCACTCTGTGCCAGATGCCCCCATCAAATACCTTTAACCAGTAATCCTTCCTTATTATATTTTCTAAAGAGTTTTCTCAACATCATAGCTTCAGCCACATACCCGACAATCTCCCATGTTCACTTGCTCCCGCCAATTCCTTAGACCATCTGACTCATCCTCCCAACCCTAGCCCCCCTCAAGCCTGCAAATCCCAACCCAATATTATCCCTATGCCATGTTATCCCTTCACTGCACAACTAAAGTCAATCTCCAACTGCTGCTCTGTGCCTATGGGACGAAGTTCTATGTGCTGATCTAGGCTTCCATGCCTCAGCCCCAGCCACTCAGCTCAGAGGAGATCCTCAGGTTTCCTCCAAGGTAGCTCAGCCATAGCTCAGCCCTGCCCCTTCTTGCTACTTCTGTGGGACCGTGCTTAATTACTCGGCAGATGGGAGGGGTTGCAAAGATGAAGGCCTTGTCTCACTGGGTATGCTGGTATCTCCTGCTCACTGAGTGGCCCATGGTCCAGGAGAGGCTTTCCTCATGACTTTAGTGGGAAACAATATACCCTTCTGAGTCTCACTGCCCTTATTTTCTGTATGGCTCCTACCACATCCCATCTCAGGTTAAAGTCACTTATGTCAGGTTTAACCTACCTATGGTAGGCAGAATAATGTACCGCCCACCCACCCAAGGCCACATTTTTATCCCTGGCAACTGTCTGAATGTTATGCTACATGACCATTGGGAATTGAGGTTGCAGATGGAATTAAGTTTGCTAATGAACTGACCTTGCAATGAGATTACGCCAGTGGGCCAAATGTGGTTACAAATGGGAAGATGGATGCAGATGAAGGGTCTGCATCAGAATGATGGGAGGTGGGAAATACTTGACGAGTCACTGCTGGCTTTGAGATCGAAGGAGCCAAGAGCCCTAGAATACAGGCAGCCTCTGAGAAATGGAGGAAGCCAAGAGACACTCTACCCTGGAGCCTCCAGAAGGGAATACAGAACTGCTAGCACTTGGTTTTAACTCAGGGAGACCTGCATAAGCCGTCTGACCTTCATCCCTGTAAGATAATATACTTGTATTGTTTGGCGGTAACGTGAGGTAATTTGTCACAGCAGCAGAAGAAAATAAATACAATCACTAACTAGATTTTAAGCACCTAGGGGGCGAAGACATTCATTATTCTCTGTATATCCCCCATGTATAAGATAGTGCCTTGTATACATTAGGCTCTCATTAAATGCTTGCTATACGGCTATAGGCCTGGTTCCAGGATCATCAGTGAAGAGGGCAGAGCTGCCCTTTGTGACTACCCACAGCCTCCTCAGAGCCCCTCTGTGCCCTCCTGGGGCTCTCATCCTGGCCCCGCTCCCTTCTTTGTGCCCCATTCCTGATTTTGTTTAATTTCTGTTAATGGATGCTATTTTAAAGTTGGACCCTTCCTGGGGATATTTGTATTTAAAAGTATTTATAAGATGGAACTGGTGGAGCTCAGTGTTTGAGTGCCTGCTTTGCATGTTCAATCACTGGTACCTCCTAAAAAATAAAAAAATGAGAGTTATAAACACATCCAAAGTCAAAGGAATTAAGCCACACTGGTGGGTTAGCCAGGCGACGATGTCCATGGTTCCCTATGGGGTCATTAGCTCTTGTTGCTGGTAGACTGGGAGCCAGCAGAATCGGGTCTTTAACTTGGCTTCTCTACCACTTCCTGGATGCAGATTAGAGAACTCACGTCCTTGAACCTGAGAAACAGTTTAATAGTCTCTACCCACCTCCCAGGGTGGCTGAGCTGAGCATCTCAGACTGGGGTGTTTTTACCCTTATGTCAAGGAGTGTGGAAAGCCATGGCATAAATGTGGTACATCTTCCAGGTGTGCCCATTTTAAATAATACTGAAACAGGTGTGGATAGACTACAGATTCCGGGTCTCCCTTGCTGAATTTCTAGGTAAGATCAGGTCCCACTCCCATTTCCTGAGACAGTCTAGAGTTACAGCCCCAGGACCCAGGCTGCTGGCCCTGTTCTCACCTGCACTTTCCCTTCTCTCCTGAAATGGGATTCACCCCTCCCCGACCCCCACCCCTGGGCTGAGAGCAGAGCTCCACCAACCATTTCCCCTCCTGGACCACCGCAGTTCTCCCTTTCCTTCCCTTGGAGGTTAGTTCCTGATTCTCTTGCCTCACTCCTGATGTGATCAGCTCTGTCCCCCCCCTCTGCTGTGTGGACAGCTGCATTTCCCCTTCTGCTCAGACATACCTTGTGTCCTTGCTGGGGGCCAGGGGAAGGGACTGGTGGGATTGTGGTCAGGATGTGGGTTCTGGGCTCAGCTCCATCAGCCAGCTGGGGGCTTTAAGCAACTTCCCTCATCTCTGTGGGCTTCCCATTCCTCAATTAAGAAGAGCAGCTTGAAGTAGTTGGGCTTAGAAAACCAAGAACCCCTGTTCAGAATTCTTTAATGGTTCCCCATCACCCCCAGGACAAAACCTAACCTTCTTAATATGACCCATGAAGCCCTTTATCAGCTGCTGCCCCTTCTTAACCTTCATTATTTGAGTTTTACTCACCTTCTCAAACTCTAAACTCTGGGAACAAGCAACATGAAGTTCCCAGAATGCACCACATTCTCTCTTGGGCCCGGGACTTTGCAGATGCTGCTCCTTCTAGCTTCACTACTTCTCTTCTCCCTTTCCCTACTTCTCTCTCTCTTTGACTCACTTAATTTTGGGTCTAAACTTAGACTTCCCTTCCTTACCTCCTACCCCTTCAGATTTGATTAGGCACCACCTTCCACATTGTCACGAATATGATATTCTAACAGCCTGTTTACTTCTCTGAGCCCTTTCTACCCACAAGAGCCTGTAAGCTTCTCAAAGGCAAGACATGATTTGTTTGCTGTGGAATCCCCGGTGCCTAGAGTTGTTCTATTCAATATGGTGGCCACTAGCCCTAGGTGGCTACTCTGAATTGAGATTGTCCCTCAGCATAAAATACACACTAGATTTCAAAGATTTAGTACAAGAAAAAAGAATGAAAAGTGTCTCAATAATTTTTCTATTGATTATTTGTTGAAATGGTCATATTTAGGCTATATTGGGTTAAATAAAATATATTAATAACATTATTGTTCATTTCACCTGTTTCTTTTTTCTCTTTTTTACATTGGTTACTAGAAAATTTTGAACTCACATGTGAGGCTTGCATTTGTGCCTTTCATTATTTCCTATTGGGCTATGTTGCCCAGAGTGCATTGTCTGGCACATCTCTTGAAGAAATGAATTGGTAGATGAATCTGTGTGAAAGTGTAGGTGTCTTAGTTTGCCAGGGTTTGCTGTGACAAAGTACCTCAGTTTCCCATTTCTTACCCTGGCTTAGCACAGTTTATTCTCCATAGAGCAATCATGGATATCCTGTTAAAATATAAATCAGATCATGGCACTCTTTTACTAAATGACTCCTATTTATCCAGAGCAAAAGACAAAACCCTTTTGCTGGTCTGACAGCCCTGTGCCACATACACCCTCCTGACCTCATTGACAAATCTCCCAGCTCATTCCACACCAGCCTTACCAGCCTCCTTGGTGTATCGTTCAAATCTAGGAGACACGCCTGTCTTATGGCACCCACTTTTCCTGCAATGCTTTTCTTACAAATAATCTGATGTCTTTCTCCCTTATCTCCCTTAGGCCCCAAGTCAAATGTCTCCTTTCCACTGAGATCTTCCCTCACCACCCCATTAAACAGTCAACCTCTGCCCCCTAACTTTCCTTTTCTCTCCTCCCTTTATTTTTCTCCACTGCATTAATACCATCTAACTTACTATATTTTTACTTGTTTATATTGTTTATTGTCTGTCTCATATTAAATTCTGAGCTCCAGGAGGGCAAGGATTTTTATTTTCATTGTTTTATCCCCAGCATCTAGAACAGTACTTGAAACATAGAACATGCTTGCGAAATATTTATGAATAACTGAATGAGCAGTTCTACTTAATACACATTATGATTATTCTTTTTTCCATGCTATGAAGGAAAAAACTGGGAATGAAATAAGATCCCAAACAATAGCAAACACATACACACACAAATAGACAAATTCATGTACAAAACAAAACTTTAAGCACAGGTATAGCATAACTGAGTTGTTTGACCTGGAGGAAGTTGTGTCAAGACAGGGCATTGGTTATTTTATGTGATGTTTGGTCTAGTCACCAAAGAGTTGTAACTAAACAGTAAACTTTTTAAAAATTCAATTGAATATTCTATGAATGTTACATATTTTTTAAATAATCCAGGATATTTTTCATTAAATATTAATTTTGGATGTCATCAAAGCAATAGTTCCCAAAATTATAAATACAGTAGCAAGCTTTACTTACCATGAGGAAACCTGAAACTATAAAACATCATTATACAGCAATTGAAGTGCAACATTTTTTTTTAATTTTTTTAATTTTTTATTTTAAAGTGCAAAATTTTAAAAATGATATATTAGGAAAGCCTTGGTTCCTTCAGGTTTCAACAGCTAGCTCCTGATCTCTGCTTCTCAGGCATTGGTGATAGTCCAAAGAGTACCTCTTCCATCCTGATATTCCAAAAGACCATTTTTAGATGATACTGATTAGAAAATAAACCCCAAAGTCTTGATTCAGAATTCACAATTGACCCTTATTGTGGTCTGGGCTGACTTTGGGGCATGCAACTTGTTTGGAAATACAGGGTCCCCACCCAGAAGGACCTCATACTTGATTTAATGCTCTGCTATCACCACCTTAAAATTCTTAATACTTTTCACAAGAGACCCACATTTTCATCTTGTACTGGGCCACACAAATTATGTAGTTGGTTCTGGCTGCAGTGCCCATCCCAGCCACAAATATTGATACATCATGGCTGGATGAGGTTCAGGAGTAAAGTGAGGTCTGTGATGGACAAGCCAATAGCCAGCTCCATTTATATGAGTGTAAAGATGAGGTCAAATTATTTGGTGGTGTCATGCTCATATTTGCATAAATTTCTAGCCCATGTTTGGCCATTGCTTCATTTAATGATTCATTAAGTTTTGTACCATGTGAAGAGTAGTTTCAAAGTTTATTTTGTTGTGTCCTGACAGTTTTTCAAAACTCATAAGTCTAAATTTAGTGAAAAGCATGTAATCTTATACATTTTAACATTATGCAGTTCTCCTGATGAAATAGGGCAAATCTAAATTGCCACATTCTTTCCTTTAAATTTTTTTTTTCATTGCCTCTGATAGTAGGTTTCTCAAAGGTGAAATCTTTAGTAAAGGAATCACATACCAAAGGCCTGTAAAGTCTTGTTAGGTCATGTCCATCAAGGAAAGAGACAGGCTGGGTAATGGAAATATGGCCAATGGAGAGTGTGTGTGCCATTTAAAGGGGCAACTGCTCCAAACTCCACCGCATTCTTGTCATTTCTTTCTTCCCCTAAACCCAGAAATTTATGTGAAATGTCCCTATTTTTAAATATGATCTCCAATAAACACCATGTGACTGCCCTTTTAGAGACACTTGTCAATGTGATTCCTCTACTTTGTTCCAAATTGCTCTAAAATATTTATCATTTCTTTCATAAAATATGTTTTCTTTAGAAAAATTATCTGTGGTGTCATTTTGAGCCTCTTTAGAAAGAATTTCTGTAACATTTAGCATGTATGAAGAAATATTAAATTTGAAAACCAATGACAACAGCCCACCTGGTTAGCTAACCTCTTGTGATCGGGAAGAATCATTTTGTAAAATTTCCTATGTTTCTGTAACCTCCAGAAGTTTCTCCATTATAGTTAATATTACCAGAGCTCCAGCACAGCAAATGTACAATAGAAACACATTTGCAATTAACATTTTTCAAATAACCACATTAAAAAAAAGATGAATTTTATTTTAATGATATTTTTTATTTTACTCAACAAATCTGAAAATGGTATCATTGAACGTGATCAATATAATATTATAAATGAGATATCTTACATTCTTGTCTTTCATACTAAGTCTTTGAAATTCAGCATTTCATATTTACAACACATCTCAGTTCAACTTAGACCCTTTCAGGTGCTCAAAACATCATGTGACTGGTGGCTACCATGTCAGAAAGCTCAGGTCTAACATGGCAGAGCTTGAGTGGCCAAAGTCACCCAACTGCTAAGTGGTAGAGTCAATAGTTTTGCAGACTCTTTGCCCTTCTTACTGCTTTGATGTACCCATAAGTATTAAGGGCAGAATCATGGTATCTAGCTTAGGTTTGGCCCTCAGAGTTTGTTAAGATTTGGGCTCTGAACTAATAGACACAGAAAAATGAAAGACTAAATTAGAAAATGCTGCAGTAGTCACAGTGGTCACATAAAAATTTCCAGATGACAACTTCTCATAAATGTAGAAAGTTTCCTCTTACTTACAATAATGGACCTAGATATGTGCACCCATGGAGGATACAGGGGTAGCTGAGAACCCTGATATTATAACTCAGGTGGTTTGGATGTGAGGCAAGTGGAGGCTTCTGCAATGGGGCAGGTAAGCAAGAAGAGCACTTTCACCTCTGGTTGGAGAAACCAACTTGCCTGTCCTTTGAAGGACAACTGGGTGATTTACAGTATCCCAGATATGTGGAAAACTCAGGTGTTGGAGTGGGGCTGAAGCGAAGGTGTGATCAGAGATGATAAGAAGAATTTGGGGGGCAGAGACTACATCTGGTGGGATCCTGTTCTGTGATTTGGCATCTCTTGGGACACTCCACCCCTACTGCTAGTGGTGAAATATTCCCTAACTCTCCACTGACATCCCTGAGGGAAGCACTTCTGAGTGTTGTTGTGGTTCATTAGTCTAAACAGTTGAACATTCATGCCTCCATGGAGGAAATTCTTTCTCTTTTCCCACAAAAAAATTAGTACATGTTACCTTTCAACATTGTTTTGTTGTTGCCATTGCTTTCAGCATTTTCACAGAGATTTGCAATAGTTTTCATTAGTTGAGCTTTTGCCTAACTTGCTTCCACATTTTGCCAACATTAAGAGTTTTGCTGCAGACTTAAAAGTATTGGGTTGAGAATACTATCATTTGGTGTTTGAATCTTCTAAACTATGATGGGATGGCTGAATCTAGGTAATCCCTGATATAGTCAAGGCAATGGAGCCAGTATACCCAATTCTAATTCTCACCCGAGAATGACAGTTTATGAAGACACAGGCTTAGTACCTCTTTGGCTAGAAGAGGTTGGTCCTGCCCTGTGTTTTCCCTATTCTGGACTGGTGTCTAATTGGTTAAAACATGAGTCCAAAGAGGCAAAGGCTGAATGGCTTCCCTTAGGGGACTGGGAGCTTCGCATGGGTTCCACAGCCATGTCCTGCCCCAGGAGGCTCTGCCCAGGGGGAGTAAGTTGCCTTCCATAGCCTTCCAGGATGCCCTATCCAATTTGAATTTCAGATAAATAAACATTAAAAAATATATAAATTTGTTCCAAATACTGCACAGGACAAACTTATACTAAAAGAAAAGATTTGTTATTTAAAGAGAGAGAGAGAGAAAAAAAAAAAAAGAAATTCAAATTGAATGGGGTATCTTGGTTTTTAATGTGCTAAATCTTGTAATCCTACATAGGGAAGGTTATGAGAGGTGGGGCATTGGACCAGGGATGGAGTCCCAGAATGCCCTGGGTGCACCAAAAAGAGACAGACCTGTTTCCCTCCCTCCTTATCTCTTTTCAATCCCTCACTCTTTATTCATCCATTTATATTTTTCCTCCTTTGTCCTTTCTTAAATGTGTAATGAGTATCATAATAGTGGACCTCAGGGTTTAGGACTCTGTTTCTCATGTGAGCTCAGCAGGGCTCATCCTGAGAGTTTGTGGAACCCATTGATTGGAGTTGGATGGAGTGGGATGGAGTGGGACATGGTCCATCTTTCCATCTCTTGACTCCTAACTTCCTTACTTAATAAGCCTGGCTTTAGTATATAAAAAAAAAAATGTAACTGGACATTTGCATAGCACTTAAAAGCTTATAAGCAATCTCCCATGTAACCATTTTCAATAATTTCATTTCAAATTAAAAAAAAAAAAACCAGAAAAATGTAGCTCAAAAAACTATGGAAACCTTACTCCTAAAAAGTTCTTTCCAGGGGAGTGGATGTGGCTCAAGCAATTGAGCACCTTCTTCCCACATGGTAAGCCCCAGGCTCAGTACTAGGTGCCTCCTAAAAAAAAAGAACAACAACAACAAAAAAACAACTCAGTGGAGCCAAGTTCAATCCTGGCCCTGGTACCTCAAAAAAAAAAAAAAAAAAAAAAATCTTTCCAGACACTTTATTGTCATCTCATTCCAACTAACTCAGTTGTTCCTCTAGTATTCAGACAGATACACAGATGAATCCAGGTTAGTGAAATGCCATAGTCAAGGTCTCCTTATTAATAGAATAAAAAATGAGGAGAAAAAAGCTTAATCATATTCATTTGTTATAATACAATCTTTTGTTCAATTACACCAAATTAGGAATTATTACAACCCCAAAGGGATGGGTTAAGTGACTTGCCCAAGGCCAACTGCTCATGGTTTTAAATATTAAGATGATACTTTTATCACTCTCCTGGGAGGAGGGTAGGGGTGGCAAAGTTGTGTGAAATATTGGACAGGTGCTAACAAAGGTTGAAACCTAGGGTCAGGAAGGAATGAGCAGGAGAATCAACCCTAGTTCTCAGTTTGATGAAGATAAACCTTGAGCTCTTGAACACTGGCTAACTCTCAAGCCTGGGGCAATGGAGGTCACACTGAATCTTCTGGAGAGACCCTTCTTGGTGCTGCCTCACTGACCAGGTCTGGAACAGCCTCCTGGCAGCAGGTCATCTGGAGACTAGTCATTTGTTTGGGTTCTTTCTCTCCCTGGATCAAGGTGACAATGGGCACAGAGCATCCTATCTGGATTTCCAGGGGAACAAAACTTGGGATTCTCTCCTTTCAGAGCTGGATTGTTGAGGGAACGTTTTCTAGAAGCAGACACTGCAGGGGAGAATGCAGATGCAACCAGGGCAGTAGGAACTGAAGAGAGAGGCATCAGACACCCAAGGAATGATTCAATTTCTAAATTAGTTCTCTACTTTTGGAAAGCAGCTGTCAGTAAAATAGCAGGAGAAAGACTCCAAGGGACTTTGGGCTTCCAAACTCTCTAATTCACCAAGACTCCTTTGGTCCTATCTCTTTCAAGGAAGGACCAGGTTGGAAACCAGATATTGGGCCTCGGAAAAGCACATAGCAGTTAATATTTGGCAAGAGTATTCAGAATGGGGCTCAGTGGCAGGCAGGTGTGGATGTGACTCAGGTTGCTGGGTGCTCTGACCTTCCCAGAATGGTCATGTGCTCCTTGGTCACTTCCTCTTTCCTCATAAAAGGGCCTTAGAGAAATCCCCACTGGGCACTATAAGAAGCTCCCAAGCTCTGGGCAGAAGTCAGTGGCTCCAGACAAGGGACAAGATGAGGCCAGGCCTTGCCTTCCTACTGGCCCTTCTGTTGTTCCTCAACTGGGTTGCAGGAAATTTGGAGGATTTAGAGAGCATCACAGCCAGCCCCAGCTCTTTCCTGGGCTCTGATTTCAGCTCCACTTCCAGTTCCAGCTTTAGCTCCAGCTCCCTTTTGGGCCCCCAGGTGAGATTTTCTGGGGAAAGTCCCTTACTCTCATCTTTTGGGTCTTTGAATATAATTTCATGGATGACCAGATCAGGGCACTCTAAAGATTTATGATGCCTATTGATTCATGTGCTATGGAAATTAGTTAACATCTGGGTGAAATAATTAAATTGTTAGGAAGAAAGATGACTTTGGGTTCTCCAGCTGAGGTCTTGAGGAAAGAATATGCACTTTAAAGAGGTTCCCCACTTTGGCTGCACATTAGAGTAGGTGGGGGAAATTGTCAAAGCACAGATGCCTGGTCGCAACTCACACAGATTTAAAAATTCAGAGACTTCTAAAAAGCTCTCCCCAGATAATTCTAATATGCGGTGGTGGGGAGAGGGATGAAAATTGTTAGGGAAAGTCCTTCCAGTAGTAGCTGCAGAAAGGTCTGTCAGATTAAGTGTTTTGTTACCCGCTAGGAACCATGCAGGTGGTAACCCAGAGTCCTCCAGAAAGGGAGAACAGATGTGCCAGTCAGAGACCTGGCAGTTCCTCTGTGCCTTGTCTGTTAGTGGAGGTGGGTGACTGTAGAGGGGGAGGAGGTTTTGGTCTTTAGGAAAGTGCTATTATTTGTGGACTTTTTCTGGGTATTAACTCTTCTCAGTCTTTCTTAAAGGGGACCTTTAAGGCCATTTCCAGCTCAAAAAAGCAAACAAAACAAACAAAATGCTCCACTAAAGGACTGGTTCAGCTAAGTTTCATAACTAGAGCCTTGGGGAGTGAGTCCCTCTTTTGGTCTTCTTTAAGAAAAGGGGATAGGCATGGAGGGGGTGAGAGGTTGGGGACAAGAAGCAGTCGCTCACCTGGCCTCTGCCTCCATCTACATCAGCTCTGGGCCTTTCTGCAAGAGCCTGCTCTGCGCAGTCTACCAGATTTTCTGACTAATGGATTTGAAGTGGGGGCTTGAGTCCTTGCTCATTGGCTAGGGGTGGAGGAGCCTCAACTTCCACAAAGCTCCTTCCTCTATGCTTCTTTGCTCTTAACTCATGGGATAGGTAGCTGCTTACCTAATAATGTCTGAATAGAAGGGGAAAGGGCTTTTTTTTTCCTTCTGTTTTTACCATCAGGAATATGTAATCAAATATTAGGAATATATAGAAAATTTGGTGTTGGTTAAACAGTGACAACATCCATTGAGTGTCTAATAAATGCCAGGATGGAAGATTATTTATACGTTACCTTAAGAGGTAGGTAAATTAATGGTCCCATTTTGGAATTGTGGAAATTGAGGCTTAGAATGGTGATGCCTTTGGCTTAAAGTCACTAAGCTCTCAAGTTACATACAGAACTCAAGCTTATCTGCTCATGCTCGTTACCATCTCTGTATTTCTTTCTACAATTCCAGCAAGTAGAGATGGAAATGGCTTATATTAAAGGCTAAAACTTTGGATATCATAAATATTCACATTTTGTAGTAAGAAATCAGATGCATCATTTTACTTCATGGTACTACATGACTTGTACACATGATTAGATTGCTTTTTAATTTTTATTTTTTATAAGTGGAGCTCAAAAATAATAGTTTATTATGAAGAAACTTAACCTCCATCACCAGTCAGAAACCACCATTGGTTAGAATATCAGCTAAAATAATAGAAAATAAAATATAGGTCAAGAAACAGAGAGATCCAAAATACCTACTGGCCTGTAAGGAGATAATATTCATGTGCTGGCTGGGTCCTGAGCCTCAGCAGAGTTGCAACTCCTACTCTCTGGTTCGTTGGACTTATGCAGGCCAGCTAACAAGGAGGTGAAGATGGTCAATCACCACACCAGGAACTGAGAGTGCCTACAACTGCAAGCAGGAGAATTGCATCCATCATCCGTTTGGAATCTAAGTCCTTTCTCAATATACAGGTGGAGTGGACATCACTATCCCAGGACCCACAGAATGGAGGAATAAAATATGGATTATAGAGTGGGGGAAAAAAATAATCAAACATTTTATGGTAGTTCAGATTTTTTTCTATGCGTATTTATACATATGCAGATTTATAAAATTGAATTTACTATATATTATAATCTAATTGTTTTGATAACTATATTGTTGAACGTAATTCCCTGTTTGTATTTCTATGGCATATTTTTAAGTGGCTATCAAATGTATGGATGTTTATTTAAGATCTGATTTATTCTGAGCACTAAGAATAAACAAATGAGTGCAAAAAAGTAGATAAGAACAACAACAAAAAGTAGATAACAAACAACAACAAAAGAGTAGATATGAAATGGTAGTTAAATTGTGCTTAGAGGTTTTAAATTCCTTCCTAGTTTACTTCTATCCCTCTGGTGAGTCAGCATCACAATTACACCTGCCTTTTGATAATGGACTAGGTGTCACTACCACTATAAACCTAATTTTCTGGGACTGACTGTCAGCCTGATGAATCCTTTGGAAAGCTGTGGAAAACACTTTTTTAAGTGTCATTGTGCAAGTTCCAAACATGTCATTTTCTGTACTATGGAAATGTTGAGTGCCATCATTTTACACCCTGAATCTTTGCAGGGGCACTTAGGCTTGGCTGCTAATTAGAGCCAATTGCAACCTTAAAACACAAATGTGAGTCACACCTTCTGCTGTGACACACAGAGCATTCCATATGCATATATGTCAGGATGCACTCTGCAGAGAAGAGGCCCTCATCATCACTGTCCTCATTTCACAGAGGAAGCAAAGGCTAAATCCTTTGCCCCACATGGCAACTGGCATAGTTGGAACCACAAGACAGATTCTGAGTCATGTGCTTTTGTCATCAGGTTAAGGGGTTTGTTAAAAAATTAGGACTCTCCTAATGACAGTGGACCTGATTCATGAGGCAGCGGGTCTTCTGTGCCTCCCTAAGGCCACAGTAAACACCAGTAAATGTTAACTGACCACTTGCTGAGTGCGGGACTCCCGGGGTGTGGCATCTCATTGGGGTGCTGTGTGCCCTCCTCAAGGGGAGATCTCCCACCCTTCCAGAGACCAGGGGGATGAGCACTTGCCTTTATCTCCCATTCTCCCCCTTGGTGGCACTCACAGGGTTTAAGCGTTCACGGCAGAGAGACCCATCACCATTAGCTTCGTTGTCTTTGAATGTGAAGAGCAGAAATATCTCTAAAGGGAGACACTGACCAAATGTATGGGCCATTTTGATGTCAGCTGAACATGCTGGGCTGATGATAAGCAGGATGGAATCTGGGGAGTCCCTGGTGTTGAGATCAAGATGAGCAATAGAAGTTAGAGAAACAGCAGGGCTCATAATTATTTGCCTGCCTTTCAGGTGGACTTCAAGATGAAAAGTTGTTAACTGGTGGTTCCTAGTTGCTTGTCTAGAGTCTACTTGATGATAGCCACTGTTTTCCTTTTTGAGTTGACAGAGCTTTCCAGAGAATTCTAAGAATAGTCCAAGCCTGTTTTGTGCAGCTAATTAACCTCCCTTTGTCAAAATGCAATGGAAGATTTTCTTTTTTACTGAATAGTTATTATAATGAACTATTTTTTTCAAAAGCCCATGGTATGTTGGTCCTTCCTGTAAAAGTCCTGGCATCCTTCAGAGGGTAGGATAAAGCTGGTTCCAAGGGAAACCTACCTGTCTGACAGGTTCCCAGCATATCTTGTCCTGTCTTTATTCATCACTGGCAGAGACCCTTCCCCTGTCCTGTTTACCCTGGAACCTCCCACCCCCATCCCCCATGTTCAGCATAAACCTATGTGTCCTTCCTCCTTCCTCCTCAATTCCTGCAGGTATAGGGGTGTGATGGGAAAAGAAAATTGAGACAAATGTCAAGAATTTATCTGGAATAGAGCATTTGAGTGTAAATATATGTTTATTTTTTCTTTCTGCTCATCTTGAAGAAGCTCAGGTTAAATTAAAAAGCAACTTAATGTCCAAACACCTGAACTGGTCTAGAGTTTGCTGATGGAATAGGGCTTGATTACAGAAACATCTGGTTCTAGCTTGTTCTGGCAGAATGGAGGCCAGCAGGCAGTAAGTTTGGAATATATAAGCTCATTTACAGCCAGCTGACCTCCTGAAATTAGAGATGTGTGGATGGAGTCTCTCTGAACTCTGCAGACCACTGCTCTCTCCTTGGTAGTCTCACAAAAAGACCCTTCAGGTTGATATTCCACAGGGTGAGCTTTGGGCTGGTTCTCAGATGAGATCATTGAAAGGCAGAGCCAGTGACCTGCCGAGTTACTCTGGAAAGCAGTAGTAGTAATTTTTAAAAAAAGTTAAGTGTGCTGGGACCCCTTGAGGAAGTTCAAGGGTCACAAGAAAAAGACAAGATCTTTCAAACCTGTCATTTAAAAATATGCAACAGCATCGAAGTGTGAGCCTGAATAAAGTAAAATTAAATATTTTAAAATGACTCTTCTGCAAGCGGTGTTTACAGTTTTTGCACAAAATCTTCAGACTCATGTATTATTCTGGGTCTAACAAAGGGCTGGTTTGTCTCTTCCCTTTCCAATTTGAGTGATGTTAGTTATACAATCCCTCAGGTGAAATGAGGATATGAATTTGCAATGTGTTGAAACAAGTTCCCCATTTCAGCCGGAGGAATTGGAGTAAGGTGACGGAAAGAAAATTAGTAAGTAGAAAAAGAGGGAAAGTAACATTAACTAAACACCTACTATGTGCAAGGAACTTGGCTCAAGCCTGTAGAGTAAGTTACGTTTATTTTACAGATGAGGAAGCTGAGACTTCAAGGAGTTTTTGTGTCTAGCTAGTGAAAGAGTCATAATTCAAATTTAGGATTCTCATTGCTTTATTTTCCTTTCCTTAGACAGAGACAGTAATAGTTTCCTTTAAGACTACTCAAGAATGGAGAATTTTCCTTTAGGTCAACGCTGCTTACACAGTTGCCTAGTCCAATAGGTGCACATGCTAAATGCCACATGTATGTGCCACCTAAATGCCACACATAGTCACCACTTGTGAAAATGTGGCTGTTTTCACTCATTTCTATAATTTCATTCATTTATGTATTGAACCCTGCTTTCTTGCCTCTAAGCATTCATTCGACAAGTCAATTTCAGTCACTCTGGTTGCCAAAATGATCATTTTCCATATTATTACTGATGTCAGGTTCATTTTTATTTGCAGTCTTTTTCCAATTTCACTGGCTTTGTGGATGACCGTGGAACTTGCCAGTGCTTGGTTTCCCTACCAGAAACCACTTTTCCTGTGGTGAGAGTGGAACAGTTGGAAATCACAGCTCACAATCTCTCCCAGAAGTTTGAGACAGAGCTCTCCAAAGTAAGCATTTTCTCCTTTTTTCTTCAGTGTCATCATAAACACAATTTATGAAATGATTAAGACACTTTCTTTTCAGGATTTTATAAGCAGCTGTTCTTCCTTTGTATCCCAGGCAAAATTTGGGGATCCTCTAGGGGCTTTAGGGTTTTTTTTTTAAAGGACTCCCATTGAGTTCACTGTACAACAGAGAAAATGAAAACAGGGAGAAAATGCAATAGAAATTATTCATAGCACAGATGATACTTCAGTAACCCTAGGTACATACAGTATAAAAGAAGCTTCAGGCTCTGCCCCCAAACCCCAACCCTGCAGTTTTAATTTTGTTTTGTTGTTTTATCAACCTTTTTGACTTTTTGGTCTTTCCTCTAGTTTTGCTATTTTTTCTTTCCTTTCCCCCACCATCTTTAAATTCTATTGTCTCTTCCTTCTTTTTTACCCTTTCTTCCAAGTCATCTTCATTTGCCTTTCCTTTAGTTTATTAATTCTCCCCTGGCTTCAATCCTTTTCCTGGTTCATCCCTTCTAATCATTTTTACCCCTGTCCTTCTTAATTCTTTTCTGTTTTTCTTTTCTGTCTCTTTATGGTATTCTCTTACTTTTGCATGCCCCCTCCTCCTCCTTTCCCTCACCCTTCTCCAAATCTTCTCCCTCTTTTCCTTTCTCTTTCTCCCTCTCTCTCATTTTTTGTTCTTTCCAATTTGCTGTCTCATTTCTCTCCCTCTCTCTTTTTCTCTTTCTTGATCATCCCAGCAGGAATATTGCATTAGTGGCATTTGTGTATGAGCCATACTTGAAGGCTGCCCTGGGAATTGGACTCAATATCCACCTTTATATGCCATTCAGCCTTGGTAAAAACCCTAACTTCAGGCCTCTAATTATTGCTCTCCTCCAGTCAGAGGGAGCTAACTTGATGGTGTCAGAAAGAGTATGAATTGGGCTTCCAGTTTTCACCCCTTCCATTTTCTTACCCAAGTTAAAAATTAATTTGAAAAGCTCCCATTTTCTGGCCAGGTGAAATCCAAGCAAGACTATAATCACATTTTGCATTATTTAATACATCTCCATTAATTTACAAGAAGCTCTGATCTATTGTAAGATGCAGAATAAGTGCTTCTGAGAAATTTCAGCTTAGTCACCTTAATATCCAACATAGTTATCCTTTAAGACAAAAATTATTGTGAGGATGAGACCCTGCTTTTGACTTGAAACGGTTCATAAGTATTCCACGTTTAAATGAGGGTCCAGGAAAATGTATTTGACTACTCTAGGACCCAAGCTGCTTAAGAAATAAAATGTCCTTGAATTAATCAGAAGAAAAGGCGCACGACTAAATTATGTATTCCATCCATTAATATTCATCACTTTATACAAGCATAATCAGTACAGATAGGAAGTTATGCATAAAAATATAACAAATGGAGGAAAAATCCTAGGTAAAGATCTTTTCAGTTAGAGTCATTTGCTTTGAAATAGCAGAAGTAACTGACTTTCATATCTTCCTTGTTGGCAGGGGTGTGAAGGGCAGTTTGAAGCCCCATGCTGCTCTGGGGAGAGGGTGTAGGTTGGCCGGTTTGTCAATATGGCACACCCCACATTCTTATAAGTAGCAAACTATGATTTACACCTTGGTTGTCTGTGAGAATGTGGGAGAGCCACATTTTATTCAGCAGAGATGATGGTTGAATCCCTCTTTTTGTAGAATAGCAGCTGTGATATGCCACTGTAATGTTCCAAGAGAATTGAGGGTGTTTCATTTGTTCCAAGAGCTGGTAAGGCCAAATGCTGACAAGCATATTCATTTCTAAAACTTTCATTTCTGCAGTGCACAGGCATTTTTTTTTTTAAATAGGCAAGGTTTGTGCCTGATTTTCATAGATACTGAAACCAGGCCCCTTAAATCTATGTTTGGACTCCAGAGGAGGACTTACTAAGATATGTATGTATATATATGATACATAAACATAAATACATATCTATGTATTTTTAAAAATTTATACTTTTTCCTGTCTTCCCTCCAAAGTGTCACCAGCCCTATCAGCATCAGAGTGATGGCGCATTTGATGGCAGTGAGCATCAGTTGCCCTAGGAGATACACTTGCAGATGCCAAGGGCTGCATTTTTAACTTTCATTAAACTATTCTTTGCTTGAAGCCCTAACTCTTTAGGTCTGTGGCCTCTCAGTCTGCTCTAATTTGCACAGTTGGGGTATGTGGAATGGCTAGAATGATAGGAATTAGGGCTGCGTTCAGTATTAGATGGGTTAGACGCCAACATCTGGCTCTGAATCCACCCAGGCGCTGGGCATCAGCTTCTTGACATTAGTGCAGTTTGTGGAAAATGTGTTGCTTATGCTCAGATTTTTAATCAAGTTGTAAACCCTGCAACTTTTAATGAGCAGGCCATTTAAATAAAAACCACAGCATTTCTTTTCAAGATCAGATGCAGAAAGAACCACTAACTATGTCTATTGAAATATCCATTTGTAGTTATACTTTAAACTACCAAGGGAATTTTTGAAAATATTTTGAAGTATTGATCAAATATATGCAACAAATGTGTAATTTAAAGGCCTGATTGCACTAATCAGTTCTTGGAATAAATGCAGACACACTTAATGAATTGTGTACTTTACAGCTGCACATGCACTCATATATTGTGTGTAAGTTGGGTCTTTATGTCACTTTGTAAAAGGCAGCGGGACTCAGAATGCATTGAGTGTGGTATCAAAGAAGGAATTCCACTTAGTGCATTTCTCCCTCTTCTAGAAAATACTTAGATTCTGAGCAGTGTTCTAAATCTGCCTTCCTCCCAAGGGCATTTAACAATGTCTGGAGACGTTTTTAGTTGTCACACCCTGTGGGGGTGGGGAGGTGTGCTCCTGGCATCTCAAGGCCAAGAATGTCGCCAACACCCTGGGATGCACAGGGCAGCCCCCCGAAGAAAGAATGATCTAGCCCAAAATATCAATAGTGCTGAGGCTGAGATACCCTGAGATACCCTGGTTTAGAGCAGGTGTAAGGGGAGTGCAAGAAGAGACTCTGACTTAAGCCAGTTTAATTTTGGGTGCTAATGTTCCCCAACATTGCTGGGGATTAAAATGCACTCAGGAGCAATGAATGTGAAGCACAATTATTTTCAGTCTAGGCAAGTGCCAATTCTCCCCCCCCCCCCCCCCCCTGCCCAATGTAGTAGTAATAAGTTCTTTTTTTTCTGGTACTGTGGCCAGGGAATGAGTCTGGTGGGACCTCATATGTGGAAAGCCGGTGCTCAGCCACTGAGCCACATTGGCTCCCCTGAGTTGGTTTCTTTCGTTGTTTGCTTGTTTTTTATTTGTTTGTTTGTTTTTAGGAGGCACCAGGGACTAAACCCAGGACCTTCTATGTGAGAAGCAGGTGCTCAACTGCTTGAGCCGTATCTATTCCCCCAATATGTTCTTTTTTTTAATTCTTTATTTTCTTCTAAATGTTACATTAAAAAAATAAGAGGTCCCCATATACCTCCCACCCCACCCATCCCACCCCTCCCACATCAACAACCTCTTCCATCATTGCAGCACATCCTCTGCACCTGGTGAATACATTCTGGAGCACTGCTGCACCACATGGACAGTGGTTCACGTTGTAGTCCACACTCTTCCCCAGTCCACCCAGTGGGCCACGACAGGACACACAACATCCAGCATCCGTCCCTGCAGCACCACCTAGGACAACTCCAAATCACACCAATAAGTTCTTTTTGATTCGTATTTGGAATAGATTTTTAAAATCTAGTTAAGCATGTTTTGATCCTTTGTTTTACAATAGAAATGACTGCCAGGGTTCAGTTAGTCTTCGAGGGTCCAAGTCTGTTATTAATCTGGGACTAACTTGGGCTTTTTAACTCCCCTGTAGGTGAGGGAGTATGTCCATCTAATCAGTGTGTATGAAAAGAAACTCTTAAACCTCACCGTGCGAGTAGAGATCATGGAGAAAGATACCATTTCTTACACTGAACTAGACTTCGAGCTGATCAAGATAGAAGTGAGGGAGCTGGAGAGGCTGATTGTACAGCTGAAGGAAAGTTCTGTTGGAAGCTCAGAAATTGTTGACCAGCTGGAAGTAGAGGTAAGGAGTGAACTCCCTTCTCAGTAGGTGAATAGTAAATTCTCTTCAGTGACTGTGAGCAAGTGCTGGAACTGGCGGATGAACCTCTCTCTTCCACTTTCTAAATCTGTTCTCAATCACGACCACCCGGCATTCTGCTTTGGCTAGGTGCCTGTCTTTGCTGGTAAGTTAAACACATTGAACATACGGACTGAGGAGCAGGCAATGCCTAGTGGTCAGAATCCTACCCCAGAAGCAAATGGCCTTTAAACTACACTAGAAAGGAGGTGACAAATCTGCACATCCATCCATGGTCAAGCCAAGATCAGGTACCGTCTCTGCTCTGCCTTTATCCTCATGGGACTAGAAAGCTGCAATTTATCTGATTGTAGACTTGCTAGGTCAATTTCCTGCTTTTGAATAGTCATTTCATCCTGATCCCTCTTGGAATCATTCTCCAGAAACTTGCAACCCTCTTTAAAAGTGTTTTTGTTTGTTTTGGAAAATATATTTTGGTGAAGCCTTTTGAGACTTATGGGTAAAGACCATCACTTTGACATTATGGGTGTGGAATTACATCAATGAGAATTTACTAGCACAGTCACGACATGGACTAAATTGAGAATTCTTGTTACGTAGTTTAGAATTTAAGCTTTCTCTGACCTCAGCATTCACTAGAAACTTAATTATAATACAACATGAGTAAACATGAGTTTATAGGGGAAGCTTATTAGAAATGAATTTCATAGATATTGGTGGATGCTTAGAAGAGGCCTGTGCTCTATTAAAGCTGTTAAAATCTTCGCCATTTTCTTCTTGTCAGACACATCTGCCTGAGATCTGGCAGGCATTCATGCTAAACCATAAAATATGTTCTTCCAAAGGAAACCACTCAGAACGATCTCTGGTGTATTCTCTAGTGATGTTTCACTGAAAGACAAATCCAGCCTTGGAATGTTTGTGAAAGAAATTGTACAATAATATAAAGTCACTCTGGATTTTTATTTCCTTAGATAAGGAATATGTCTCTCCTGGTAGAGAAGCTCGAGACACTAGACAAAAACAATGTCCTTGCTATTCGCCGAGAAATCCTGGTGCTAAAGAACAGACTAAAGGAATGTGAGACTTCTAAATCTGAAAGCAGCCCTCCTGCCCTCTCTCCTCCCTCTCCAGGTAAGCAGGCCATATTTTGCCTTCTTGAGCCAGGCCCCAGGTGGGGAAGAGATGTGGGAGTTTTTCAGTTCTGAGTTTAGTCTTAGATTTTTAAAATCTCCTAACCTATCAGTTCTATGTATCATCACATTCTGGGGTTCATGGAGTAAAAGCACAAATGATGAGTTGATTTAAAACAAAGTCCTCAAATTACACATATTCCCTTTGCATCTAATAACAGGAAAAACATCTCTATGGTGATACAGGAGCTATCAGGCAGCCGGGGTTAAAGCTTGTGGAATATTTGTATGATATTTGTGTGATATCTGCTCTCCTGCCAATTGTAAGGGCTGATTGGCCCATTTATCGCTGAGTTTATTCCTTGAACCCATATCCCTTCCTTCTCACTTATGCCCTGGGCCCTCTCTCCCCTTACTCTTTAATTTTTCTTTTATTCTTTCCTTAAATGCACATTGAGCAAAATTGTATTTTGTGTCCTGGGGTTCAGTGGGGATGAAAGGAATGAGCCCATAAATCAAGGCATTCATGGGTGTGTTCTACCATGCCCCCTGCCCTGGGTGACTGGGTGGTGTGTCTCTGCCTCTGATGAATCATTCTCAGATGAAGAACGTTGCAGAGCTGGACACTCTGTAACTGTACCCTTGAATGGAAGTGGTGGAGTAGAGGGGTCAAGAGCATAATCCATGCTGTGTAGCAGTGCTCCAAAATGCGTTCATCAATTGCAGTGAATGTACCACACTAATGAAATAAGTTGTTGATGTGGGAAAAGTGGGGTTATGGGGAGTGGGGCATATGGGAACCTCTTATATTTTTTAATGTAACAATTTGTGTGATCTATGTATCCTTTAAAAATAAATTAAAAATATGTTTTAAAAAAAGACCTGAGCTTCCTAGCTACATGCTCTCTCAGGCAGGGTCCTTAATCTCATTTGTAAAATGGAAGACTAATAGTGCCTGCCTTGCAGAGTTCTTGTGAGAAGTCATGGGACAAACACTTGGAAAGCTCCGATCCTCTGTGATTAGCACTTACACTTTGGCAATTGTTATTATTAATGATGAGCAAGGAAACAAAAACTTTGTAGTAAACAAAAGCCATGCTAGCTCCCTGTGTACAGAAGGACAGCTCTTCAGGTGGGCCTGGGCCAACTTGGCCATAGCCTTCAGCACCGTCCTTTAGAGACACCCTGGAACTGAGAAGCTCTTTGCACATGTCATGAACAGCTCAGCCTGAACAGGGCTGTATCTCTCCATCAGATCACACATCCCAGTTATTTTTATTAATCCCTATTGCTCACAACCTGTTTCCTTTTAGACCATGTGTTTCTAGATCCTTATCAAATGTAGCTGGTTTCTTTGAGGCTTTAATTAGATGCTGCCACTTAATTAAATTATATGCCTCTTGGTGTCTTTCCAGGGACTCTCTCCCTTCCCTCTGCTGTGGAGATGCCTCCACCATATGAGATAGAGAGGAGGTTTAGGTCAAAGGCTGAGTTCTCTCCTCTGTAACTAACTTAGGCCAGATTTTCTCTGGGATCAGGATGTAAACATGAGCTGGATCTAAGAGTTGGTTCCACAGAGCCATGGAGGGCTCCTTGGGAGCAAAGCAATGAGAAAGGCAAGCTGCAACAACAACCCCAGCTGATAACTGAGCAAGTGTTTCTTCTCTTACCTCTGCAAATCTTCCCATGACATAGATTCTTCTGGCACAGATTTCTGTACATCCAGGAAGGAGCTTACAGAGCCATCTAGTTCAGCCCCATCAAGCCACAGAGGAGGGGGTTGAGAGGGCAAGGACACTGCCTTTCCAAGGTTACCTGCACAGTTGGTAACAGAGCAGAGGATGAAATGCAAGGTCCTTCCTGGACCTCTCAGGACTTAGAGCATCAGGCATCAGCTTCCCAAGGATTTTGGCAGGAGACAAGGTACCTAGCTTGGTATCTGGGGAGAAAAGCAAGTGAGTCTACTGGGTTATTTTTGTTAGGTGTTTTTTCTGTTTTTGTTTTTTTTTCCTACTTTCCCCTAGGTCCTCACTCTTAGACTTTGGAGAACCAGCCCAGCCCAGCTGTGTTGTTTAAGCAAATTGCACCCACATTTCCTTTCCCTTTCCCACAACCTTGCCTGTACCTGAATCCCTGCCAACCCACTTGGCTCTCCTCCAGCTCTGTTCATGTTATATTTATGGTGTTTATATTAAACAGACTTCTTGTCATGTTTTTAAATCAATTTCTTTCACTTTTTCCCTTTCTGTTTGGATTGGTTGATAATGCAGAATTGAAAAATTCCAAGGCACCAGAAAGTTGTGTGCCTGTGGAGACTTTAATTAGAGTTACTCTCTACTATGGGACTTTAAAATTTGACCTGTCTGCTTTTTTTCACCTGCAGAGTTGCCCAAAACAGAAGAGTCTGGATGCAATCCTTAGCTATAAAGCCATGCTATGCTCTTCGCCCCTCCCTTGCAGCTGTAGTTTGCTAACCCAGTGGTCAGCTTGAATTTAGGATGAGAGCACATATTTAGGGCTCAACAAAATGTACTATCTATTTTGTTTTTGCTCCTGATGGCATCCTTTCCTGCTTCATTTCATAGAACTTTCTAATTGACAACAATTGACCTATCCATTATTTTTTTTCCTGTAAAACAACTGACTTCAGTCTTTCTCTGATTTGCCCCTGAATCTGAATGTCTGTATGGAGGCAAAATTTGATTGGCATGCTCAGGGGTGGATGACCATTTTGCTTGGAGATTCTAAGCCTCTGTGCTAGCACATAGTAGGTGCTCAGGAAATGGTTGGTGACTGAATGAGGCACAAGGTGACTCGTCAGATCCCAAGTATATGACTCCATATATCCAATAATTCAGATTCAATTTAGTTTTAGTAATTTTATGGTTATGATCAGTTTAATTGTCCAGTTCTCACAAGTCAATAATATTCTCCCCTTGGCTCAAACAAATTTCAGCAACCTACCCAGGTAAGAGTGTGTATTGGCATATCCAAGATTGTCTCCTTTTTATTTATGTCATTTTTGGCTTTAAAGAAAGCCAAGTTAGTATGTTTTAAAATCCCATGATTGTAGCTTGCCAGGATAGTTTCAGAATTCTGTGGCAATATCTAATGGATTGCATGATGAAGAGATTACCAACCAGAGGTACACTGGTGTAGAGGGTTCCCTGCATTATGCTCTGTGGCATGAACACCAGGCAGCCTAAAAAATTCAGATACATAGCATGGCGGAGGACTGGAGTTTTTAAATAAGGGTAAACTTGGTTTAGGAGATTTTAGTCTTTCATTCCTTCTTTCCACAATTTGGTGCCACTGTATGACTGGCCCTGTTCTAGATACTGAAATTACCAGGGTGGGAAAAGAAATTCTGAGAAGCCATTCTCTAGCAGGGGAGTAGTATGTGAACCTCCAGTTGTAATCTGATGTAATTACAATGGTGTCAGTGACCACTTACTGAATTACATTTATATGCCTTCATTCTTCATAAAAGCACCGCAAGTAGGTAATACTATTTTTCTTTTCCCATAAGGAAACAGGTTCAGAGAGGTTAATTAACTTGCTCATGGACAGACAGCTAGTAAGTAAAGGAGACAGGATTTGAACTGCAAACTCTCAGACCCTATAGCTGGTGATATTTCCACTGTATTTGGCTGCTTTCCATACTTGCTGTGATGGAAGGATGCACATGTGATTTCTGGAGTGACAAGAAATTTCCAATAACCTACCAAACCTGGTTAGCACCAAATTATATTTGCTTCCTTGCTTATGAAGCAGCCTAAAGGGTACTTTTGCTCCTAAGGGTTCTGTGCTGCGAGCTCTTCCACCAGAAAATGCAAAGTGATTTGTGGGTTTTTCCCAATTCTTGGATCATGCCTGGGCCATAGGATGTTGGTCAAGTGGCAGGGAAAAGTTGGTATGGGAACTAGGTAAGGAAGGGAATGGAGCATCTCTGAGACCTGGGAAGAGGTGTGAGATAAGGTGTGAGAGGGGGTGGGTGGGATGGCTGTCAGTTTCAGAATTGTTTCCAAGAAGGTTTTCTGCCAAGAGCCAGGAAGGCCTTTTTGCTGGTCTGTCACTGCTGTGGCCCCATCTGTAGTATTGGCAACAGTGCTTTGTTTTCTTCCCTATTCCTACTTCCCTTTGAACATAACCAGGACCCTAAAAATATCCCAAAGGAGATGTAGATTAGAGGAGAATAACTAAAAGGACCAGAGAAGAGGAGAAGAGGTTTAAATTTCATGCAATTTTAATATTTATACTTATTTTTTTTTTCTTTGTCAGTTACAGTTTTAATTCCCTGGCCAATTTGTGAAATGATGAGCTATTTCTTTTTTTAAGTTAATAATAGTAATTTCTAAGAGAAGTTTACTTTGATTCCTTCATATCGAAGGATTTCCACATCTGGGAACAGAATAATTTATCACCTATAATTCCATGATAATACCCAAATAATTTATATGCATCTTAATTTTTCTTTAAATATTTAATTGCTTTTGGTTTGGGATCTTTCCTTTCCAGGAAGACAAGATTCAATTAAGCAACAGTTCCTGTCTTCCAACCTGAAAGAAAAACAGTTACTTTCTTTGATTTCCTCAGAGTGAAATGTAGTTGAATAAATAAATTCTCAGCAAGAAGTTTTTACTAGAAAATCCAGTTTGTAGTATATGAAAACTCAACCCACTTTTTTTTATCATTAAACTGAACATACTGCTTACTTTCTTTTAATAATTTATGCATTGTTTCATAAATAAATGCAAACAAGCATTCATCTGAGAGATTACTTTTAGGAGAAGAAATAATAATTTCTAATTTTATTTATTATTTCTTTAGTGGCGAGCAGTCCTTTGGCTGAGCACACGTTGCTTTTTTAAAATTTATGAAATGGTGCATGCATTATTAAAATAAGTCTGTGACTGTGTTCTGTTTAATGATAGACAAAATTATTTGAGGTTGGGTACAGAGCGGTTTCATTTCTCTACCTGTTGTATGGCTGACTGGCTTTCCGACCAAGTACATATTTATGAGAGCATTTAAGGAGCACGTATTGAATTCTGGGACCAAAACACCTCAGTAGATTGGAGAAATAAAAGCAGGATTTCATGTAGTGTTTTCACCTCCGAGTAGTGCTTGAGTGAGGAGGGCAGAGAGGAGGCATTTAGAAGGAGAATGGGTCTCAGATCTTTCTGTAGTAGTCCAAGGCAGAGACGCAGACAAACTTTGCTGCCTCTTACCCCCAATGTTGCTAATCTCAGGCAATTCTTTGGAGCTCTGCTTTGGGTTCCAGCTTACCTCATGAATTCTCCATGGCTCCCTGATTCTGTCCAAGCACTTAAAAGCCAGACCCATTGATTTAGGTTCTGCTTTTTCCTTCCCTCACACATTTTGCTTCAAGCAGAAGGAGGAGAGAGGCTTGACCTCAAATGTATTTGAAACTGGATTTTCTTTGTTATCCAATAAGCTATCGCACCAGGGTTTTTTGTTTTGTTTTGTTTTGGTTTGGTTTTTGGTTTTTGAGGTTGTTTATTCAGCTCTCAGAAAATGTGCATTTAACAATTTGGGTGGTTATTATAAAAATACTGGAGGAATGTTATATTATTTTTTGTAGCTCAGAAGTGATTTGGATTGGCAGGCATTTTGAAGGGAAGGCTGTATGTCTAGCCATTTATCCAAGTGTTACAGAGATGGTAGATTCAATGGGCCAGGGAATCTGGACCGATTTGACTGTATACGTTGTGGCAATGAGCTGATAGAATGAGAAAGATGAAATAGTTGCCTGCCATCCTATGGCACAGTCAGATATGGGTTACCAGCAGTAAGACCCACCTTATCCTTGCAGCGATGAGCTAAGCAATGGCCCATGCCTCGGGCATAGAGCAGGTGATATTGCCTCTCAAGGCTGAAATCCCACCACTCTAAGACAATCTTTTGGAGACTTAGAAAGCATCCACATCCTTAAAATACTACATTTAAGGCATCCTCTGTGAGAGTAGCTTGGAGCAAAACTGATGAATATGGACTTAGAGTTCCAGGCAAGGGCAGAAGGTGGGGTAGGGGTGGGGGGCTGAAGACTTGCCCTGGCAAATCTTCTCCTTCATCACAATTTTCTCTTGGGGCAGGTCCTAGGAAATAGTACCTCCTGGCTTTACAGAAATAGGGTAGGGTTCTGGGATGATCTTGCTGTCTTGATTTCTCTAAAAGAATAAGATCATATTTGCAAAATGCTTTCTGATAGGAAAAAAAAAATTAAATTCACTAAGTCTCCCTTTCCTTGTCCTGGGCTCTCAAATCTTTTGAATATGGTTCTTGGCAGCTTCATTATCCCCACTTTCCACATTGGAAGTCTATCCATGAAAACAGCAGATAATTCTCTCTAAAACCCATAGCAGATTTGCACTGAGGCTGAAACCAAGAGGAGGTTTATGTACTTTTCCATCAGGACCACATTGTCATTGAATCTTGACAGGAAAAATATTTATGGATTCCTTTGGCTCTTTGGACCTTCAAGTGTTTGTATCTTGTCCTTCCTTTTCTTTAAAAATACCTTTTGTTTTTTCTTTCCTGTAGGGACCTGTAGTCATGGTGGCGTGGTGAACATCAGCAAGCCATCTGTGGTACAGCTCAACTGGAGAGGTTTTGACTATAAGTACGGTGCCTGGGGTCGGGACTACTCTCCCCAGAATCCAGATAAAGGACAGTACTGGGTGGCCCCTTTGAACACAGATGGGAGGTATTTGGAATATTACAGACTTTATAATACACTGGATGATTTGTTATTGTACGTTAATTACCGTGAGTATCAGTTCAAGTATGGCCAGGGCAGTGGCACAGTAGTTTACAACAACAGCATGTATGTCAACTTGCACAGCTCCCGGAACATGGCCAGAGTCAACCTGACCACCAACACGGTGATTGTGAGTCGGGCTCTCCCAGATGCTGCCTATAACAACCGTTTTTCATATGCTAATGTTGGTTGGCAAGATATCGACTTTGCTGTGGATGAGCTTGGGCTGTGGGTGGTTTATTCAACTGAAGCCAGCACTGGCAACATGGTGATTAGCAAACTCAATGACACCACCCTTGAGGTGCTAAACACTTGGCAGACCAAGCAGTATAAACCATCTGTTTCTAATTCCTTCATGGTATGTGGGGTTCTGTATGCCACCCGGACACTGAACACCAGAACAGAAGAGATTTTCTACTACTATGACACGAGCACAGGGAAAGAGGGCCGCCTACACATTACAATGCATAAGATGCAAGAGAACGTGCAGAGCATTAACTATCACCCTTTTGAGCAAAAACTTTTTGTATATAATGATGGTTACCTTCTGAATTATGATCTTGTCTTCCTACAGAAACCCCAGTAAACTTTTGAGGTATTAGAGTGAGAGAAAAATAAAATGCTTATTGACAAATGGTCTTTGCCACTTAGTTATCTGCAGGGGGATCTAGAAGGGTGTTTGTTTAGTAATCATACTTGGGAGCACATTTGTACCACAATAGAGTTTTAGGATATTTGCCCTGAGTTATTGAGTTCTTTTGGAAGTCAGATGCTTCCTGAGATGTATTTTTCCAACTGAAATAAGGTCCTTCCAGGGTGGGATTGTCAGAGGTCTAGGGGCATTATGGGTTTAATAAAGCCTACAGTGAGATGACAGCTGGAAATTAAGCAATTGGAGAGTCCTCGGCATGGCTTCATGGGATCCTTTGTTCATGAGAGAGGGCTCAATGATGGGTCTCCTCCATGTGGCCCTGCAGTACTACTTCCATACCCAAAAAGGAACCTGGGGCTTAATTGGCAGATTAATATCCGAAACTCCTTAAGTGACCACATACTCAACCTTTCTCACTAGTACCTGGAACCACATTTTGTACATAGCAGATACATAGATTCAATGTGTTTATATCATATCTGAAAGATGCTCTGACTTTTCTGGAGACAGGCCCTTGATTACATTAAATTGTACACTGTAAATCCATCCCAGATGGATCTGCAGATGAGGCACTTCTCTGCCCCCCCCCCCTCCATTGTCCATCTACATAAAAGTCAGTAGAACCCTCCTACCTCATAACTTGATGACAAAGGCAGCTTGGAAGATTAGAACCAGACTTCCCAACCTATTTCCCCACTACCTCCTTATGCCCTGCTTTTTTCCCAATTAGCCAGTTTTCTATGGAGCATGATATAAGATAAGCAAAATTAGTTTTCTTCTGTTTCATCATGAATTTTTATTTTCATAACTCTAAGGCTATAAGAAAATCAGATGGCAGTGATAAGATGGTATCATTTCTGATTATATAATAAAGCTATTGGGATGTATAAGAGACTTGCATTAAGCCCTAGCAGTTATTTCATGGGAATTTTTAAAAGTTGTAATTGTTATTTTCCTTTGAGCCTGGAGCTTCTAAGAAAATGAAAATGTACATTTTTTCCCTTTCTGAGAAGAGATGTAGCAAAGCTGTTGAGAGTATCAGTCCTCCAATAGTTGAAGACCTTGCAGGTGTTTGGGCTTCTGTGATTTTGGATGGTTTTGCCATCTGGCTTTGTGTGCCTTTGACCTTCATGTGTCCTCGTCTGTAAAGTGGGTTCCTTAAATATTGTATCCCCTCACATTTTAATAAAATTATTTAAATGTGCTTTGAATAAAATACCATCTTTTGTTTTATTTACTTAAAAAAAAAAGAAGGAAAAACAACAGGATAGTTTTCAGCCTTGCTGTGAAGTAGACACAATGGTGACCTCCCAAAAAACCAAGGCCCTGGGGATCACACCCTGAATGGCAGATAAAATCCACCACTTAATGGAGTCAAAGTCAGAGCAGACTCTTTCATTTCATTTCCCTTTAATATCCATTCTTTCTGGTAGCTTTGTTATACAGGACTGCCCTATTTTCTTGTGGGATATGACCTTGTATACTTTTTGATTTGCATGACTAATCTGATTACTTCCAATATTAGACTTTACTTGTGTGACTTATGTTCCTTTCCTAACTGAGCTGTTTGCATAGGTCAGAAGCCTCTGGATCTTTACCTGACAGGAGGTTTTGGAGACTAACTGATCTTATCACAGAGAATACCTTCACCAAAGAGGATGTGTAGGAGGATGGGTAACTTATAGCTGGATGGACAGATAGACTCGGCTAATGTAGTTAGTCTTAGTGAAATGCTCATTTTTAATCCAGCCCAAGCTTTTTGAGGAGGGTGTTAGTAACAACATTTAGAAATTTTGGCAGTTTCTTTTTCTCTATCTTTTCAGGGCTGAGCCTCAAGACAGCTATGGTTTTCAAAGTACAATGAGATATGAAGATAAAGACATATATGTCAAACAAGATATAGGTTAAAAAACAGTGATATTATATTTAATCTGGTTCTAGGCAATTTTCCAGATGAATGTCTCTGCAAGAGCACAGTAGGACCCCTGAAAATTCAGGAAAGAAGGCAGGAAGCCATGTAACCCTAGCAATCAGCTTCTTTTTTGAACTGCTAACAGAAGCTTTTTGCCTGAAAATTAAAGTTAAGAACCTCTTCCCACTGGACATGGTGTATCCATCTGCAGTGGCTACCTGCAGGAGATCTCCAGGCTGAGGAGGTTGAGCCACTGAGGGATTCAAGTGGCACGCTTACTGCAATGCAGTTACACAGTAACTTTAGCTCAAGAGTCATTATCTCTCTTTTAAAAATTAGTCTATATGTACAAATATTAATATACGTACTCATAGCTACATACATAGCTAACGCAGCCATATTAAGGTATATTTTACATACAATATAATCTGCCAATTTCAAATTTGTACAATTCAGTGAATTTTGACCAATGCAAATGGATGCATAGCCCCTGCCACAAGTAGGATAAAAGGCATTTCTATTGCCCCCCAAAAGTTCCCCAGTGTCCTTTTGTAACCAATCCCTTCCTCTGTCCCCTCAGCCCTAGGCAATCACTGATCTGTTTTCTATTCCTACAGTTTTGTCTTTTCCAGAATGTTATAGAAAGGGGATCATACAGTAGTAGCTTTTTTTCCTAAAAGCAGTTCTGGAGACTGAACCTCTAACCTTATACATGGGAAGCAGGCACTCAACCACTGAGCTGCACCCACTCCACAGTATGTAGCTTTTTAAACCTGGCTTCTTCAGCTTTTCTGTTAAAAAAGAGGATGAGTGGCTCAAAGTATTCCAGAAGGTAATTGGGCATTTTAAATTCTTTTTCTCTGGGGTTGGATAGGGAATTGTAGAAAGCTGTAGTGACATACCGTCCTTAGCAGTATTTTCCAGTAGCCTAGAATTGCCATGGGCAAGGTGAAGTTCTGGGCATCAGCCAAGCCTACCTAGAGGAGCTCCAAAACATGAAACTTCTCTTGTCACCAGCACCAGCCTTAGCAACATGTGTTCTCTAATTTTATGCCTGTACCTCCAGCATCTCAGTGCAGGGTGAGCCTGAAACTAATGAATGATGTATAGTGATTAAAAGTGTAGGATTCAGAGTCAACCAGTCAAGAAAAACTAGGTTGAACTTTTGGTGCTGCTGCTTACAAGTGGTGTGGCTTTGGGTAGTTTTCTTGACTTTTCTGAGACTCAGTATCTTTTTATGTAAAATGGGCTGAAATAAAAACTAGTTGAGTGAGATGATATTAAGAATATGAAGTGTGTAGGACAATCTTTGGCACATGATCTGCCCTCAACAAATAGTTATTATCCCTGTGTCTCATTTTGAATATTAGGTTCAGAACAGTCATTGGGTTGACAAGATACAAATCTATTGAGAATTGGAGTTTATATTTTGTCTCCTATAATACTTGTTGGAACTAATGATTTTTTTCAAGCAGGTGCCATTTTGGCATGAATGGCTTCCAAGAGCTGAATCATCCTCTCTTTGTCTTGAACTCCAAGATTGATCATCAGATCTGATATTTTCTGTATAAAGAAAGGCTATCATGAGCAGCAAAAACTGAGGGTGTTTTCCTTTTCTTTCCAGCCACTGAAAACCTAAATGAAGGCTGACTTTCATTAAGTCTATAAACAGGGCCAAAATAGATGTATATGTTTTTCTACTTGCTTTGCTGTAGTCAAAAAAGGCACCAGTTTTCTTAGAAGAGGGACGGGTAATTATTTCATAATACACTTTTGCTAAAATACTTTATTAGTCTTCCAAAGGGGTGCTGATGCAAAGTACCAGAAATCTGTTGGCTTTTACAGAGGGTATTTATTTGGAGTAAAATCTTACAGTTAGAAGGCCCTGAAAAGTCTGACTCAAGGTTGCTTTCTCATCAAAAGCACATGTTAAAGCATGATGGTTGCTGATCTCTTTGAGGGTTCAGTCTTCCCCTCTGCATTTCTTTTCTCTCAGCTGCAGGCTGGCATAGGGCTTGTCTCTCAGGGATTCCTTTCTCTCCTGGCACAGGGTTCATTTCTTTCTGGGCCTTCTCATCTGGTCTGTTCTCTTCCCAAGGTCAGCTGCAAACTATCACGTGAATGCCTCATCTCCCTCCAGGGCCCCAGGGTCAAAAATGACAGAGTTATCTTCCAGTGTGTCCTCCTGAGTGAGTGTCTGTTTATATCTGCCCACCAAGGGGGTGGGGACTCAACCTGAGTCATGCCTTACTGATGTTGTCAAATCAAAGCCCTAATTTTAACAAGGAATTTAATCACGGGCCCCTCAATCTAATACAATATAATGAAAGGGTATCACACCCGGAAGAATAGATTATTTTGCAAACATAATCTTTCTTTTTTTGGGGATTCATAAAAATAAGCTCAAACTGTCACAAATATATTTCTCTTTTTGGGTTTGCTTGTATCACTAGTCTAAAGAGTGTGTTTTTCTTCTCTTCTGAACTACTGAAAGAGAAAATCTGACAATGGAGGAACTGAAGGTGTCTGAACTATTTTCAGGATGACCTGGGAGGATCCAGATGTGAGCTCTTTGACCTCACAGACAGATATCATGCCATGTAGTTTCCAGAATAGGCCCCAGAATGTCCTGGAACAAAAGGGTTAATTGCAACACATCAGAAAATAAAAGGCAGATATGTTTCTAAAGCATGCTTCCAGCCAGTGGGACAGACCAGCTGGCCTGGCTCATCAGTGAGAGATGCTATTTGATTTGGCAGCTGAGCTGCCTGACCCACAGCTGTAGCTCAGGTTTTGCCCACTTTTCCCTGAGATCTGCATCTGCTCCTAGACGTCATTCAGTGGGTCAGCCCTAAGAATCAAGATCCATTGTGGAAAAAAATGACCTTCAGTCTGTCCAGAAAGGGTGTCAGGACATCTTAGAGCC
This sequence comes from Dasypus novemcinctus, assembly GCF_030445035.2. Taxonomy (NCBI): domain Eukaryota; kingdom Metazoa; phylum Chordata; class Mammalia; order Cingulata; family Dasypodidae; genus Dasypus; species Dasypus novemcinctus. The sequence continues at coordinate 17,118,738 of NC_080700.1, read as the reverse complement.
AGAAGTTCCACAGTGAAGATGGCCTCCTTGAGCTCAGCTTCTTTGAAGATGATGAAAGGAAAGACCTATATTGCATTTGGGTAATTCCAAATGGTTTGGCTGGAGCTCAGTGTATGTGGAGAACTTCAGAAGATGAGGATGGAATAATGGGTTTGTATGCCATTGAAAGGATTTTATTCCAGAGCCTCCACTTAGAAAATTCATAATGATGCCAAATCTTTCAAGTTCTTTTCTCTTTTTAATTGGATTCTGCCAGCTCCTGTGTTCTTTTGGGTGTGGCCAATGATGTTTTTGCATCAGAATTACCAGTGACTTATATTGTCTTTACCTTGGTGACTGTTATCACTCAGTGTTCACTGCAAGAAACAGAAACAACTTCTCTTAACAAGGGTACTACGAGCTGCTATGTTACATAAATCTCACAATCTCAGTGCCTTAGCGCAATAGCAGTTTTCTCTCTCCCCCGTTTCAGTGACCACTGCTTTCCCAATTTTGTACTTGGTAGTTGCTTCTTTTAACATCTCCCTCATCCTTAACATTTTTTTTCCTCTCTCTCCAGTTGTGGTTTTGCTTGGTGCCTGGTGATGGGAGAGGGCTTCCCTTCCTCCAAGAGGTGATTCAGGGACCTAGACTCTTTTGACCTGGAAACTCTACCATTTTTTACTCATGTCTTCCAGAGTCACAGTACTTGTCTGCATCAGGTGGCAAGAAGGGAGAAAATCATGAGGGTCTTGAGTGGGAGGTTTGCTTAGGTCAGGTCTGAAAGTGGTGCCCGGGGTTCCTGCTCACAATCCATTATCATATCATATCTAATGGCAAAGGAAGGCAGGGAAATATCACCTAACTGGGTGCAGAGGAGTAAAGAAAATGCCTTGATGAATGGCCAGCCAATCTGCCTCAACACTCTTGGTATTGCAAGGAGAAAAGGGTTTAATACAGAGAATTAGGTGCTTATAGGATATGGGAAAGACTGGAAATGCAGAAACTAGAGGCTACCATTTCACTTTTAGCTTTGAGATCACACCACTGCCTTCAATGCAGAAATCAAGAGTCTCTGTCTGCTACTACTACTGGTGTCATCTCCACATCCAGCAAACTGGTACCAGACAAGGGAATACAGAGAACATCTGCTCCTAACACTCACCTCTACTGGTGTCCTCTTACCCACCTGCACCCCTAGAAGGATAGCAAGACCTCTACCTTCCAAATTCAGCATAAAGGGATTTCACTGACCCAATTTAAAGTACATCCAAAATTACATGTTCAAAGGAGACTGGGAGATGTAGCTTCAACCCTCTATCTCAGGGACGATGATAGAAGAGGTTGGAAATCAATGCCAGGGCCAACGGAAAAAAAATCTGGCCAAGAAACCTTCTTCTGTGACCACTGCTTTCCCCACTCATGCTGCTTCCATTTTCTCTTTGCCTCTTTTAACATCTCCCCTGTCCTCATCCCCAGTCATCCATAAAGATTAAAATTTTATTTTTATTTTTTTACTCACACCCCAGTGGTAGCTTTGCTTAATGCCACCATAATGGGGGCAAATACCCCCCCCCCCAACAATGAACACTCTGAGTTTCCAAAGAGAAGCTGCTTTTCTTAGTTTGCCAAAGGGTTGCCAATGCAAAGTACCAGAAATGGGTTGGCTTTATAGTGGGAAATTTATTTGGGTAAAAGCTTACATTTCCAAGGCCATGAAAGGTCCTAATCAAGGCACTGTCAGAGATGCTTTCTTACCAAACTCAGCTACTAGTGATCCTGGCATCCTGTCATGTGGCAATCAGACATATGGCAGGGCTCACTCCTTAGCCTTGACCTACTCTGTGGGCCCAGGTCCAAGGGGCCTCTTTCTGTGCCTTTGTGCTCTGCTGGTTCCAGACTCCAAGGTCTCTCAGTCTCAGGCTTCTCTGCTTTTCTGCAGCTGTAGGTAAACCTGGATTCCCTTCTCTCTCTACTTTCTCCTTTCTCTCAAATGGCAGGATCAAACCAGCAGGTTCTTTTTTTCTGTGTGTCTCTTCTTCTATGTCTCCATTTATATCAGACCCAGAAAGAGAGCAGAGACCCAACCTATGTCATGCCTCACTGACATAGTCCAATCAAAAGCCCTAAAGCAGGAGTTCTTAACCAGGGGTTCACAAAAGGTTTTAGGGGATCTGTGAGCTTGAATTGAAAATTTTAAAAAACATTATTCTTGTGAGTACATGTTGGTGCAGATATGATATTTATTAAGTAATTCATAGCATACTGTGGACTTAGTAAGAGGTCTGTGGTTTTCACCTGACTGGCAAAGGGGTCCATGGAAAAAAAAGGTTAAGAACACTGCTCTAAAGTGATCCAATCAAAGGTCCCTTAACTGAATTTAATGTAATCAAAGGACCCCACACCCACCAGAATTGGATTAGTTCAGAAACATAATCCTTTTTTGGGATTCACCAAATTCAAACTGTCACAATGCTTTTATGACTTGAGAGTATCTGTCAGGCTCCATAAGAGGACATTTGAATGGTGCCACATGGTGCATCATTATTAGGTGATCCACCAGATCATAGCAGAATTTCAGGCTCCTCAAATCCTTTGTGCCTCTGAGTAAGAATCTCTTCTACTTGTGGAATCACCCAGAAACTTCCAGAATTTGGGGTATGCTCTGTCCCATATTTTTTCCCCTGTCCATCATCACTGAAACACTGGCTGATATTTTTTCCCAGCAGACCTGTGGTGTCATTTGGCCAACAGGCTGCTCTTGGGAAGTGGTGCTTTGCCTGGAATTCCTGAGGTGAGAGTGCTGACTGGGATACCCCAATGCCTTTGACAGGCTCATTTCTGCCTCTGATGAGAGTATGAGTGAGTCATGGCAGCACTGTGCTCCTTTCAAATGATACCTACAGCTTATTGTTCTCTCAGAACCATGCTGCACAGGGCTGTTTCACAATTTCCCCAGTCCTCCTGAGAGATTTGCTTCTTGCGGGAGCTGCAGTAGCAGATTTCCTACAAGATCTCAGAAGCCAATGAGTGAACTGCAGAACTTCCCTGAAAGGGAGGAATTCTGGCAGAATAAATTCAGGGAATTTGTTGGGGAAAGAAAGCTTATAATAATAGTGTTCTAGTTCCTGCTGAATAAAACATTCAGAGAGCTTTTCTGCTCCCAGCAGAAAGATAAAATATTCGGGTGGCAATAGGGTGGTGGTTCTTTTGAAATGTTTTTAATGAAAATCAGACGATGGCAGTCACATTGACCCTAATACTGCCCTCCCTCCTGATCCTGACCTGGGAATCCAGTGGGTGTGTAAGAGAGGCACCAAGTTCATTTCACCAGGTGGGAAACAGCCATTTGAGTGAATGGGGCATGAACCCAGAGAAAGCACAACCAGCTACAAACAGACCGCTTAACATGGTTATTACATACCTGGTGGATAATTCTACAGCAAAGTGGCTAATGGTGGTGGAATTTAAGTGGCCATTAACAGACTCAGGATTCTGTGCACCTGATCAAGACGTATCCTGGAAGCTCTTTCTGGGTGCTGCCCATCCTCCTCTGACTGAAGAGCTGGCTAGCAGGAGAACTCTGGTTTGCACAGCTGCCACCATTGCCTGCAGGGAGGAAACTTCACTTTGGTCAATAGGAGAAAGAGGATTCTGGAGCAAACCCCAGCACCTGTGGGGCCTCCCAGAGGTGACGCTTCCCTTGGCCCTTTCCTATGTGTCTGAGGACGCCAACCTGGCATCATTAACCTCATATGGACAAAACCTAGAACTAGTTAATTCCAGGGATTGATGTGTGTTAGCGCAGGTTATTCTCTTTCGCCCCTCTGGTCAAGTTAAGGAGGGTTCTTTCCTTTAGGAATGGAGCTCACAGATGAGAGCGCTCAGTGGACTGCTGCCTACCCAGTGTGATTCCAAAGTCTGGGGCTGTGATTTCCACTCCCTTGACTTAGGAATTTCTTCAGAGTTAAAATGCAAATATCTTTAGTAAAGACAACTTAATTGGAGTGATCTCTTTTTTACACCTTGCCTGAAATATTTCAATAATGGGGAATGAGTGAGTTGGGGTAAGTGTAGATGAGGGACCTCCCTGACAGTTTAAGGGACATAAAAGGAGAGGAAAAGATGTCAAGGACACCCTTTACTTGACCTGAGACCAGTCCCACTGCCCCGAGCTCCCCAGCCACCTGCGTTCTCCGGGAAGAAATTCTTGCTTTTTTTCTTCTCATTTCTCACAGGTATTAGCAACAACAATACATGCCTTCTAATATGCTATTTGCACAGAAAAGAGCCAAAACTACCCTGCTCACTGAGACCTGCCATACTGCCTCAGAAGGGCAACTATAATTTTGGTTTGCCGGGATCTTTTTGCTGGTTGTGATGGTGCAATTACTGTTAATAGTTCCCTTTCATTCTCAGTATGGTCCCAGTTTGAACAATAAATCCAGCAATCACTTTATACATAGGTACCTTGAGGGTAAATATCATTTGTTTTGTCTTTTTTTATCTCTTCTGTTTTGTTTTTTCTTGTTTTGGGGAAGTAGCAAGGAAACACATGCTTACACTTTCATATGTCAGTTTAATGACAAACAGAAAAGTGAGTTGATTGGGGAGAAAGAGAGAGAGAAAAAGACAAGCCTGAAAGAAGTCAAGCTGCATCCCAAATGCAGATGGAAATGGAAGCTGTGGTTCCTGATTCCTCCTAAGGAGTGCTCTACTGCTCCCAGGCTTCACTGCTCAGCACAAAGGCAGCGTGGGAGAATATTTGGGAAGCTGGCATGGTGGGTTAGGTTATTGATGGTCCAGGGGCCCGAATAGAACTTTTTTGGTCCAATATGCTAATGATGTGGCTATGTGGTAAGGGTGTCATATGACAGAGCTCAGAGGGGGGTGGGTAGGACACAGGCACACCTGCACCCAGGTGGGAGGGGTGGGCCTTTGGAAGTAGGTGTCTTAGTTTGCCAGGGTCACTAGGACAAATAACACACAATGGGTAGGATTAATGAAAGGGAATTTTTGGCTCATGGTTGGGAAGGCTAGAAGTCCAAAATCAAGGTGTCAGCAGGGCCATGCTTTCTCCACATTCTGGTACTGGCTTGCTGCAATCCTTGGAATTCCTTGACTTGCATCTCTGTCCCTGCCACATGGCAATGTCCTTGGTCTCCTCTTGACTTCTGGCTTCTACTTTCAAGGCCTCCAGTAATCTGGGTTAAAGCCCACATTGAGTCAGTTGGGCCTTACGTAAATAGGATCTTAGAAGATCATAGTCGTGAATGACTCCCTTTCCTAACTGATAATACACTTTCAAAGGGCTTTATTTACAAATGGGTTCATACCCACAGATATATGAATTAAGAATAAGAACATGTCTTTTGTTGGGGTGCATGGGCTTGGGCAGTTTGCTGTGCTGACCGGAACTGTTCAAATCCTTCTCTGACACCAAATTTCTCTGGGAGTGTCGATGAGGTACCAGCCTCTCTCTGTGCCTTGGTTTCCTCACTTATGAAACAGAAAAATACCTACTTTGTGAGGGCATTTATATATGTGTGTGTGAAAAGATACTTATTTTCTTGCACAGTAACTACTATATAGCAGACATTCAACATATGGATGGGAGGAATTGGTGTGGGATAACGAAAACTGGTTGGTTTTGGGGGCAATCAGACTTGGGTTTAAAGATTCCCTGTTCCATGATTTATAAGCTGTATTCCATGGTCAGATTTCTACAACTCCCTGAGACTCAGTGTCCTTGAGTACGAAGCGTGGTTGTCAATAAAACATATCAAAATTTTTTTGCATCCTTAACACCCTGTCTGATCCATGGTCTTAATAAGTTAGTCAACTATTTCTCCTAATCCTGTCTCCTAGATCTAATGTTTGAGAATCTTTAAGTTGAGCAGGGTGTTTTAGTCTGCTGGGCTGCCAAAAGCAAAATTACTAGCAATGGGTTGTCTTTTATAATGGGGATTATTAGCTTACAAGCTTACAGTTTTGAGACTGAGAAAAATGTACAAAACAAAGCATGATCAGGAGATACTTTCCCCCTGAAGACTGGCTGCCAGCAATCCTGGACTCCTCTGTCACATGGCAAGACACATGGCAGTGTTACCCTCCTCTTCTGTATTTCCTTGCTCTCAGCTTCTAGCTTCTTTGGCTTTCCTTTTTCTCTCTGAAATATATTCTCTTATAAAGAACTCCAAGAAGAGGATTAAGACACCCAGGGCCAGGCCTTAACTGAAGTAACCTAATCAAAGGAATGTACTTACACTAGTTTTACCCCCACAGGAATGGATTAGCTTTAAGAAGATAATTTTCTGGGGTCATACAGCTTCAAACCATTACCCAGAGGGAGACCTACGGAAGAGGAAAATGTAGGAACATGCCTGCAGCCAAGTTTTTATTATAGTGTCAGTTTTCATATTCCTCCAGGCATCATCCAACTTCATATATACCATAGGGTCTGACATTGTTTTTTTGTTCTTGAATGAAGGACTAGGGGTGTTTGTCTCCCAAAGACGTGATGGAAGGGTGCTTGTCTTTCTGTTTCCTGCTATCCCAATATGACAGGAGGTTAATGGCAAACAGCCTGCTCATGGCCGGTTCTTACTGTGCATCATCTGTGTTTGGCCTTGACTCTCCCTTGTGCTGCTCTGTGAGCAGAATATCAATTGGTGTGGAGGAGAAGCAAGCAAGGTGCTGCCAGCCCAGAGTGTGCCATGTCAGGGGGCAAATCAGGCTACACAGACAGAACCCACTTCCTGGTCTCATTTGATTAATTAGCTCAGTGATCCCTTGGTTTATAAACCCTAATTCCATAGATAGTGCTTAAAAGCAGAGGGAAAGAATGAGAATTGCAGTGTTTGCAGCAGTTCTAAAACAACAGCACAGGTAGAAATTTGATGTGGCAACCCTTAGAGCACCCTAAAGTTATCCACCCTCTCATTTGTTCTCCTTTATCACCCCTACTCTAGCTGCTTTATCACAAACAGCTATAGTAAAGGCTGGGGAAGAGAGGAGGGTCCTGCTTGCTAGAGGAGAAATGCAATATTTCTAGAGGAATCCATGCAAAATGTTGGATTTGTGTGCCTGGAGTTTACCAGCCTTTTCAGATCTAGGTTTATCCCTCATACTGATTTTGTCATAGAAGCATGGATAAACTAAAACATCTAGGCCAATGCCTTTGTTCTGTAGATAAGGAAATTGAGGTGCAAAGAGGGTAAGCAGCTCATCAGGGTCACAGAGCTGACCAGGCTGGGCTATAGCCCAGGGGAGCCTTTTGTGCTGCCCTTTCATTGCTTCACTATCAGAGACAGAGTGAGTTAGGTCTTAGGGTGCATGGGTAGATCTTCCCATTTCATTGTATTCCTAAGTAAAACACACACACACAGAGCACATTCCTCTTTGCTCTTAACCTACTTGGAAATACTAGTCACTAGTACTATTGTTAACCACTGAACATGGCTTCATTTACTTAATTAACTAATCACTAATAACAGAAAGTAGGGTTTTTTTTTGACCTTTTATAATCTATATTCATCCAACAGCAAAAAAGGTCCTATCAGCAGTGTTGTGGTTATTTTGGTACAGAAGGTGAATTTACTTGGCAGAAAGTCAGAGACACATTCCCCAAAGCCGCACTTTTCCCTACTTAGCAACCTATACTTTCTTATAAATAAAATATGGGGGAAAAGAAGGCCATTTATGAATCAAAAACTTCACAGGCATCTATTTTTACTGATCGTAGAAGAGTTAATGTAGTGATTAAATGTGGAGTGACTGAGACCAGAAGGATATGAGTTCAAGTCTCAGCTCCACACTTTCCCAGCCAGGTCGGTGGACTTTGAGCAAATAACAGCTCTAAGCCTCTGTTTCCTCAGCTGTAGAATAGGTATGAAAATGGTGCCTAGTTTGGAGCTGTTTTGAGTATTAAGTGACATGATATATGTCTAAATTCTTAATAAAGTGCCTGGCACACAGTAAGTCTTGAATAAATGCTAGTTGTCATTATTATTACTATTATCAGTACATACTTATCATGAAAAAATATGAATTTGAATTCTAAATTTCATAAAAATGAAATAAAATCTCAATTCCACCCCTCAGAGATTGCTAGTTCTTCCCTTTGTGGCTAGATTGACAGATGATATGATGACTAAATATACCTATTCTACCATGCTATCATAATGTAGTTTTCATTTAACTTTATTTTTTTCATTTTACATTTAACATCATTTATCATTTAACTGCTTTTCTTCACTCAACATTCTTTCATGAACATCTTCCCTTTTTCAAAAAAAACACATGGTTTTTAATGTCTCTAAAGTATTGCATAAATAGACATACCCTAATTCATTTAGTCATTTCTGTATTGTTTCAGTTTTGCCCTTATAAGCATCCTGGTATAGAAATCCATGTCTGCACTTCTACTTTGTTAGGACAGATTCCTAGTAGTAAAATTATTGGGTCAAAAGACAAACATTTATGAGACTCTTGATACATACTGCCAGACTGCTTTGCAAAAAAAAGAATTTTACAAAGTAAAATTCATTCTCCAAAGCAGCTGCACATGTCAAGGTTTCCCACTGGGCTGTCTCCAGAGATCAAGGTATTTGTGAAAAGAGTAGTCAAGTACTTAAGTAACATTGTTGTTCAATCAAGAGTCAATTTCCACTTCCCTCTCTGGGGACCATTGGAAAAGTCCCTGATTTGGAGGGGTTTTGGAATCTTCCCCCACAAAAGCACTTTTTTTGAGAGTTCTAGGCCCCAGCTAGTCACAGTCAATGTCTTCTGACCAGTTGAATTACATTCTTGATCATGCCCATCTTGAAAATCTTGCTAAACGGCTCAGAGATTGTTTAGCTTATCCTTGAGCTTCTCTTCCTTGAATCCAGAATCTTTACCTTTCCTGGAATCAACCTTTGTAGTCGCATTGCTACACTCCTGAGACCAGGGGCTTCCATTCCTTGCTCCTCAAGTGCAACATCCTTGTCTTGTTGGTCTCTCTGCTGCCAAGCTTGTCCTTCTCCAATCCACCCTACACTCAGCTTCCAGGTTAATCTTCTTCCATGGAATTCTGAATCTGCCCATCCTCATCAACAAGCAGGTCAAGCACACTCTCAAGCCAGTCCTTGTGTAGACTCTGTTTTTCAGTTGCCCCATAACACATTCCAGCCAAACCATGTTACTCCCTGTACCGAGTATACTCAATCCTCTTTAGATTTCATTACTTGCCCTTTGCCTCAACTGCCCTTCTTTCACCTCATCTCTGTATTGAAATGTCATCTAACTATCAGTACCCATCCCAAATATGAAGCCTATTTCAACACCTTTCACCAGAATGGAAGTTCACCCACCACGAACACCTATCATCCATTACTTCCCTTTTCTCAGTTCGCCTCATAGTAGAAAAATTTGTTTGGTTCCCTGTTGGAGATTTGGACCCGAAGGGTATTGGGAATGAAAGAAAGAGAAAAGGGAGAAGGAAACAAGGGGAAAGAACGAGAGAGCTGGGATCAGGGAGTCTGCAAGTAATGACTCCTCAGACAACTTTATTGTTTACAAGGGGGTCCTATATACCCCAGTGTACGGGCCTATACACACAAACACTAGCCTACGTGACATTAAAGAGCAACACATATTAACTATCAGCATTACCCATAGCCTAAGGAATTTAAAAAATCTTATCTCAAGGTACAAAGTCTAAGTGTTCTATACATTACAAAAGGTAAGAGCTCATCTTGTCTTTCAGCCTTTAACAGCTTCATCCCATTTGCCAGGAACTCCCAATCACCACATTCCTTAGGTTGCAAGCATAGTCATGCAGACAGCACCAGCATGGAGACAGCACATCTCTCCTTTAGAAGCCACTGTGCCTCAGTTTCCAACAGTTCCCAGTCTCAGGATATAATAAACTCCTAGAGAGCAGGACCAGGACTGCCTGATCTCTGGATCCCTTGAATTACCATGCAAAATGGTTTGTACATAGTGGACAGTCATGACGTGGCCCAAAACAGAAGTCCTCCTTCCTAGCCCTCCCCTCATGCTGCCAAAGAGTGGGAGAAGATTGACTTCCTGGATGTATTGCTTTCCCCGGGAGAGGCAATCACAACACTTTGGCTACCCCCTTTGTTTTTTAGGCAGTTGCTCTGTACTTAGTCTCTAATTTTCTTTTGGTTTAAAGAGATGCTCTGTCTATCCAGTCAAAACAAAATGATGGTAATAATGAAATTGCAACTGTTTATTGACAGCCTGCTATATGCTACATACTGTGCTTTACAGGAGGAATCCCATTTGTCAGTCCTCACAAAATATCTCATAAATTGGGTATCATTATCCTACTATATGCATGGGAAAATTATAGCTCAGGGAGGTTAAAAAACTTGCACCAAAATCACTGAAGAAGGAGATTAAAGCTGGATACAAGATTTGAGCTCAGATCTATTGGTCTCAGTCCTTTCCAGTATGTCATACTAGAAAAAGCTGACTTAATGGTGGAAATGGATATGAGGCTCTGGCTCACTTTTCATGGAACCTAAGATGCTGAGGCTTTTGCAATGTGAGAAGGGGTATGTCTCCTTTGCAACATAGCTCTAGAACCCCCTCATCTTGTTGCAGTGACTAGGACAGGACAGATAAATAGTTAAGCCCCTGCTTGGGTCCAGTCCTTTTTTTTTTTTTGATAAAGTCTAATACACTTTTTTAAAAAGATTTATTTATTTATTTGTTTCTCTCCCCTACCACCGTCCCCCCTCCCCCCCCCAGTCCCCCAGCCCCCCAGCCCCATTTGTCTGTTCTCTGTGTCTATTTGCTGGGTGTTTTTCTTTGTCCGCTTCTGTTGTTGTCAGTGACATGGGAATCTGTGTTTCTTTTTGTTGCATCATCTTGTGGTGTCAGCTCTCCATGTGTGCAGAGCCATTCCTGGGCAGGCTGTACTTTCTTTCGCACTGGGCGGCTCTCCTTATAGGGTGCACTCCTTGCGCGTGGGGCTCCCCTACTGTGGGACACCCCTGCGTGGCAGGACACTCTTTGCACATCAGCACTGTGCATGGGCCAGCTCCACACAGGTCAAGGAGGCCTGGGGTTTGAACCGCAGATCTCCCATGTGGTAGACGGATGCCCTAACCACTTGGCCAAGTCTACTTCCAGGTCCAAGTGCTTTTAATGAGCAGCAAGTAATTTATAGTGTCCCAAAGGCCTATGACTAGCCATATACTCTGTGATTCCTCTGGAGATCTCCAAAGCTCCCTGCATTAGTAGGCCAAATATATTTTTGAAGTTAAACCGTGGGGAACCTGACTCCTTGCTATACAATCCAGGCCTTCTGTTTGTTGGGGGAAGGCAGTCAAAAATGGGCATAACATATGCCAAGATCAGAACAATCTCACATGTCTTACTTCGCAATCACAGAGTGAATAGCTTAAATGTTTCTTGACTTGAACTGGTTCCCCCACCTGACCAGACACCAATGGGCACCAATAGAATGATATGGATATTATTGATCTTTGTAGACTTTATGCTTTAGAATTTGAAAATGTCACACAGTTCATTAAATAATTTCCTCCATAAATGTTCATGGAGATCACCGTATTTCCAGGAACTTGTTAAAGATCTTGGTATAGAGTCAGAAGGAACCCAGCATAGTTCCTAACTCCATAGAAATTACATTCTAGAGTAAGTTCTAGAAAATTGAATAATAAAATCTAACCCTTATGGCTTGCTTACTAGGGGTTGGGTGCAGGGCTATGCAATACGTTTGCATTTCAACAGAAATTCAACAGTCTTATAAATCCCAGTATCACAGAGGAGGTGGTAGAACACAATTTTGATCTTGTGCTGCCATGGCTCAGAGAAATCATTTGATATATTCTGGGTGTACCAGAGGAGCTAGGACAGGACCTCAGGTGTCACCAGCCAGGCTGTAGATAGAGCCTCACCTGGCATTTTCATCTGACTCATGAGGACCAGCCCTAGCCATAGGCTGTGGACTCCATATCTCCAGGTTGTGATGTGGGCTATGGGTGGGAGGTTGTTAGTCTCTTTGTGTCCTGACTTGTGGGTGTGGGACAGTAAGAAGCTGCGGTCCTGCCTTTGGTGACCATGGCAATGACTCCAGTCCCAGGAGGCAATTTAGCAATGCAAACTCTATATACATACCAATCAGTCCAGGGACACTCTGATGGTGGTGATGCCAAAGTTTAAGGGGACTTGGACTTGGCCTTGCATGGGAAACATAATATATCCTGTGCATAAATTCATGATCATCTAATTCTGTATCCAAGTGTGCCTACTCTCTAAGAATCCAGTTAAGTGATATAGGCCCTATGGGCTTTGAATGTTCAGAAAAGATGTAAGACTGAATGTGTATTCAAAGTTGCATCCAGAAGGAATGTGGGCAAAATGCTAATTCAAGCTCACCTGAAATGTGGGCAATATGTTAATTCAAAACCTATTTGGGGGAAGCAGACTTGGCCCAATGGATAGGGCATCCACCTACCACATGGGAGGTCCATGGTTCAAACCCAGGGCCTCCTTGACCCATGTGCAGCTGGCGCACGTGCAGTGCTGATGGGCACGAGGAGTGCTGTGCCACATAGGGGTGTCCCCCATATAGGGGAGCCCCATGTGCAAGGAGTGCACCCCGTAAAGAGAGCCACCCAGTGTGAAAGATAGTTCAGCCTGCCCAGGAGTGGCAGCCACACACATGGAGAACTGACACAGCAAGATGACACAAGAATAGACACAGATTCCTGGTCTGCTGACGACAATACAACAATAGAAGCGGACACAGAAGAACATGCAGTAAATGAACACAGAGAACAGAGAACAAGGATGGGGGAAGGGGAGAGAAATAAATAAATAATATAAAATCTAAAAAAAAAAAACCTCAAACCTATCTGGTATGCAGGCAAACACTTAACTAACAGAGAAAGTAGTTTTCTTTCATAAAATCACCATTTGACTCACCACCCTGTATAAAAGGAACTTAAAAATCTTGTTAGAGGTTCAGGTGTGAAACAGAAAGCTCCCGAGACTGGTCGGCCTGTGGAGAAGTAGGAGCCTATGACCACCCCCACACGAGAGGAAAACTCCACAGCCCTCTAACCGCCTATATCTCGCTTCTGTAACAAGCTTGCTCGACTGTAAAACCTTATCTCAAGGCCTTATCCTGTAGAAAGTGTTGTCAGCCCCTGCCAAAAGACCAACCTGACCCAGACCCTTGTAAATAACAAGAACTCCGAACTCCCTGACTGCTTGTCTCCCAGATAGAATTCCCAGCGCTTAATTAACCGCAAACACCTGCTTCTGTACGTGCTTGCTTGCTGAGCTATTGCCCCCCGCCCTGAACCTAAAGACCTATATAAGCAAACTCCCCCTGCGACTCGGGGCTGCCCTCCCCTCTGCATAGGATGAGGCAGTCGCCACATGGCTAATAAAGCTCTCAGTTGGAACTTTATTCAGAGTCTGAGTCTGGTTGATATCGCTGGTCTATAACAGGCCATCAATAAATCATTTTTCCTTCTCAAAATCATTCCTGAGTCCTGGCCTTTCTAGACACAAATAATTGAACCTCTCTAGTCTTCTATAACATTTTTGGGGGCACTCCCGGGATTTCAAACGAAGGCCAGAAATGGTAGCATTTTGCTGTCCCTTCCAGATCCCTGAGGAAGCTGGGAGGACTTGGGGAACCCCAACTCTAGGCACCCCTGGATTAAATTTAATCCAGAAAAGATGTGGGCTCCACCAGAATCTTCCCGATGAAAATCGAGGGCAATGGAAGGTCTGAAGGAAAATTCTGGAAATGAAAAAGAACTCCAAACATGAAAGAAAGTAAGACTCCCCAGGGGAGCAGAGTCTGGAGAATCCTAGCTTTAATTGCTAGGGAGGGAGGCTGATCACCTCCCGAGTACACTAGTACCTTCAGAAATCTGGGGGGAAGCCATTCTCTTCAGGTCTGGAAAAAGAGAAAAAAGGGAAAAAGCCTGGTGTTTTGGGTTTGTCTAACTGCATATTAGAATCTAATACTGGTCTTATCTCCACTGAAAGAGTGGAGGCTTGATTATGATTGGAAAGGATGTTTATAGGTCCTATCGTCCTGGAAATTGGTCTGGATTTTGAAAAACTTGGTTACAGAAAATCAATCAGCTTTTCTAGTGAAGCTTGGTCTGGGTGTAAAGTTAAACAGTGAAAAAGATCTAGCTGTAATCTTTTGTTATGGTGCTGAATTGTGAATGAATTCTCTTCATATCAGATGTTAAAGTTAAGTGTTCTCTCTTTCTAAGGATTGTGATGCCTGCAGGGGCAGCCGTGCTGAAAAAAAAATATATATATATATAAAACTTGTGTGTCAGATTAGTGACCTTTGTGCTTCTGTCTGTGTTGGCTTGATGCTAGTGTTGGAGTTGTGTGGTTATGTAAAGTGATGGAATTTGGTCGAGCTGGAATCTTCCCTTGCCATTGGCAAGGGGGTGAATTGATTATGGGGAAAAACTGCAGAGTCTGGATGTTTGTGCATGCTCTGCTGTTTTGTCTCTGGTCCAGCCCTTTGCCAGGACTTGGCGGCCATCTGTGTCCATGAAACACACCTAGGTTTGTTGGGGCTGGCCCCAGTCAGGGTGGCTGGGACCCTGGGAGGGGCGCTGAATTTGAGTAGATTCTTTCGGTTTATTTTGGCGGAAAGCTGGAAAGGGGGGAGTGGCTTCCCCCTTTCCAGTGAGTTCACACCTTCTATTTATAAACTGCATTCCTATTTGATCGCTGTGCACCTGACTGCCGAGAAGGGGGGAGGTGAAGGGGATGCAGAGTAAGATCAAAAGAAGTGCAATAAAGTCCCCTCCCTAAGGTGTCAAAGGCCAAAATAAATTTGCATTCTGCCCAGGTTCTGTGAGAGTAGGTAAAATGCTTCGAAATGTTTTAAAGCTGGAAACTTGTCTAAAGGAAGGAGGCTATCACTTGAAAACAATGGACCTCTAATCACTTGATAGCCTTTTTAATGGTCTGCTGGGAACTTGAGGGTTGTGAAACTGCAGAAAAAGGAAAAAAAAAAAAAGAGAAATGAACCTCCACTTTAAAATCTGTGTCTGGCATTTGTCAGTTGCTGGTGCCTAAAAATTCAAAGTAAAAAAAAAAAAAAAGATGAAAAATGAATCTTTAAATGCCAATACTCTCTTGCTGGTGAATTAAATGCATAACTCACAGATGAGAATTTGTTCTGTTACTAGGAAAAGGCAGAACTTCACAGGATTCTTACTAATAAAATTCTTGTAGCTTAATTAATAAAAGTATTCAATTCACCTTAAGTTTAAAACTTAATGAAAATTGTAATTAAAAGTTAAGATCATTTATAAATGCATTTATATTATAAAACAGTGGAAGAATAACTGAAATAATAAGGGTGAGTTTGGCCTGAACCTATTATTGTAAGTGTAAATTCTGGGCTAACTTTACCTTTGTTTATTGTCACTTCAAGCCTAGGCTCACCCCTTGCCTTTGCTTATGGTTATTTCATAACTGCTTCTGATGTGGGCTATGGGTGGGAGGCTCTTCATCTCTTTGTAGATAACCTAAGCTGTCTGTGACTTGTGAGTGTGGGATGGTAAGAGGCTGCAGTCCTGCCCTTGGTGACCATGGCAATGACTCCAGTCCCAGGAAACAGTTTAGCAATGCAAACTCTATAAAATTTAAATATTCAGGGAAAATGAAAACCAAATGTGCTAAAAGCTTATCCAGAATGTATAAGGTCCATGCTAAAAGCTTACCTAGGATGTGGAAGATATATGCTAATATAAGCCTGTTGAGCACTAAAACAAAGAACAATTTAACCCTTCCTCTATGTAAAAAAAGGAACTCAAAATTCTTGTTCAGGGCTCAGGTTTGAAACAGAAAGCTCCCGAGTATGGCCAGCCATCAGTAAATCATTTTTCCTTCTCAAAATCATTCCTAAGTCCTGGCCTTTCTAGACACAAATAATTGAACCTCTCTCAACTTCTATAACACTTCTGCACCTATAGTCCAGGGAAAACCAGATGTGAAATATACCTATCTCCTGTCCTATTTTTTTTTAGTGTTGATATCTTAATTTTTCTTAATTAATTCATTAATTTTTAAAGTTACATTAAAAAATGAGGTCCCCATATAGCCCCCACCCCCTTCACCCCATTCCTCCCATAACCACAACCTCCTCCATCATCATGGGACATTCATTGCACTTGGTGAATACATCTCTGAGCACTGCTGCACCACATGGTCAATGGTCCACATTGCAGTTTACACTCTCCCCCAGTCCACCCAGTGGGCCATGGGAGGACATACAGTATCCAGTATCTATCCCTGCAGTACCACCCAGGACACCTCCAAGTCCTGAAAATGCCCCCACATCACTTCTCTTCTTCCCATTCCCACCCTCAGCAGCTACCATGTCCACTTTCTCCATCTCAGTGTTACATTTACTTCCACTACAAATCACATTAGTTCCAGAATAGAGTATCAGTAAGTCCACTCTAATCCATACTCTATTCCTCCATTCTGTGGACCCTGGGATGGCTATGTCCACTCCACCCCTCTATCAAGACAGTGTTTCGACTCCACTTGGATGATGGATGCAATTCTGTTTGCAGTTGTAGGCACTCTTGGCTCCCTGGTGTGGTGAATGACCTTCTTCACCCCCCCATTAGCTGGCTGGGGTAAGTCCAATAAACCAGAGGGTGGGAGTTGCAAGTCTGTTGAGGCTCAGGGCCTGGCTATCACATGGACAGTCCAGAGATTCAGGTCCCCCAAGTATACACTAAACCGCAGCACCAACCACAGGTCCAGTAAAAGTGGCAGGAGAGGCTTGTGAACGAAGATCACACCTGAGTCCAACTCCATCACACTCAGGACCACAAACTCCGAAGTAGGGCCAATTGACATGGCACTGAACTCCATCTGCCATGACCATAGAACCTGTGGGTCTCTGTAGCCCTCAGAAGATCCAATACCTGGGGTTGTATCTACTTCATCTGTCTCTGGGATCTGCTGAGGTGTGCATAAAGGCAACCCCTCTGATGACTTCCCGGAACTTTTTTGGAGACTCATAGCCATATAAACTCATTTGTCCTTTCCATTTCCCCCTTTTATTCAGGGTCAAAAAGCATTTTTAACTCCTGATATTACATGTTGGCTGAGATATTCTGCTGGTCTGAGTTGACCCTTTTATTCAAGATCATTCTCTAGCCACATCATCAGCTGGTACTTGGTAGTAATCCCTCAGTGCCAGGGAGGCTTATCCCCAGGAGTCATATCCCACGCTGGGGAGAATTTACATGCTGAGTTTGGCTTTGAGACTGGCCACATTTGAGCAACATGGAGGCTCTCAGGAGGTAACTCTTAGGCACCCTGCAGCTCTAGGCCTAGTTCTTATTTCAGGCACACAGGTCCACAAGCATAGTCATTAGCATCAAGGGCTCATTGTTGGGCCATTCTTCCTTATTGGTCTTAGCCATTGCACTCAGAGGATTGTTGCTGTTCCATTGGGGAATGTGGCAGAGCTCCCCCAGCCAGGAACTCAGCACTCCCCCAGCCATTGTTCCCAACTGTAACCATTATGAAAATAACCAAACATTTGTATGCACTCCGCTCATATGCCCTGGAGAACTCCCTCCCAACCATTCACCCCCACCAATAACACCAGTATTCCTCCCCTATCACCATTGAACCCCTCTGTGTCCAAAACCTCCCTGAAAATGAAGCCCAATATATTGCCGGGTTCCATTAATAGTACAATGGAATATAGTGATGGGTTTAAAGGTTAGATATAGAATACATACTAATTTAGAAAAATTAAAGTAAAAATAAATTGGGGTATCAAAAAATTAAAAAAAGAAAAAGCTTTGTTTTTGATGTTTTACCTTCCATCACTGCAATAAGTGTTGCCCTGTATGCACATTGGCAAGGCAACTTCTTCCATCTCTTCCTCAGTGTCTACGTCCTTTTTTTTTTCTTTTCTTTTCTTCTAATTATTGAGCTTGTTTTCACAAAAGTTTTAGACCACAGTAATTCATATATACCATATACAGTACTCCCACATATTCAACATCAGACACTTTGTCCCTAGCCCAGCAATAATCTTTTTACATATTCATACTATATTTACTGCAACTGATGTATACAGATATTGAGACAATAGCTTTCAAACAAGGTTACACTTGGGTTTGCATTGTGGTCTATATTTTAGAATATAAAATTTTCTAAATTTTTGGTTATCTTATGTTTTACTTTATGATTTACATTTTAGCCTATAGACCCCTATACATTTTTGGGTGTAATTTAACATGTCCTATATCCATCCTTGCATAATCTTGTGGAGCACTTCCATTGCCCCACAGTTACACTAATTCCACCTATTCAATACCTCTTTCCCCATCCCCTCAGGGCCCACAGTGACAATCATTGCTTGAAGGGCCATGTTCAGAGATACTTGCAAAATGTTGAGGGCTTGACATGGTCGACTGCCCTAATGCATTGGGACCCACCATTTCTCTCCAGAGATACAATTACCTCTATTTGAGAACATCAATCCTCCCCAGGATGTGGGTATACCTTCACTCTCATTGCATGGGTTTCCAGCCAATGATATAACCCACTATGAAAAAATGAGCCCTTGCACACTCCCTAGAAGCCTGTTCTGCATCAGATTATCCCCTTTAAGCATCTTAAACAGGTAACCTTCCTTATTATATTTTTGAAAAAGTTTTCTCAACAATATACTCTCAATCACATACCTGACAATCCCCTTGTTCATATGTTTCCCCCACCCTCCCCCCAATTTGTTGGGACATATTAACCATCCTCCCATCCCTAGCCCCCCTCAAGCCCACAAAGCCCCACCCAAAGGTATCCCTATGTCCTCATTTTATCCCTTCCCTGTACAAAAACTTACCTCCAGCTTATCATAGATTTCACCCATGTAGGTATCACCTTGCAACCTTCCTCTACCCCCCAAATTCCCTTAAGCCTATCATCCAGTCTCTAGTTCTCTGAAGCAGGTTGGTTTACTTATTTCATATCATTGAGGTCATGTAGTATTTGTCCTTCAATGCCTGGATTGCTTCACTCAACATAAGGTTCTCAAGATTCATCCATGTTATCACATGTGTTTGTAGTGTATTTGTTCTAAAGCTGAGTAGTATTCCATTGTATGTATATACCACATTTTATTTATCCATTCATCTGTTGATGGGCATTTGGGTTGATTCCAACTTTTGGCAATAGTGAACAATGCTGCTATGAACATTGGTGTGCATATATCGGTTTGTGTCCTTGTTTTCAGTTCTACTGGGAATATACCCAGTAGTGGAATTGCTGGGTCATATGGCAAATCTATAGCTAGTTTTTTGAGAAACCGCCAAACTGTCCTCCAGAATGGCAGGATCCTTCTGTATTCCCACCAGCAGTGGATGAGTATTCCTATTCCTCCACATCCTCTCCAGCACTTGTAGTCTTCTGTTTTTTTTTCATAACTGCCAATGTTATGGAAGTAAGATGGTATTTCATTGTAGTTTTGATTTGCATTTCCCTAATAGCTAGAGATATGGAGCATTTTTTCATGTGCTTTTTAGCCATTTGGCTTTCTTCTTTGGAGAAGTGTCTGTTTAAATCTTTTTCCCATTTTTTAAATGGGTTGTTTTTCTTTCTATTTTCAAGATATAGGAGTTCTTTATATATGCAACTTAAAAGTCACCTATCAGATATATGGTTACCAAATATTTTCTCCCATTGTGTAGGCTGTCTTTTCACTTTCTTGACAAACTACTTTGAAGTGCAGAAGGCTTTAATTTTGATGAAGTCCCATTTATCTATTTGGTCTTTTGCTGCTCGTGCTTTGGGTGTGAAGTTCATGAAGCCATTTCCTATTACAAGGTCCTGTAGATGGTTCCCAATATTGCTTTCCAAAGTCTTTATGGTTTTAGTTCTTATATTTAGGTCTTTGATACATCTTGAGTTGATCTTTTTATAAGGTGTGAGCTGGTAATCCTCTTTCATTCTTTTACATATGGATATCCAGTTCTCCAGGCACCATATGTTGAAGAGGCCGTTCTCTCCCAGTTGAGAGGGTTTGATTGCCTTATCGAATATTATATGGCTGTATATATGAGGATCTATATCAGAACTCTCAATTCGGTTCCATTGGTCCATGGGTCTATCCTTGTGCCAATACCATGCTGTATTCACTACTGTAGCTTTGTAGTATGTTTTGAAGTCAGGTAGTGTGATTCCTCCAATTTCATTTTTCTTTTTCAATATGTCTTTGATATTGGGGTCTCTTTCCTTTCCAAATAAATTTCATAGCTTGTCGGAGTCTTGTTCGGTGACCCGAGGTATCGGGAATGAAAAACAAAGAAAGATTGGGTTCAGGGGATCTGAGAGCATTGATTTCTCAAGCTCATCAGACAACTTTATTGAGTCAAGGGGCTAGTATATATACCCCTAACCTACATGACATTCAGCACAAAATCAAGTTACCTATTACCCTTACCTCATACTATATTAACTAGTGATTGATGAAAACCCAACAAACTTTACTGGAACTATTATTATAAGAATCAGTAACTATACTCATAAATCCTGTTACCCAGGTTGTTCTGTTCTATAGGTATTGTTCTGCCTGCAGGTGTGCTGACCCAGCCAAGATTGTGCTCCGCACCGATAATCATAAGGGACAGCTTGACTCAGTGGTCAAAGAAGTAACTTGCTTCCATGGAAACAACATGCCTTTGTTTCCCACATTTCCCCCTTTTTGTTTTAGTCAGGGTGACTGTGCCTGTCTTAGGTTGCCCCCCAGGGGGTCTTACCCATCATTGACTACCAGCCAAGCACACTGACTTCGGGGTACTATTGTAGAGTTTTAGCAAGTACTATGTTGTTTGCTTGTCCCATTGTGTCCACATGGTGCAATCTCTGGCAAACACCTTTTCCCAGGCAAGCGACAACCATGAGCAACAGGATTAATACACATATCCCTATTCCTAAGGCAGATAAGAAATATTGAGATTTCCACCAATCAACAGGATTAAACTTATTTAAATGTGAAATCAAATCATTAAAGATGTCCTTATCACTATCTATGTATATCTGATTATGAGACATTTCTAAAATCTTTTTCTGCAATTCCTCAATTTCTAATGACATATTTCCTTTGTGTCCTAACAAATGATTTCTGATCTTATTCCATTGAAACATAGAAATGTTATAATCCAAAGGAGTAATACAAAAATTACTTTCATTCCAATCACATTTCAATCCTCTTAACAAATTCAAATTATAAACTTGATCTCCTAAGTGTAAAACAGCAGACTCCAAATCACTAACTCTGTTATTAAGTCCTTCATCAATGTGCTCCTGACTATGCCATAAGTCACTTGCATTCTTGTGCCAATCATGCACGTATTGCTGTGTCTGCACCGTCTCATGCAATGCAACAGCAGCAGTGGCAGCAGCAGTGATGACACCAGTGAGGCCAAGAATGCCAGCTATGAGAAGTCCCAAAAATCTCTTAAATCGTTTCAACAGTCCTTGAGCCAGGTGGAAAAGAAGATGACTTTCAGGTGATGACTGCCACATCCGATTCATTTTCACCGGGATCCACACTCCTTGTCTTTGGCGAGCCATGGTGATAATATCTCCATTCTGTAAAATATTCTCAGACAAGCAAGTATACAAAGTGCCATCCTTATAGAACAAAGCATTTTCAGTAATGGTAGCCTTCCCTACCACAAACACATGTGGGTCTCTGACACATGATTGAAAATGATGAATTTGATCTAATTGTAAATATTGTCCATCCATAGTTTTATTACCTTTCCATTCAGAAGTAGACGCCACTCCTAAGAAGACTTTCCATATTTGTTTTTGATCATGGACTCCAGTGCTATTGCACCATGGAAAAGGAACCCATTTCCCTATATTTTTCCAATCACTATTATTTTTGGTAAAAATTATTTTTTCATCCAAATCAAGGGAATCATGAAAGGGATACTGCATTATTACTAATTTGTTGTCCCATGCTATTTATACCATACCAAATAAATCTGCCCTTATATTTGTTGGGATTCCCCATAGGGGCACTTTCCCAAACTATTCCATAGGAATCATTAAAAACGACAGATCCTCTTCCCATATGGTATTCATACCATCTTTGCATATCACCAGCATTCCTCTTAGGACAACTATAACTTGGATACTTATATTCTTGGTATTGATAGGATGGGAATAAAGTTACCAAAGATTTAGTATTATTATGGCTAAAATTGATCATAGTTCTATTTTTCACAGCCATACATGGTGGGCGATTGCCAATGCAAAGAGGTCGGAAATCAAATGGAAGAAGGAGATTATAAATCCTTTTTCCTTCTTCTCGTGGCATAAGTGGTAACCTATCATCCATGGGTCCAGGAAATATAATAGTTTTATTCAAATAGACAGGAAAAGAAGAATCTTTCCAGGTTAACACTCGAAGTAATGGGGGATTAGGGATATAAGCCCAATACGTGTAATTACCATTACCATTGCCAGTTTCACTCACTATCAGTAGGATCCATATGTGTAGAAGACTCCACTTCTTCAGTCCTAGGTTTAATCCTTTTTGCCAGAAGCCAGATTTCTTCTCCATTTTCTGAAATGATAAGAGCATAGCCTCGCCCCCATACTTTAACCCTGCCTTTCTTCCATTCATTACTTAAAACATCTTTTCAAAATACTGGTTGATTCTCAGATTCTGCAATTTCTGTGGATTTTTGAGAATGTCCAAAATGACATTCAACCGGTGTCATAGAATCATAAACGTTAAGAAAATTTAAGGTAAATAAAGCTTTAGCCAATTGATCTTTAGGTGATATCATACCATCATCTCCCCCCTTTTGTTTTAAAAGCATAGTCTTGAGAGTATGATGGCATCTTTCAACAATAGCTTGACCTGTAGGATTATGGGGAATGCCGGTAACATGTTCAATAGCATATTTGTTACAAAAGGAAGCAAAGGATTTACTAATGTAAGAGGGTCCATTATCAGTTTTAATTTTTAGAGGGCATCCCATCACAGCAAAAGCAGACCAAAGATGTGAGCGAACATGATAAAACTGTTCCCCACTTTGAGCAGTAGCCCACATGAAATGAGAATAAGTGTCAATACAAACATGAACATATTGTAATTTACCAAAGGATGGAATGTGAGTAACATCCATCTGCCATAATTGATTAGGAGTCAGGTCTCTGGGATTAGTTCCAGCCTGAAAAGGCACTGCTGTCAGTGGTTCACAGGTGGGACAAGTACGAATAATTTCCTGCACTTGTAGTCTAGTAAGCTTTTGATATTTATTTCGCAGGCCTTTAGCATTAATGTGAGTTAAAGCATGGTAATCATGAGCACTTTGTAAACACCCCACTAATAAATCAGCTCGAGCATTACTTGCTGTCATAGGACCAGGCAAAGATGTATGAGAACGTATATGTGTAATGTAAATAGGATGCTGTCTTAATCTAATGAGATGTTGCAAATCAGCAAAAAGTTGAGATAATTCATCAGTAACAAAGATATAAGCCATTTCAATATGCTTAACAGTAAGACATACATATTCAGAATCAGAAACAATATTCAAAGGTTCCTTAAATATTTGTTAACACCTTAATGATGGCAGCAAGTTCAGTATGCTGAGCAGACATGAATGGAGTCTGCCAATCCTGTTCTTTTCCTTTGGTAACAAATGCTGCTTTCCCATTACTACTGCCATCAGTAAACACTGTACATGCATTTTCTAAAGGTAGAGATTTTATAATCTTAGATAATATCCAAGTAGTTTTTCATAAGAAAGTAAGTCATTTTGAAGTAGGAAAATGATTATCAATAACACCTTGAAAGTCACTGATAGCTACCTGCCATTGAGGGTTGGTTACATATAGATGATGAATTTCTTCCTGTGATAATTCACAAATAATGCGATCAGAGTCAGACCCTTTAAGTTGATTAAGCGCACACGTCCTTTTGCTAATATATTGATGATTTTTTGTAAATAAGTTTGTAATTGCTTTTGTTTATTATTAGGTAGGAAAATCCACTCCAGCACTCCCTCCTGCCACAGTAAAGCTGTGGGAGATTGCACAGTGGAAAATATAATTAAATCTACAATTTTTCCAGGGTCAATTTGTGTCAACTGTCCTTGTGAAATTCTTTCCTCTATTAAATTTAATTCTCGTTCAGCTTCCACAGATAAAGAACGTGCACTAGTAAGGTCTGAATCCCCCTGCAGAGTTTGGAATAAATGAGTTAACATATAATTAGGAATTCCTAACATAGGTCTAATCCAATTAATGTCTCCTAAAAGTTTTTGAAAATCATTAAGAGTGTTTAATTTATCTCTATGAATTTGCACCTTTTGAGGTGTAATACACCCTTCAGACAATTTCATGCCTAAGTAAGAGAATGGAGCATCTTTCTGAAATTTTTCAGGGGCTATTTGTAACCCATATTCTGGTAAAATTTTTTCTGCCATAACAAGTAATTGTTGTAATTTTTCATCAGAAGCATGAGCAAATAATATATCATCCATATAATGAATAATCATTGCTTCAGGAAATTGATCACGTAACTTTTGAAGAGGTTGGTGTGCAAATAATTGACACATGGTTGGACTATTCATCATACCCTGAGGTAAAACACACCATTGATATCTTTGCATAGGGGTCTGATTATTAAATGAAGGCACAGAGAAAGCAAACTTTACCTTATCAGCAGGATGTAAAGGAATAGTGAAAAAACAATCTTTCAAATCAATTATAATAAGAGACCAATCTTTTGGAATCATTGATGGTTGTGGAACTCCCAGTTGTAGTGCTCCCATAGGACTCATGGCCTTATTTATAGCTCTTAAATCCATCAGGAGTCTCCATTTTCCAGATTTCTTTTTAATAACAAATACCGGAGAGTTCCAAGGACTATTAGAAGGTTCTATATGCTTTTGCTCCAACTGTTCTTTAACCAAACTATGTAGGGCATTTAACTTTTCTACTGTTAGGGGCCATTGATCTATCCATACCGGTGTTTCAGTAAGCCAAGTAATTGGTATGGGACTGCCCTTTCTTTCAATGGCCTCTAAGATAAATTTGCTTGTTCAGGATCTGATGAACTGGAAGAAAATCCAATTCCCCTCCTATCACCTTTCCTTCTAGTATTATATTGCATATCCATATATAATGTTTTAGCCTGCTCCGATAAGGTAGGAATATGAATAAAAGCACCCCATTGACTTAACAAATCATGGCCCCACAAATTAATTCCCACATCGGGCACATAAGGTTGTAAAGTAGATTTTTGTCTATCAGGGCCTAAAACATCAAAAATATTAGTGCTTTGATAGACATCAGTCATTGTACCAACTCCAGTAAAAACTGTAGGTACTTTCTGCAAAGTCCAGGATTGAGGCCAATAACGTTTAGCTATAATAGATACATCTGCTCCTGTATCTATTAAGTCAAAGAACACTTTTCCATTAATTGTAATTGTAGTTTCAGGTCTATCATCATTTACAAAAGTTTGCCAATACATATTTTTTCCAGTTGATCCGAATCCCCCCTTCTTTTTAAAAGGAAGAGTAGCTGGTTTGTTATAGGGAAGCAGTAATAATTGAGCAATTCGTTGTCCTTTTTGTATTTGAATAGAATTAACAGCTTGAACCATTATTTTTATTTCCTCTGTAAAATCACTATCTATAATTCCTACTTGCACCAACAATCCCTTCATAGTTAAACTACTTCTTCCAACTATAATGCCTACTGTATTGTTAGGTAAAGGCCCTTTTACTCCTGTAGAAATTGTTTGAATGCCTCCCTCTGAAGTTATCAATTTAGTCTCAGTAGATGGAAGATCAACAGCAGCACTACCTTGAGTAGCCGCTCTTAATTCTGAGACTGGAATGCATGATACTGACCCTTGCTGACAGGAAACTGGTCGGCCAGGCTCATATTTTTTGTCTGAGGGCCGTGAGCTAGGCCCGCAAAGCGGTTTCCTGATTTTAAAGGTGTGCCTTTCCAGTCTATTTTTGATCTACATTCATTAGCCCAGTGATATCCTTTACGGCACACTGGACAAATTTTTGATGGAGTACGAGGTCCTTTACCTGCTTGATTAACATAGGACCGACAATTCTTTCGAAAATGTCCAAATTTTCCACACTTAAAACAATTCCCTTTCTTTTTTGGGTTATTTCCTCCTCTCATAGCTGAAGCTAACACTGCCATCTGGTGGGTGGTGGAACCAATGTCCTGACAAGCTTTTATATAATCAAGGACAGACCCACCTGCGGCCTTAATAGGCTGGATAGCTTTCTTACACTCATTGTTAGCTTGATCAAAAGCGAGCGTTAGCAAGATTAACTCTCTAGCTTCAGGAATTTCAATAGTCTTAGTAAGCATATCAGTCAGTCTGGCAATAAATTCCACATAAGGTTCATTAACACCTTGAATCACTTTAGCAAAAGACTGCGTAGGCTTTCCTGGAGCTGTAATCCTTCTCCATGCAGCCAAGCATGACTGCCTCACTTGATTAACAGCTTGATCATCATAATGAAGCTGCCTCTCAATACCTGTCCAAGCTCCAGAGCCTAGCAATTGTTCAGCAGTAATATTAACAGGTGGATTTTGAGCCCTATTTCATCATTCTCTCATAGCAGCTTCATCTGTCCACCAAGTCTTAAATTGTAAGAACTCAGCTGCACTCAATACTGTTTTAGTCAGCATGTCCCAATCCCAAGGTATTAACCTGTAGGTATTTGCAAGTCCTTCCACCAATCCAATAGTTTAATGACTCTGAGTGCCATATTGAGTACATGTCTGTTTGATGTCCTTCAATACTTTTAAAGAAAGAGGCTCATGATGAGCATAAATTCCCCCT
Organism: Dasypus novemcinctus; assembly: GCF_030445035.2. Lineage (NCBI taxonomy): Eukaryota > Metazoa > Chordata > Mammalia > Cingulata > Dasypodidae > Dasypus > Dasypus novemcinctus. The sequence continues at coordinate 17,091,845 of NC_080700.1, read as the reverse complement.
TGTGGGTTTTGAGCATCAGGAGGAATTTGTTGAATAGTTACAGGAAAAGCTGCTACAGCTTGCATAGCCAGAGGCTCATCTTGACTAGATCCTGATAAAAGACATCTCATTAATGGAGTAACAGGCACAGGATTTGGCTTAAAGCTGCTACGAACATAAGGCAGGTCTGTAGAGAAAAGTCCACTAGGTACTTTTCCAGGTTCCGGAGGTGCAGAAGGAACCTCATGAGTCAAATTAGGATATATGTTTACCTTAGAAATAGTTAGCTCCGACATGGATTTAGTTAAGAATGGATTTGTGTCTTCAACTTCAAATAACTCCTCTTCTTCCTGATCCTCCTCCTCCTCCAAATTCCTGTCTTTACCTGTATCATTCATAGCCGTTTCCTCCCTTGAGAAAAGAACAATCTCTTCCTCTTCGTCAGACTGCAAAGGATCTAATGCAGCAGCAATATGCTGTCCTAAGGCCCAAACTGATACAGGTATATTCTCTCCTTTCTGATATGCTCTCCGCAATTCTTTCATTACTTGCCTCCACTGCTTAACATTTATCAAATTCTTTCCTTGTGGTTGAAACCAATAACAATGCTTTTGAACCAAAGCAAACAATTCTAACAAATCTGCAGTCTAAACTGTGACGCCTACACTGTGCAACAGTGCTTCCAAAACCTGTGAATATGCTTCCAAGCATCCTGGTTGATTACCCATACCCTGATGCTAACGGAAAGCAAAACTCAATAATATGAAGCAGCAATTTACCCGGGTTAATTAATTTTGATGCTCCTTACCTTAAAAAAGGCTTTTCAGCTTTCCGCATTCCCGATCCAGAGGTGGAAGATCCTATGCTGCCATGTCTTGATGAATACTCTGCCTCGGGCCCCACGCCTGGGCGCCACCTGTCGGAGTCTTGTTCGGTGACCTTAGGTATCGGGAATGAAAGACAAAGAAAGATTGGGTTCAGGGGATCTGAGAGCATTGATTTCTCAAGCTCATCAGACAACTTTATTGAGTCGAGGGGCTAGTATATATACCCCTAACCTACGTGACATTCAGCACAAAATCAAGTTACCTATTACATTTACCTCATACTATATTAACTAGTGATTGATGAAAACCCAACAAACTTTACTGGAACTATTATTATAAGAATCAGTAACTATACTCATAAATCCTGTTACCCAGATTGTTCTGTTCTATAGGTATTGTTCTGCCTGCAGGTGTGCTGACCCAGCCAAGATTGTGCTCTGCACCGATAATCATAAGGGACAGCTTGACTCAGTGGTCAGAGAAGTAACTTGCTTCCATGGAAAAAACATGCCTTTGTTTCCCACAATAGCTAGCTTTTCTAGTTCATTAAAGAATGCTGTGTTGGTTTTTATTGGGATTGCATTGAATGTGTAGACCAGTTTTGGTAGGATAGACATCTTAATAGTATTTAGTCTTCCTATCCATGAACAGGGAATGTTCTTCCATTTATTTAGGTCTTCTTTGATTTCCTTGAACAGTCTTGTATAGTTCTTGGTGTATAAGTATTTTACATCTTTAGTTAAATTTATCCCTAAATATTTGATTTTTTAATTTACTATTGTGAATGGTATTTGTTTCTTGATTTCCTTCTGATCTTGTTCATTATTGGTGTACAGAAATGCTACTGATTTTTGTGCACTGCTCCTATAACCTGCGACTTTACTAAACTCATTTATGAGTTCTAGAAGCTTTGTTGTAGACCTCTCAGGGTTTTCTATGTATAGGATCATGTCATCTGCAAATAATGAAATTTTGACTTCTTCCTTTCCTAATTTGAATGCCTTTTATACCTGGTTCTTGCCTCAGTGCTCGAGCAAGAAATTCTAAGACAATGTTAAATAGAAGGGGTGGTAGTGGGCATCCTTGTCTTGTTCCTGATCTTAGAGGGAAAGATTTTAGGATTTCACCATTGTAAATGATGTTGGCTGTGGGTTTTTCATATATACCCTTTATCATGTTCAGAAAATTTCCTTTTATTCCAATCTTTTGCAGTGTTTTTATCAAGAAAAGGACCTGTATTTTGTCAAATGCTTTTTCTGCATCTAGATATGATCATGTGATTTTTTTCCTTCAACCTGTTTATATGGTGTATTACATTAATTGATTTTTTTATGTTGAACCATCCATGCATAGCCGGAATGAATCCCACTTGGTTGTGGTGTATAATTCATTTAATGTATTGTTGAATACAATTAGCAAGTACTTTGTTGAGGATTTTTCCATCTAGGTTCATTAGAGAAATTGGTCTGTCATTTTCCTTTCTTGTGGTGTCTTTGTTTGGCTTTGGTACTAGGGTAATGTTGGCATCATAGAATGAGTTAGGCAATGTTCCTTCTGTTTCAATTTTTTGGAAGAGTTTACTCAAGACTGGCATCAGTTCTTTCCAGAATGTTTTGTAGACTTCACCTGTGAAGCCATCTGGCCCAGGGCTCTTCTTAGTTGGGAGGTTTTTAATGACTAGTTCTATCTCTTTACTTGTGATTTGTTTGTTAAGATTGTCAATTTCTTTTTTCATCAATAGAGGCTGCTTATGTGTTTCTAAGAATGTGTTCATTTCCTCTAAATTGTCATTCTTGTTGGAATATAGTTTTTCAAAGTATCCTCTTATGATAGTCTTTATTTCTTTGGGATCAGTGGTGATATCTCCGTTCTCATTTCTAATTTTGTGTATTTGCATCTTCTCTCTTTTTTTCTTGTTAGTCTAGGTAAGGATTTGTCAATTTTATTGATCTTCTCAAAGAACCAGCTTTTGGTTTTGTTTATCTTTTCAAGTGTTTTCTTATTTTCTATTTCATTTAGTTCTGCTCTTATCTTTGTTATTTCTTTTTCTCTTCTTCCTGTGGGGTTACTTTGTTGTTTTTTTTACTAATTCCTCCAAGTGTGCAGTTAGTTCTTCAATTTTAGCTAGCTCTTTCTTCTTTTTTGATGTATGAATTTATGTCTATAAATTTCCCTCTCAGTACTGCTTTTGCTGCATCACATAAGTTTTGATATGTTGAGTTATCATTTTCATTAGTTTCAAGGTAGTTATTAATTTCTTTTGAGATTTCCTCCTTGACCCACTGTTTTTCTAAGAGCATGCTGTTTAATTTCCATATTTTGGTGTGAAATCTGGGCCTCTGGCCCTTGTTAATTTCCAGCTTTACTCCAGTATGGTCAAAAAAATTATTTTGTATGATTTCAATATTCCTGAATTCATTGAGACTTTCTTTGTGCCTAGCATATGGTCTATCTTGGAGAATGATCCATGGGCACTTGAGAAAAATGTATATTTGGCTGTATTTGGGTGTAATGTTCTGTATATGTCTATTAGGTCCAGCTCCTCTAATATACTGTTCAAAGTTTTTGTTTCTTTATTGGTTTTCTTTTGAGATGTTCTGTCCAAAGTTGATAGTGGTATATTAAAGTCCCCCACTATAATTCTAGAGGCATCTATTCTTTCACTTAATTTTTCCAGTGTTTGCCTCACATATTTGGAGGTGCCCTTGTCAGGAGCATAAATGGTTATGATTGTTCATTCTTCTTGAAAGATTATCCCTTTCACTAATATGTAGTGTCCATCTTTGTCTCTCACAATTGTTTTGCATTTAAAGTCTATTTTGTCTGATATTAATATAGCTACTCCTGCCCTTTTTTGGTTATTGTTTGCTTGAAAGATTGTTTTCCAGCCAGTCACTTTCAACCTCCTTGAATCCCTCGGTCTAAGATGAGTTTCTTGTAGTCAACATATAGATGGGTCATATTTCCTTATCCAGTCTTCCAATCTGTGTTTCTTAACAGGTGAGTTTAATCCATTGACATTTAGTGTCATTACTTTCAAGGAATTACTTATATTAACCATGTTTTCTTTGTGTTTGTATTTGTGTTATGTTGTTTGATTTTTTTTTTGTAGTTTTAGTTGTTACACTCTCCTCCAAATCTGTCTCTCCTGTTTCTTTCCTTCTGCAGAACTCCCTTTAGTATTTCTTGAAGGGCAGGTTTCTTGTTGGCATACTCTCTTAGTTTCTGTTTATCTGTGAATATTTTGAAACCTCCATCTATTTTGAATGCTAGCTCTGCTGGATAGAGTATTCTTGGTTGGAAATTCTTTTCTTTTAGTACCTTGACTGTGTCATACCACTGCCTTCTTGCCTCCATGGTTTCAGACGAGAAATCAGCACTTAATCTTATGGAGCCTCCCTTGTATGTGATGGTTCCCTTTTCTCTTGCTGCTTTTATTATTTTCTCTTTGTCTTGTGTTTTGGATAATTTAACAAGTATATGTCTTGGGGTAGGCCTGTTGGGATTTATGCTGTTCAGGGTGTGTTGTGCTTCCTGGCCATATATATCCATCTCCTTCAATAGGTTTGGGAAGTTTTCAGACATTATTTCCTCTAACACCCCTTCTGTACCCTTTCCCTTCTCTTCTCCTTCTGGGATGCCTACAGTGCATATGTTTGTGCATTTTGCATTGTCATTCAGGTCCCTAAGTCCCTGTTATATTGTTTTCTATCTTTTTATCAATTAATTCTACTATCTGTTTGATTGCAGATGTACTGTCTTCCACACCACTAATTTTTTCCTCTGCCTCTTCAAATCTGCTGTTATTTGCTGAGAGTGTATTTTTGATTTCTTGGATTGTGCTATTGATCCCCATTATCTCTGTGATCTTTTTATGCATGATCATAATTTCTTCTGTATGCTCTCCAAGTGTTTTCTTAATATGCTTAATCCCTTTCTTCACTTCATTGAATTGGTCCATGATACATGTTTTGAGAACTTTAATTACTTGTTTGGTGTTCCACTTCTCTTCCTGGTTTTTAGTTTGTTCATTGTATTGGGCCGTATTTTCCTGATTATTGGTTAGTCTGTGGTTTTTTATTGCTGTCTGGTCATCATTTTATCTTTTTGGGTTTATTCTGTTGACTATCTTCTTATTCTAGCCTTGGAGTTTAATTAGTTGTTGTTTTAGCATGCGTGTCATGTCTTCTCTTTTTCACTTTTTTCTTCTTATTCTATTTCCTTGTTGTTGGATAAGTTCCCTCAAAGGAAAATATCAGGTCCAGAGAAAGCAAAAGGGGTAAGAAAAGAAAAATATAATAGTAGTATTGATAGTGAGTATTAGCAGAAGATCCATGTGAGATCTACGAGAATGTATATAGAACTCATGGAGCTGTATATAGTTATGACCATAAAAGAATGGAGTACCTATAATGAGATATTAATCTGAATATGGGTGGGAATATACTATGAATTAAAAGGTCAGAAGAGAGGGAAAATGAAAAGAGATGACAATAACATAAAGAGTGTATAAATGATAGAAAACAGATTAGAGGTATTAGAGATAAAAAGTCAGAAATATTGGGGATTAAACAGAGAGAGAGGTGGAATGTAAAAGAAGCAATAAATGATGGAGTAGAGAATGATGTAAAAGAAAGGGGATAGTGTTGGTAGCCAAAATCGGTATACACAGAAAAGAGAAAATTGAGGATGAGGAAGCACAATAAATAAGAAATGTTGCCTGTAGCACTAATATAAAAAAAAGAAGAAAGGGGAAAAAAGGAGAAAGAAAGAGAGAAGAAAAATAAAAGCAGAGAGAGGGGAGAAAAAAGAAAAAGAAAAAAAAGAGGGCATGGGGGGGGGGGGCGGTAAAGAGGAAGAAAAAAACAAGAAAACAGACCAACTGAAAAGACCAGACAAGGCCCCAGGCAAAGAATCCTCTTTGCAGTTGAATAAACTGCTTGGGCATCCGACTTTCCCCCTTTCTCCCTTTCTCACTTCCTTTTCTTCCAGGGCAGCAGTAAGGCCACCTGAGAGCTCCTGTAGGAAATTCAAATGCGTTCCTGGTGAACTGACTCACCTGAGAAGATAATGACTCTTAATTTCTTGAGGGAGCACCTACCCCTTGCCAGGAGCCCTAAATATGCTATTGGAAGCCTGTAAAGCACGTCCTACTGTCCCTCTCCCTTAGGTGTGCTACAAGGGGGCTGGTTAATTTTCTGACTCCACCTTCTCCCAGACCAAGTTTCCTATCCTAGGGCGTTTAGGTAAATTGGGCTCTCTCACCAGATTTGCCTCTTCTCTATTCCTAGGCTCTCCCCAAGTCAGCTGATATCTCCTCCAAACTCAATAAAAAGGTGGGGACCAGAAAATTGAACCTGCGCTCCTTGGCCCCTCTGCACCTCCCACCTAAACTCTCCCACTTCCTGAGTTAGTCCACTTCCAGAGGGGTAGGGGGATGCCAGATTTCCAGGAGTGCTGGGCTCAGGAAACAGAGGCCCAGGAGAATGTGGACTCAGGGTATTTAGTGTGGGCTGTGGGGGTTCAGGGGACACAGGCTTGGGGTTCATGCATTTGGGGGACATGGGGCTTGGAAACTCTGCCCCACAACCGGCAGCTCTTAGTGAATGCTGCGGCTCTTAGTCCTAGCGGGGGAGGGATTTGCCTTCCCACAGCTTCCATGTTCAGTGTTAGGAACCCACAGTTCTAACTTGAGCAAACACCAATTCTGCTGCAGTCTCGCCAGATCGATTTCCAGACACCTCCCACCCTGTAGGTTCCCAAAACAGCCTGCTCCAGTAGGACTCTGTCACCACACAGCCAGTCTTTTGTAAGAGAGATGACCTACTCATTTCTTTTTTGATAGTTTTTCAGTCCTTGGTGACATCTGTAAAATTGGAAAAATGATACTCAAGTTGGAAACGGAGTGAGTTCAGTTAAAAGCATATTTATTAAAGACCTATTAGGTACCAAGGCATAGTCCTTGCCCTTAGGGTGTTTACAGTCACTGAGGACCTCACAAGCATTTCATGAGGAAAGGATCCAGCACTTAGCACTGAATAAATGTCATTCCGCTTCCCCCTTAATTACAAAAATCCCAACTCCCATGTTCACCTTGATGTAGGGACTTTCTAAACAAGATGAGCAAGCATACCTTAGTATCCTGCCTTAGCTTAGTTCATTCAGTTTCTTCCTACAAATTCTGGGGTCTCTTTGGTAGAGTTAGTAGTATCTCTGTACTCAATACATTTTGCATATATTTTAAACTCCAAACTATGAGCCAGAGAATGTTTGTGGAAGAAAAGGAAGGAAGGAAGGAAGGAAGGAAGGAAGGAAGGAAGGAAGGAAGGAAGGAAGGAAGGAAGGAAGGAAGGAAGGAAGGAAGGAAGGAAGGAGGGAGGGAGGGAGGGAGGGAGGGAGGGAGGGAGGGAGGGGAAGGAGAGAGGGGAAGGAGGGAAGAAGGAAGGGAGGGAGGGAGGGAGGAAGGAAGGAAGGGAATTGTTTTACAATGGTTTTATTAACCTCTTTTGGGCTCTAAGGACTCTCCTAGGGAGGGAGGGCCATGTTGTTCTCATCTTTCTGTCTGCAAATGTGTTCCTAGAAACTCTGAATTGTATTCAATTTCATGCCCTTAGTTTGGGTAAGCAGGGAATTCTCTGTTCCTTGCCTTTATTTCAGACACACTGGGTTTGGGGTTGTTGTGTGGCCATACCAATCCTGGATCCTAGTCATTCTGAGTAGCTCAGGAAGGAAGTGGTTTGGGGTTGGGGGTTGGGTTTCAGGACATATCCATGAATAAACCTGGCAGTGGGTTTCTGAAGTATCACATGAGAGGCCAATGTTTAGCAGCAATTGAGTAAGAAGAATATTTTCTTCTACCAGCTGTGAAATGAGACTATGGGTTCCCTCCTGGACTCAGAATTTCCTCCAGGCCTCTCCTTCCTTCCTCCTACTCTGAATCTCCCTACATGTAAGTTTCTCATGGTTCCCAACCCTTCAGTCTTCTCACTTTTTCTCACTGCCTGCTCCTGCATGGTTTAGAGAAGGTAGTCTGGCTTTGGAACATCTGATTTTTGACTGACTTGCAAATTCTTTGGACACTACTGCTAAAAACAGGCCTAGATTTCACTTCTCAACAGTGCCCAGCAGCACTTCATCCCACTTTAATTTCTGGTCCATGGGACACAGTAGCTGAGACTCCCTGACCTTTTGTGGTACCCTTGGAGAAAGATGCAGCTCCCCTAGGAATGAGCTGCTGTTCTGATTGGATCCAGCTTTCTGGGCTGGGGGAGAGGGAGATTGGGGTGGACCCAAATAGATATCACTCCTTCTCATCCAGGTGCTAAGGAGGAAGAGGCTTGTGGGTGCCACCTACTTCTTCCTGTCAACCAAAGCAAGAAAGTTCATGTGCTGGCTCCTTAAAGGAGCTGGAGAATGTGATAGGAATATTCTTGGGCTACAAAGCCACTGTGAATGCTAGTATCATCATTTAAAAGAAAATTCCAGAACAGGGTACACATCTAAGGAGCTGCATGTGATACTGAATGTTTTAGTTACCTTATGGCAAAGCAAATACCATGCAATGGGATGTCTTAAACAAAGGAATTTATTGACTCATGGTTTTGAAAGGAGAAGTCCAAAGATAAGATGTCATCCAGGTGATGCTTTCTCCCAGAGGACTGTAGTACTCTGGGGCTGGCTGCCAGTGATCCCTGGTCCTTGGTTTTTTGGTCACATGGTGATGCACATGGTGGTCTCTCCTGGATTCTCCTTTCTCTAACATGTTCCATTTACTCCCAGCTTCTTACCACCCCTGTAGCTTTCTCTCTCTTTGTGGCCTTCCCTGTAAGTCTCTAGTAATAGGATGAAAACCCATCCTGATTCAGCTGGGCCACCCCTTAATGGAAGTAACCTCATCAAAAGACCCTGCCATAACCAAATGTCTTCCAGATAACTTGTGCCCAGAATGTGACTTTAGGGTTTGATTTTTTCTTTTATCTTCAGACAAGTTCTGTGAATGAGCACAGGGTCTTTCCTCATGGAGCACTGGCAAAGGCAAGTCTTCCCTGGAAGTTAGTTCCCTTCCTTTTACATGCAAACATCCTGGAAGGAGATCATAATCCAGCTAGAAATATTTGGAGTAAAGGTTATTGTGACAGGAGAGAGGAAGAGGTGTTACTTAATCTCTTAGCCCCTTAGTTTCCTTATCCGTAAGATGGGGATGATATAGTACTTACTTCAACTTATCTCAGAGGGCTCTGATGGGAATTTAAAAAGTTAACATACTAAGTGCTTCATAAGTCTTTTTAAATAAAGAAAAAAGACAACATTACTGTTGCTATTTATTAGTATTATTAGACACTAAGACATCGTGACAAATGTAGACCAGAACTTTATTTCTTAAACTACTGAAGTCCTGATATTTCAAAGAAAAAGAATCCTTTATATTTTGGAAGCCCCCAAAATAAAGCATGGAAATACTCTTGGCTTGAGGCTTATTCTATTTAACACCTTTGAATAGGGCAACATCTGAATGTGATCATGGCTTGGCAAGATGAGATGCTAAAATGACAAATTCTGGAAATGCTGTGCATTAGGCACTCTTGTCTTTATCTGTAATTGCCTTACAGATATAAGAGAGCCTGATTACTCCCCTAGTGTAGTTCTTCTTTGCTATTACATAAGAGAAGATGGTAGGAAGTGGTATCACTCTAGGGTAAGAGTAAGGAGAGAGGGGGGCTAAACCTTGGATATTTATGTCCTGCATCTCAAATAAGTGCTAAACAACAGTGAGAAACCTTCACCAGGCATCTTAATATATAGCCCATAACCTATTAACTGGAATAATTGTTGCACTATTCTAAGAAGCCCCTAAGTATTCTAGGCTAAGTGGATCCAGCTCAGAAAGAATTTATTATTAATTTCTGAAAGTTCTGTTCTCCAGTGTTAGGGATAGAAATGTGGCAGACTGGGTCTCCCCTTGTCAAGTAAGGGAAATGGTTGTTTCATTTTTAATCTGGACCCTTTACCCTGACAGATTAATCTGAGACATGCTTTTAAGGATTTGATGAATTGGGTTCCTGGTCATGTCTGCAGAAAAGGGAGAGAGATACAGCAGGCTGGAGACTATATTCATTGCCATGCCATCGCATGCCTTCTAAGGTGAAACAGGTAGCTCAGCCATTTCTGAGAAGACTTAGGCAAGGAAAACAGCTTGTCTCAAACATGCCTTGAATTCTTTGGGTGGGCTTTGGTTTCTTATTTCAGGGAAGGGTTAAAGGCCTTTGGAGAGAGCTGACATGATGAGAAGAACTGAGCATTGTTATGGCTTGGTCTGTTTTGATTCCAGGTACCATGCGACAGTTTGGATTTGATGAATCCAAAAGGAAGCTTACCTCCCAGTTAGCTGACCTGGGTAAGTCCAAAGAACTGGAGAGTAGGAGTTGCAACTCTGCTGAGGCTCAAGGCCCAGCTGGTGCATGGACAGTCCAGAGATTCAAGTCTCCTGGGTATACACCAACCCCAGAACCAACCACAGGTTCAATAAAGGTGACAGAAGAGACATGTGTAGAAAGGTCACATCTGAATCCAACTCCATCACACTCAGGAACACAAAATCCAAAGTAGGACCCCTGAACAAGGCACTAAACCCCAGAGCTAATTGCCATGACCAGAGAACCTGTGTGTCTCTGTAACCCTCAGGAGTACCAGTACCTGGTGTTGTATTTACTTTGGTTGTCTCTGGGATCCTGCTGAGGCATGTGTAAGTGTGACCACTCTGATGACCTTCTGATTCTTTTTTGAAGACTCTTAGCCATATAAACTCATTTGTCTTTATCATTTCCTCCTTTTATTCAAGGTCTTTTTCTAGTTGCATCACAGTTAATGAATGGTAGTAATCCCTCAGTGTCAGGGAGGCTCATCCCTGGGAGTCATGTCCCATGGTGGGGGGAAGGTAATGCATTTACATGCTGAGTTTGGCTTAGAGAGTGACCACATTTGAGCAAAATGGAGGCTCTCAGGAAGTAATTCTGAAGCACCCTGCAGCTCAGCTGGGCCCTGAGCATCAGCAGAGTTGCAACTCCTACTCTCTGGTTTCTTGGACTTACACAGGACAGCTAACAGGGAGGTGAAGATGGTCAACAACCACACCAGGGAACCGAGAGTGCTTACAACTCCAAGCAGGAGAGTCTCATTCATCAATTATATGGGATCTAAACCCCTTCCCAAGATAGAGGTGGAGTGGACATCACCAGCCCAGGGTCCACAGAATGGAGGAATAAAATACTGATTAGAGTGAACTTACTGATATTTTACCATAGAACTATTGTGACTAGTAATGGAAGAAACTGTAGCACTGATCTGGAGAAACTGGCCACAGTAGTTGCTGAGAGCAGTGAGAGGGAAGAGGAGATGAGATGTGGGGGCATTTTTGAGACTTTGCATTGTCCTAAATGATATTGCATGAGCAGATGCTGGACATTATATATCCTGCCACAACCCACTGAATGGACTGGGGAAGAGTGTAAACTACAATGTAAACTATAATCCATGAGGTGTAGCAGTGCTCCAAAATGTATTCACTAAATGCAATGAACGTGCCACAATGATGAAAGAGGTTGTGGATGTGGGAGGAGTTGGGGGATGGAGTGTGAGGTATGTGGGAACCTCTTATATTTTTTAATGTAACATTTTTGTGATCTATATATCTTTAAAAAAGACAATTTAATAAAAAATAAAATAAAATAAAAAAAATATAAAGAATGTATATAGAGAAGGAAGCTCTGTTTAATATGATCTACTAACATGGAATGATTTACAAATTTAGCTCTTATGCTGATTCTCCGTCACTCAGTAGGAAGGAGATGCCAACTGCATAGTAATAGCCTCTGTTCTATGTGTCATGTGTCTTTTTTTTCACTTGAAAATCTTCCTCTCCAGAGGAAAAAGTCCTATTAACTTAAGCATTTAAGTTTTAAAACATAATGTTTTAGAATCAGGTAATTAATAATTTATAACATTTTATGGCAATTTATGTTAGGTACAGTACAGAATTCCTGAGGTTTCATGAGTTCTGATGGAAGCATAAAGGGCAAGTATCTTTAAACTTTGTCTATTGTGTCTAAAATAGAAATAATTATCAATAAGGATTAATTGTACAGGAGATGGAAAATGCCCATCAGTTCTTCACCTACACAACATCTTTTTGAGCCCTTATAATTAAATTTTCTGCACTTTGCAGGCAAATGAATCAGAATTTTGTTTTCCTTCTTTGTGGGTTAAGAGAGAAGGGGTGCTTCTCCCTATTCAATGCCAAGCAAGGGGAGAATGACACTCTCCCTTGCAGACTGTTGGTTGAGTTGTAGAAGCCCACAGATCCCTGTGTGAGTGTGGGAATAGAACTGAGTGTAGATCGAATCTAGGAAAAGGCCAGCCTGTGTCTTCTGGCTCTGGAGCCAGAGATTGGGGCCTGGCTCTAGCTTGGAAAATTCTAAAGGCAGGAGGCTATGTGGATATGCCCATGGTGATATACCAGTGCAAGTAGGCTACAGCAGGAGTGCCCTGGTTATCTAGATTTTGGAGGGGCAGAGGAACTAGCTTTCTCATGGGCTGATTGGACATGTGGTAAGTAGCAAGATTAGAGGTGTCTTGAAAGGATTATTCATAAAATCTGTTTTCCTCAAGAGAGAGGCTGAGTGGGGTGCACCACTGGAGCAAGAGTGAGGGAGTGCTCAGGAATGGAGATACTGTGTACCTGTGTATGTGTGTTTGGGCAGGTCCTTTCCCCTTCTTCCCATCCTCAGCCCTATCACCCCAATTACTGAGGACATAGAAAAAGAAGTGAGTATTGGGGCAAGCAAGGGAATAAGGAGCACCTAGATAAAAACTGAAACAAAAAAACCCAGCAATAAAAAAAAAAACAACAAAAAAAACAACCAAAAACCCACAGAAGTGTCTTATTGAAATGATAAGTATATCTAATGTACTCAGTGAGATTAAAGTCCTTCCAGATCCCTTTTCCAACAATTTATCAATCCCCCATCTGCTGTAAGTGGTGACTACTAATGGTTCACAGCTACTCCTAGGAATTGCTCTTGGCCAAATGGGAGTCATCATACCCTGGAACCTATGAATATCCCTGAGAAACCTAATACATCTAGTATTTTATAGGAATGGCCAGATTTCTGCTGATGATGCAGGGAGAAGATTTTAGAAATATTAGATTGAGGGGGTTATCCATTCCTAGCAATAGTGAATTAAGAAATCTGGACAAAATATATTTTATAATAAGTTTAATATTTGAAGTATTAGAGATCTACCAAAGTAAATAGTACCCAAAGGGCTAAGATCTTGGAGAGAAGAGAGGTGCAGAAAGGTGAACTTGATTTTCAGGGCTGTTTTTCCCTTCAAGGCATTTGCCAACTCTAAAGCAACAGAAGAAAGGCTGATAAATTGAGCAGAAATGTGTTGAAAGTTTGAGCATCTGTGCAGAATTTCTAGCAGTCTCATGGGGTAGGGGACCAAAAAGGATTCAGGGACCACTCCAGGAGGGGGATTTTGGCAAATCGCCAGGTTTTATTTGGGACCCTGGATGGGCTCTACTCTAAGAATAAGGATGGACTAGAAGAAGACCAGCCTCAGAAAGCTGAAGCCACCTTTAAAGCAGTATATTCTCTAATTGGATTAAGGTGATCTCTTACCCTGCAAGAAGGAAAAGTACTTGTTGTCTTGAAGAAGTTAGCATCATCCAGAGCCTCAAATTACTACTTCAAATTTTCATTTATGATAACTGTCATTTAATTAAAAAATGCCAGGCAATTTCAGGAGATGTCTATATTTCTAAAAGTCAGGAGACAAAACATAATAGAAATAGACTCAAGGGAGATCCAGGTATTACAGTTATCTGATGTAAACTTAATACATATGATGAAAATAAAAGGAAAGTGGATAATTTTGGCAGATAATAACTTTCCAAAAGGATCAAATAGAAATTGGTGAAGTAAAATATACAACTAAAATTAATAATGTAATAGATAAGTTTAATAGCAGATAAGAAACAGCTGAAGAGGGGATTAGTGACTTCAAAGATAAGCCAGAATAAAATACCAAGAGTAGAGAAATATATGACCTAGTAAATAGGTCAGACATATGTGCAGTTGGAATCCAACAATAAAAGGAGAATGAAATTGGAACAGAAGCCATATTTGAAGTGAGGGTAGCCACAAAGTCTCCAAAAATGTTGAAAGATACCAAGAGTTAAGAAGCACTAAAAATTACTAGTAGGATAACTATATAAAATACTGTAGCTGGACACATCATAGTAAAACTGCTGAAAGTAGCTAACAATGGATTACTTATTCACAGATTTGAAGAAAAAATTGCTTAAAATTATTTATTAAAAAATTGGGAAAAACCAAACTGTTATCTTAGAATGCTATCGCAGTAAAATCAGCCTTTAAAAATTGAAACAAAATCAATGATTTTAGATAGGCAAAAGCCGAGGTAAATTTATGACTGGCTGGCCTGCACAAAAGTAAATACTAGGGTGAGTTCTTTTGGCAGAAAGGAAATTTGTCCAGATAGAAACATGGAAAAGGAATGTATAGTGTAAATACATAGACACCTTTAAATGAATATTGAAACTAAAGGATAATTATAATGTTTCAGAGGTTTAAATACATGTGCTGCAGGGACAGATGCTGGACAATATATGTCCTGCCATGCCCACTGGATGGACTGGGGAGAGTGTAAACTACAATGTAAACCGTTATCCATGTGGTGCAGCAGTGCTCCAAAATGTATTCACTAAATGCAATGAATGTCCCATGATGATGAAAGAGGTTGTTTATTTGGGAGGAGTGGGGTGAGAGGGGTGGAGGGTATGTGGGGACCTCTTATAATTTTTGAATGTAACATTTTAAAAAAATAAAAGAGAAGAAAAAAATAATGTGTGGTCGATGCATTACAAAAATCAAACATAAAGCAGAAAATGGATAAATTAAATTACATTGTTTTAAGGTAATTGCATTGCATGGAAAAAGGCCTAATTTATATCGAAGTTTAATAAGTCTAAAATGCATATTTTATTCTAGAACCATGTCTACAAGAAGTGTAAACTTAAAACAAGTTAAAAAAGTGCTAAAAGGGATAATAAAAAATATTTAATTACATCAAAATAGGGCAAGACATGAGAGAAAAAAAAGACATGGAACAGGTGGGAGAAGAAAAAATATATAGCAAGATGGTAGATTTAAACTTATATATTTACATAAGTTTATATGTTTATATCTATATATATCAGTATATACATTAAATGAAAATACTAAATACTGCCGATTAAAAGACAAAATTGTCAAATTGGTTTTAAAATAAAAACGTTTATACTGCTTATAAATTAAAGATGCAGAAAAGTTGACAGTAAAAGAATGGGACCCGTGTGGAGCTGGCCCATGCGCAGTGCTGATGCGCGCAGGGAGTGCCGTGCCACACAGGGGTGTCCCCGGCGTAGGGGAGCCCCACGCGTAGGAAGTGCACCCGTGAGGAAAGCCGCCCAGTGCGAAAGAAAGTGCAGCCTGCCCAGGAATGGCGCCACCCACACTTCCCTTGCCGCTGACGACAACAGAAGCGGACAAAGAAACAAGACGCAGCAAATAGACACAGAGAACAGACAACCGGGGGAGGGAAATTAAATAAATAAAAATAAAACTTTAAAAAAAAAAAAGAATGGAAAAAGATATTTCCTGCTAAAAGTGTAGTAAAGAATTAAACCTTGTTCAAAGAGAGGTCTGGCTTTGTCTTAGCTTCTGGGAGGTCATTTCTAAACCCTTGCAATTTCATGGCTGATCAGCGTGTCTTTATTTGACTGGGGGCTTTGAGTCATACCAACAATGTGATTTAGTGTGAGGGATTTGGCCAAGCCAAATAGTGACAGTGTGATTTCCAGTGGGGCTTTGGGGCATGTGGTGTCAGTTAACCTCTGGCAGGGCTGATGACTGAGATCAGTCATGTCTTTCATTAAAATGATTGGAATGCAAATCCCAATTTACAGATCTGATTTCTTCTGGGGGAAAAACTTGCTTGCTTGGTGCTAAAATATCCCGCCCTCCCTTTATAAAACCAAACTGTGAAAGAGGATTGAATTGCTGCTTTATTCACATTTTGGTCTTTTTATGATCCCCTCTCCCCTGTTGTTTGTTTTGCTTTATTTGACTCCAACAGAAATCAAAACTACATTTTGGGAAAACAAGCAGCATAAAGTAAATTTCTGCCATAATGCTTTGAATATCGAGACAGATTATTAATTAGCAGACCAAATAGAATGGAACATGACTGCACCAGTAGCACAGGGCTATACACACAACTTCCTGATGACACAGCTCTAGGGAGGCACATCACACAGTTTCTATATTATTCAGTTTGTTACTCTATTGGCACAGAACTGATTTTTGCCTCCAAAAATGCCGCTTTCTTGAAATTCTAGCTGTCCTTCATTCACAAAGCAGTGTTATACCAGGTGGTTGTTTACACTGAAACAATGATAATGCTAATAATGAATCACTATATCATACATTCCTCGCCCTGGATAGTCTCCTTGATGCCTCACAGCTGGAGGAAAAGTGTGTGTGTGGGGGTTAGGGAATACAACCAAGCATTCAGACATCAGAGGTGATGGTTCCTAACACAAGCACCCAAATGTTTAACAATGTAAAAGTAATGCCTCCACATCACCTGCCTTTTTCATTCTTCTATCTGAATCTGCTGGTGTTCTGTATGTAGAGTCATGGACTGGTCTTCAATTCTAGTATGTTGTGTTTTTTTTTTAAATTTTTTATTGTGAATGGGGACAATGATGTTTAATATTAGCAGAAGGTCTGGTAGGGATTGTGTCTGATAAGGGAGAGGAGAGGAGGAAGGGATGAGACTCAATTATTTGGTAAGTGTGTCCCTCTCCTTGCTGATGTATGCACCTTTCTAAAGGAATCAACTGGAGGTTTTCAGTCTTCAGTTAAGAGACATCTAGGAATTAAGAAATGCAGTGGAGTAGTGGGATCCTTTTGTCTTCCCTGAGACACAGAGGCTCAATAACCAGGGGCTTCTGTGGTATAGTAACCTCTAAGAAAAAAAGAAAACTGTTTAATATGCCATGGAGGATACTGGCTTAAAAGGAATTGGGTCTCACGAAGCATAAGTAGAGCTGATTCCTTCCTGGGAATGATGCCTCATCAGGCAAATTTTAAAATCTAAAGTAAACAAAAAAGAAGCACTTTCTCCTTTTAGGAGCTCAGAGTACCCTACCAGAATCACCTCATGGTTTCCACTGTGCTCCTCTGCTATGGGTTGCTGTACTTATATTTAAGAGTCATTGTCAAATGCTCCACTAAATTAAAACTCCTGCAAATTAATGCTCTCATCAAAGGCGGCTCAGGCTCAGAATTAGATTCATAGGTCCCGTCTTTAAAATAGGTGCAAGTCCCTCTAAGAGTGAATGATAATAATAACCAGTCATTTACTGACATATCCCTGCAAGAATACATAACATCGCAAATCCTATAGGAGTCTGAGCATATTATAAACTCTGCCTGCTCAATGATTTTAGTTAAGATGACTAGTTAAATGACACTACTGATGACAGCTCCATGGCGTAAGCAATGTCATCACACATGGAGAGAATGTTGTAAAAGTTGAGAAAGGTTTAATTATTTGCGTATAGAAAGGCCAGGACTCAGGAATGATTTTGAGAAGGAAAAATGATTTATTGACGGCCGGCCGGACTCAGGAGCTTTCTGTTTCAAACCTGAGCCTTCAACAAGATTTTCAAGTTCCTTTTATACAGGGTAAGGTCTAAATCTTTCTTTGTTTCAGTGCTCAATAGACTTGAATTAGCATATATCTTCCACATCCTAGGTAAGCTTTTAGCATGGATTTCATACAAGATAAGCTTTTAGCACAGTTGGTTTGCATTTTCCCTGAATATTTAAAATTTATAGAGTTTGCATTGCTAAACTGTTTCTCCAGGACTGGAGTCATTGCCATGGTCACCAAGGGCAGGACTGCAGCCTCTTACCGCCCCACACCCACGAGTCAGGACACAGACCGCTTAGGTTACCTATGAAGGGACGAACAGCCTCCCACCCATAGCCCACATTAGGAACACAGGGCTATTTATTGTGCTTGACACAGATGGTTTAATGTTTCCAGGGCACTTGCGGTGTTCTTCAGCTAAGGGCTTTTTAAAATAAATAACTGGTCTGCAGCACTTTCCTAGCAAGACTGGTTGCAATATATTTTCCTAAAGCTTGTTCTTACTCTTAACTATCTCTCACAGTGGTCTGTAGTTGACAAACCTTACTGTTTGACACTGATTCTTCATGTGTAAATAATTCCTAACATAAAAGGAGAGGAAAGGAATGAAATTTCACCTTTAATGGTTTCTCTTCTATAGAAAAGCTTTCCAGAAATGATTACTTTGGAAAACAGTTCTTCCCAGATTAGATATGGCCTGACATATTCCAGAAGCTGCTCACCCAGGATCTTTCAATATTGGAAGTGATAACAACATAGATTGGTAACTGAATGGCAAAGGATGCATGCAACAAGCATACATGTGTTCATTTTGAAATGGCAAAGAAGGGCACTCATGTTTCTGTCTGAGGAATATGTAAGCCTGCTCAGGAAGAAATAATGAGGCCATAGATCCCCTCCTCTTGTTATGAAAGTGAGAGGCCAGTACACTGGAAAAGCAGGCTGGGTACATTTTGATAGTGTAAGTTTCTATAGGGATCTTAATGGTCCCATCCACTGCCTTGGCCACTGTTCAGCTCTTCACTCCAGGACCTTCTGTGAACACTTTAGAGGCACCCAGGGCTCTGTGGATTGGCCCGAATGGTTGCTTTATGCATATTTTTCTCTAGGTAATCTGGATAGGGTTTGGAAGAGGCACGTTTAGGCGCAGGGGAGAGAAAAGCGATCAAGGGCGAAGGGTTTAGTGATGGGATGTGATTGTGCCCTTGCGAAGCCTTGAAAGGGCTGGAAGCCTGAGTGCACGCAGAGCCAACGATTGGTTCTTCTTGTGCAACTAAGATGGCTCACCGGAGGCTCAGTTATCCCGCTGACGCTTCACACAGTGCTGGACGGGAATCCTCGTTGATTCTGAGGCTGCTGGTGGTGTCAGGGTCTTGAACTGAAACTGTTAATTTCCTCACCTATGAGAAAGAAGCCCCCAGGACCGTCATCGGTGTTCTGCCTGATCACAACCTGCTTAATTCCTAGCTCGAAACGCCAGGCGTGTTCCACTTGATGAACCAGTTCGAGTGCCCGCTTCTCCTACTGCACGAGGACGACCGGCAACTGACTGCTGGGACACGGCCCTGGACCGGGGGCGGCTGTGCAGACAGGCCCCCTGGCCTTCGCCGTGGTCAGCTTCTCGTAGATGCAGCTCCGGCTGGTGTAAGTGGAGGTGGAGGTGAAGACGTGGACGACCAGGCGTCGCGCATCCCCGGGCTCAGATTCCAGTGGAAGTGTTCGAGAGTGCGGCTGTGGGCTCTCACATCCCTGGAGGTGCTGGTGGGCAAGGACATGGGCGCCAATGGGGCTGCAGAGAGTGCATGGAGGAGCCACATAGCTCACTCCGCGTGGAGCTGCAGACGTGCGCAAACGGCGCCCAGTGCGCCAACCTGGTGCTGTTGCAGGAGGTGGACCCCGAGACCCAGGCCACCTACAGCCTGGACCTGGTGGCCCAGGATGGCGGCCGCCCGCCGCGCTCTGACGCGGCCCCCCTCACTGTGCACGTGCTAGACACCAACGACCTCAGCCCGGCCTTCTCAGGACGCCGTGGACGAGGTGGAGCTGGCGGAGGACGCCCTGGCGGATTCGGGGCTGCCCTACCTGGATGCGGCGGACCCAGACAAAGGCCCCAACCGCGACGTGGTGTTCGTGGTGTTCGTCTTCGGTGACCACACCCCGTCCGAGGTGCACCGCCTCTTCCGGCTTGATCCCTCACCCGAGCCCGGCCCGTGGACTACGAGCGCCAGGACACCTACGAACTGGACTTGGGGGCGCAGGACCGCCGCCCGGGGCCCCGCACCGCCACCTGCAAGGTGATCGTGCGGATCCGCGGATCCCGACATTGCCATAACCCCGCTGGCGGCCGCTCTCGGGGGGTCGCCCTTGGCCGCCGCCACCGCTCTCGGGTTGTCGGAAGTGACCTCTTCGGCAGGGCCCGGGGCGCTCGAGGCCTGCGCACTTCGCAGGTGCTGGAGAGGGAGGTGCGCGCGAGCCTGGCGGCTCTGGTCAGCACCTCGACAGGGACTCGGGCGCCAAGGGGCAGGTGCGCTGCGCCCTCTACGGGCACAAGCACTTCCGACAGCAGCCGACCTGCGCCCGCAGCCACCTGGTTTTGACCGCAGCGGCGCTGGACCGCGAGCTCATCCCCGAGTGCAACCTGACGCTGGTCGCGAGGTGCCCCAGCTGCGCACCATGCGGCCAAACACGGTGCGTGTGGGCAACGAGAACGACGACGCTCCGCAATTCACGCGGCGGGAGAACAACCCGCCCCGCGCCTACCCGGCCACGGTGACTGCCCGGGGCCCGTACCTGGGCCGCAACGGCCAGGTCACCTACCGGCTGCCGGAGGCCGAGGTGGGACGCGGCGGAGACGCCGTGCCCATCTACGTGTCTGTGGACCCGACCACAGGGGAGCTGGACATCTACGTGTCTGTGGAACAGACCACAGGGGAGCTGGACGTGCAGAACCACCAGGCACGCGCGGCGGCCCTTTGATAGAGAAGAGTTGACGGAACTGCAGCTGGGGTTGGAGGCGTTGGACAGTGACTCCCCGCAGCTCCCGGGCCGGAGCATATGGACGACCAGAATGACCACGCGCCCCAGCTGGTGGCCCCGCCACCCTTCCATGGCTCAGCTCAGCTGCCGCTGCCCCGGGGCGCGCCCCTGTGCTTTCTGGCGACCGGACTGCAAGCGCGGGACGCGGACGAGAAGATTTACATCCTCCTCCGCAGCCACGGCGTCCCCGGGGCGCTAGCGCTGCACCCAGTCACTGGCTAACTGTCCCCGCAGCCACTCGGCCTGTTGACGGCAGTCATCGCGGGGCGGGGTGGAGGTCGGCTGGCGCCGTTCTGCACCTTCCCGCTGCTCCTGGTGCCCGCGGACCCGGCGCGGCCTGGCAGGGAGGCCGTGCTGGTGCCGCCGCCGCCGCCGCTGGAGAGGGGGATCCCGCTGGGCGGCGCACGCGGCAGGGAGCAGGGCGGCAGGCTGACCTCTCCGTGACTTTAGCGGGTGTTCTGACCGGCGGCTGCGGCCTCCTGCTCGTGGCCGTCGCTGACTTGTTCCCGCCGAGGCTGTGCTAGGACACGGAGGAAGGAGCTCTGCAAGCACAGCCCGAAGTGTCCAGGAGGGGGATCCCAGGTTGGTCCAAATCGCAGAGGGTCAGGGGCAGAGTTTGGGGACTGCGTTTCGAGATTCGCCACGGAGACGCGGCCGCTCCCCATCTCTGCAGAGGTCCTGGAGGTCGAGTCTGCGGAGAATTCACAGTCCCAGGACAGTGGGACGTCTTTGTGCAGCTCACCTCGGGAAAGGAGCGGGATTGCGCCGTCGCAGGTAGAGTACTCCCAGCTCTTCTTAGTAGTCTCAGTGACGTTTAATGCCAGCAGCCTTATGGAAATTCAGTGCCCGATCAGGGGTGGGGTTCCAAGTGGCTCGTTTCACAGATGGCAGGATGGCGCTGATGATTAGGATGACATACAGGCCTGCGTCTGTTTCTGCTGCATTTTTGTGTTTTTCTCCCGCACTGTCTTCCCTTGGGTCCAGTTTGAATCCAGTGGTCCCTCAAAATTTAAACGCTGTCTTCTCGAAGCA
The DNA here is from genome assembly GCF_030445035.2 of Dasypus novemcinctus. Classification (NCBI taxonomy): domain Eukaryota; kingdom Metazoa; phylum Chordata; class Mammalia; order Cingulata; family Dasypodidae; genus Dasypus; species Dasypus novemcinctus. The sequence continues at coordinate 17,070,189 of NC_080700.1, read as the reverse complement.
GATGAAGAAGGACTGCACCTGCCCTGTCTGTTTTAATATCTAAGGTTGAAATATTATTAACTGCTGTGCCCACACCTCTTTTAAAATAGGGTTCAATATCTGTTCCTTTTCACTCCCCATCACTGTGGGGAGAGGATAAATCTGCTGCAAGTTAAAGTAATTCCAGAATATTTTCCATTATCTCTCGGCAATGTGTTTGAAATTTTCTATGTTTTTATGGCTAACAAAGTAATTCTCTCTTTTTCCCTTTGATTACACATTCAAATCCAGAAGATTTTAATGTGGTGGACAGTGGAAAAGGAGACAGTGAACTGCATGTCAGCAGGTGGAAATCAGCACAGTGGGCTTCAGGAAAGTGTCTTTGCAGAAAATTACAGAGCAAGGGGAAGAGTTCACACCTGCAATTTTTTTTGGCTTTTATTTATTATTTTTAATTATCTTTTAAAAATATACATAAATCACACAAAATGTTATAATAAAAAATATAAGAGGTTCCCATGTACCCCACTCCCCACACCCCCCACTACTCCCACATGGACACTTCTTTCATTGGTGTGGTACATTTATTGCGTTTGATGAGTAATCTGGAACATTGCTACATGGCATGGATTATAATTTATGTTGTAGTTCACACTCGCTCCCAGTCCATTCAGTGGGTTATGGCAGGATATATGATGTCCTGCATCTGTCTTTGCAATATCATTCAGGACAACTTGAAGTCCCAAAAATGCACCTACATCACATCTCTTTTTCCCATCTCCCTGTCTTCAGCAACTCCCATGGCCACTCTCTCCACATCAATGATATAATTTCTTCCATTGCTAGAGTCATAATAATTCTATAGTAGAATATTAGTAAGTCCACTCTAATCCATATTTTATTCCTCTCTCTTGAGGACCCTGGGATGGTGATGTCCACTCCACCTCTAAATCAAGAGGGGGTTTAGATCCCACATGGCTGATGGATGGAATTCTCCTGCTTGCAGCTGTAGACTCTCAGTTCCCTGGTGTGGTGGTTGACCATTCTCCCTGTTAGCTGACCTGGGTAAGTCCAACAAACCGGAGAGTAGGTGTTGCAACTGTGCTGGGGCTTAGGGTCCAGTCCAGAGATTCAAACCTCCTGAGCATACGTCAACCCCAGTGTCAACCACAGGTTCAGTAAAAGTGACAGAAGAGGCATGTGTAGAGAGGTCACATCTGAGTCCAACTCCATCACACTCAGGAGAACGAATTCCAAAGTACGGTCCATTGGCAAGGCACGGAACTCCATCTGCCATGACCGTAGGACCTGGGTGTCTCCATAGCCCTCAGGAGAACCCTTACCTGGGGTTGTATCTACTTTGGCTCTCTCTGAGATCCTGCTGAGATGTGCATAAGCAAGACCCCTCTGATGACCACCCAACTCATTTTGAAGTCTCTTAGCCATATAAATTCATTTGTCTTTACCATGGCTGAATACAGCTCACACAGTTTGTCTCCTGATTATTTAGCTGGTTCTATGTATTTTAAATACTTTATACACGTTACTTTATTTAGTCCCCATAAGAAATCCACTGAGAGAAAACGGAGACACAGAAATGTTAGGTACTTGCCCAGGCACTGGCACAAGGATCTTATCCCAGGAATTGCGGACCCAGATATCTGGCCCTTAATCACCATAGACGCTGCCTCTCTGTTAATGAATAAAAGATAAAAACACTGAAAAATCGGAGTATTGTGAGTATGAATACTGAATTACTTTTGTGCCACAGGCACTGAGAATAACTTCCCATATGAATGGATTCAAAAAGGAACAGCAAGTGAATAGGTAAATTTTGTATAGGCCAGGGATCCCCTTACTGGGAACATATGAGAATGTAGTCGCTGTGTTTAGCTTGGCTCTGTTTAGAGGTTTTTTCACTTCATGCTACTGATGAATCGCCTCTACCTGTGGTATTGCTTGGGGGTTTTGTTTAGGCCAAATTCTCAGTAATGTCTTGTTCTGGAATGGTAATTCCTGTAGGGAATGGGATAATCCACTATGAGGGGGTTTGTGCTAGTCTCCATGAAAGTGGGCATTGGAATAAACTTGCTTTAAATGTGAGTCTTAACGGTATGTCCTAACTGAGTCAAAGACCTTTTCACCATAATAGCAATTTTTATCCAATCGATGTTCATTTCTTTCAACATTAAAAAAAATGAGATGGCTTCCAGAAATATCCACATCTCCAGTTTGTTGATATCTTTCCTAAAATGAGGCACTTAGAGTTGGACACAGTCCTATGAAACCAGCCTCTCTCCTGAACTCCAAATTCATGTATCCAACTGCCTACTCGTCATCTCCATTCAGATGTCTAATGGGCATGCTACATGTTCAATCCGAATGCTCGATTTCTATTCTGCAAACCTGTTTTCTCTCTCATGTTCCTAATTCTAGAAATGACACCTTCATTCACTTAGTTACTTGCTCTGGCCAAAATCTTTATGTCATTTTTTGATTTGCCTCATCACACACAACTTCCAATTTATCTGCAAATCCTGTTGAATTTACTTTGAAAATAGGTTCTTCAGCAATTCGCTTCTCACCCCTTTCCTATTATCCTGCCATAGGCATTATTATCTCTCACTTGGACAACTGCAGTAACGTAACTTCAAAACTGTCCTCTGCTCTTCTCTTACAGTCTCTTCTCCACACAGGAACTAGAGTGATCCTTTTACCTCATAAATCAGATCATATTAGTCATCTGTCCAAAAGCTTCCCACATAGAATGAAATCCAAAATTCTTAACATGATGTACCAGTTACTATTGCTGTGTAACAAACTACCCCTAGGTCAGTTGAACAGGGATTCTGTGGGTCAATTTGAGCAAAGTGTCTGGACTTCTGCAGGGAGGAGCATCTAGGGCTGCTGACTGAGTGGGGAGGGGGACTTCATGTGCCCTTTCCATGTAGGTTGACTTCCTCAAAAAATGACAATCTCAGAAATGTCATATTTCTTACATGGCAGCTCGGGGCTCCAAATGTGAATGTAACATCCTCCTTTATGACCAAGCCTCAGAAATAACACTGCCATTTTCCCATCATATTCTAATGACCCAAGCAATTTCAAGCCCAAGTTCAAGATAAGGACAAAGATCCTACCTCTACTCTAGAATTTAAAAATTTAGGGACAGTGGTTTTAAATGGCCCATCAGGTCCTACATGATCTGGCTCCTGGCTGCGTCTCCTACCTCATTTCTTACCAGTCCTCCCCTTGATAATTTAGATACAGTCACATTGGCTTTCTTGATTTTTGAACACACTAAACATATCTCCATCTTGGGCCTCAGGGCCTTTGCACTTGCTATTTGCTCTGACATTTTAGTTTTTTCTTGAGATATCCATATTGCTTGCTTTCTGCCTTCATTTTGGCCTTTGCTCAAATGCCCATCTTCTCAAAGAGGTATTCCATATCCCAAATTGCTCCTCTCCCCAGTCATGCTCCAACCCCTTTGCCCTACTTTCTTTTTCTTCATAACATTTATTATTGTCTGACATTATTTTCTATATATTTTTTGTTTATTCTGTTTCCTGTTCCATGTTGAATTGCCAGCAACAATATATACTAAGAAGATATTGACTGAATAGATGAATAAAATATGTGGTCTAACAAATACATATGTAGCAAATGCATAAATATTTCACATGATAATATTGGATTGTAGCATAGGGTAAAATTGTGTTCATTCTGTTTTGTTTTGTTTTTTTTCTGAAGTTCTACTATACTCTATTACTTTCTGGAAAATTTCATTACTATCTTAAATCTTGAAGATTTTACAACAAATTTATCTTTCCAGATCAGTTAATGTTAAATTAGCCTTTTCAAAAATACAAATTACTGGAATTCCTACTATTTATTCTTTATTTAGGGAATTACTTGCTTATTCGTTCCTTAACTCGGTTTCTTCTTCATAGCAATAGACAGGTCCATTGAGTCCAGGGTAGCTCAAAAGTGCTGCTATGGCAAACAGTAGTGTAATCAAGGCAATGTATTTAACATAACAGTTTCCTTTTTTAATGTATTTTTTCTTACTAAAGAAGTTGTAGGTTTATAGAAAAATCATACAGAAAATACAGAATTCCCATATTACCCACTCCCATTATCAACACTTGTATTAGTGTGATACATTTATCACAATGGTGAAAGAATATTATTATTACACTATTAACTATAGGCCATGGTTTACATTAGGGTTCCCTGTTTCTGTTGTACATTCCTATGGATTTTAAAAATATTTTTATTTTAGTAACATATGTACAAACTAAAATTTCCCCTTTAAACCATGTTCAAATATATAATTCAGTGATGTTAATTATGCTTACAATGTTGTGCTACCTTCTCCACCATTCATTATCAAAATGTTGCTGTCATTTTGAATATTAGTCACTGACTATTATTCCAGTATATGTATATACTGCATTTTTTTCTTCCATTCATCGATTGGTGAACACTTGGGTTGCTTCCATCTTTTGGCAATTGTAACATTAATATGCAAATAACTGTTCATGCACCTGCTTTCAATTCTTCTGGGTATATACCTAGAAGTGGGATTGCCAGGTCATATGGTAATTCTACACTTAACTTTCTGAGGAACTGACAAATTGTTTTCCAAGTAACTATACTATTTTACCTTCTACCAACAATGAATGAGTGTTCGTCTTTCTCCACATCTTTCTCCAACACTTGCTCTTTTCCATTTTCTTAAAATAGTAGCCATTGTATTTGGTATGAAATGATATCTCATTTTGGTTTTGATTTGCATTTCCCTAATGGTTAATGATGTTGAGCACCTTTTCATATGGTTTTTGGCTATTTGTATGTCTTCTTTTTAAATCTTTTGCCCATCTCTTAATTGGGTTGTGTGTCTTTTTGTTGTGTTGCAGGAATTCTTTATATAGTCTGGATATTAAACTCCTATCCAATAAGTAGTTTCCAAATATATTTTCTCATTTTTTACTCTCATGATAAAGTCCTTTGATGCACAAAAGATTTTAATTTTGATGAAGTCTCATTTATCTATTTTTTCTGTTGTTGCTTGAGCTTTTGGTGTAAAGACTAAGAAACCATTGCCCAATACAATGTTCTGAAGGTGTTTTTCTATGTTTTTTTCCTAGAAGTTTCAGTTTTGGCTCTTATACTCAGGTATGATCTATTCTGAGTTGATTTTTGTATATGGTATGAGGTAGGGTTCTGTATTAGTCAGTCAAAGGGGTGCTGATGCAAAGTACCAGAATTATATTGACTTTTTTTTTTAAACTGACTCTTTTTTTTATTTTAAAAAATAACTTATGGAAGCGTATCACTCATACATAAGTGAACATAAACAATAAGTATATAGTAATAGTTGTGAACTTACAAAAGAAACGTACTTAGCATCACACAGGATTCTCATAACTCACCCTACCCCCAATACCTTGCCTTGTTTTTTGTATTTTTTTTTATGGTTATAGATTGATTTTTTAAAATTTATTTTTATTATTTTATTTTATTTTTTCAAATTCTACCCAATTTATTCATTTTTTAAAAAAATATTACATTCAAAAAATATGAGGTCCCCATTCACCCCCACCGCCCCCACCCCACCACTCCCCCACAGTAACACTCTCCCCCATCATCATGACACATCCATTGCATCTGGTGAGTACATCTGGGCATCGCTGCACCCCATGGCCTATGGTCCACACCATAGCCCACACTCTCCCACGTTCCATCCAGTGGGCCATGGGAGGATATACAATGCCGGCAATTGTCCCTGCAGCACCACTCAGGATAACTCCAAGTCCCGAAAATGCCTCCACATCTCATCTCTTCCTCCCATTCCCCACACCCAGCAGCCACCATGGCCACTTTTTTCCACACCAGTGCCACATTTTCTCGATTATTAACCACAATAGTTCATGAATAGAATATCATTAAGTCCCCTCTAATCCTTACTGTATTCCTCCTTCCTGTGGACCTTGGCTTGGTTGTGTCATTCCACATCTATGTCAAGAGGGGGCTTAGATTCCACATGGATACTGGATGCAATCCTCCTGCTTTCAGTTGTAGGCACTCTAGGCTCCATGGTGTGGTGGTTGACATTCTTCAACTCGATGTTAGCTGAGTGGGGTAAGTCCAATAAATCAGAGTGTAGGAGCTGAAGTCTGTTGAGGCTCAGGGCTTGGCTATCATATTGTCAGTCCAGAGATTCAAATCCCCTAGATATATCTTAAACCCCATCACCAACTACAATTCCAGTAAAGTAGCATGAAAGGCTTGTGAAAAGAGATCACATCTGAGTCCAGTTCCATCACGCAGAAACACCAGCTCCAAAGAAGGGCCAACCAACATGGCAGTGAACTCCATCTGCCATGACCATAGAACCCGTGGGTCTCTTTAGCCCTCAAAAGAACCATTACCTGGGGTTGTATCTACTTTATCTGTCTCTGGGACTCTGCTCAGGCGTGCATAAGGGCAATCCTTCTGACAACCTCCAGACTCTTTTTTAGAGACTCATAGCCATATAAACTCATTTGTCCTTTCCATTTCCCCCTTACTTTAGGTCAAACAGCATTTTTAACTCCTGTTATTATATGTAGACACGGATATTCTGCTGGTCCACGTTGAACCTTTAATTCAAGGTCATTTTCTAGTTACATCATCAGCTGGTACTTGGTAGTGATCCCTCGGTGCCAGGGAGGCTCATCCCCGGGTGTCATGTTCCACGCTGGGGGGAAGGCATTGCATTTACATGCTGAGTTTGGCTTTGAGACTGGCCACAGTTGAGTAACATGGAGGCTGTCAGGAGGGAACCCCTAGGCACAGTGCTGCTCTAGGCCTTGTACTTATTTCAGGTGTATAGGCTCACAAGCATAGTCATTAGTATCAGGGGGTCACTGTTGGACCCTCATTCCTTCCTGGTCCTTGCCGTTGCACCTGGGGGACTGCCGCTGCTCCCCTAGGGACCAAGACAGAGCACCACCCCCCCCTGGCCAGGAACCCAGTACCCCCCCAGGTGTTGTTTTTAATTGTTTCCACTATGAGTATATCCAAACATTTCCATGCACCCTGGACACATGCCCTGTATAACTCCCTGTCAACCATATGTCCCCTGTCAATAACAACCCATACCAGTATTCCTCCACTGCCATTGTTGAACCACTCTGTGATCCAGAACTTCCTGAAAAGTGAAGCCCAATATAATGTCAGGTTCCCTTATTAGTAAAATGGAATATAGCAATTAGTTTAAAGGTTAGATATAGAATATATATTGATTTGGAAAAATTCTGCATCCTATCTTTTTCTTTTCTTTTTTCCCTAATTATTGAGCTTTTCTTCACAAGAGACTTAGATCACAGTAATTCATATATACAATATACAGTACTCCCACATATCCATTATAAAATCTTTCCCTTCCACAGCGATAAACTTTTAACTTATTCATATCATATTTACTGAAACTGATGTACAGATATTGAGACAATAGCTTTCAAACAAGGTAACATTTGTGTTTACATTGTGGTTTATACTTTAGGCTATACAGTTTTCTAAATTTTTTAGTTATCCTATGTTTTACATTATGGTTTACATTATTAGTCTGTCGTCCCCTATATGTTTTTGGTGTAATATTACATGTTTTATATCCATCCTTGTGTACTCTTGTGAAACACTTCCCTTGCCCTCACATTTACTCTGGTTCCATCTATTCAATATCTATTTCCCCCTCCCCTTGGGGCCCACAGTGACAGTCAGTCTTCATTTCCTGAGGAGCCACGTTCAGAAATACTTGCAACAGTCCTGAGGGCCTGACCCGCTCAACTGCCCTAATGCCCTGGGAGCTACCATTTCTCTTGAGAGATACAGTTCCCTCTATTTGATAGCATTAGTCCTCCCCAGGATGTGGGTCTACCTTCACTCTCATTATATGGGTCTCTACCCAATGGTATAACCCACTCTGGCAAAATGAGCATTCACATATTTGCTAGGAGTCTGTCCTGCATCAGGTTATCCCCTTTGAATATCTTAAACAGGTAACTTTCCTAGTTATATTTTGAAAAGGTTTTCTCAGCATTATACTCTCAACCAACACCTGACAATCTCCTATGTTCATGTGTTGCCCCACCCTCCCCCCAATTTCTTGGGCAATATTACCCATCCGCCCATCCCTAGCTCCACTCAAACCCCAAAGCCCCACCCAAAGGTAACCCTATGCCCCATTTTATCCCTTCCTTGTACACATACTTACCTCCAGATTATCATAGATTTCACCCATGTAGATGTCAGCTTACATCCTTCCTCTACCCCCCGATTTCCTGTAAACCTATCTTCCAGTCTCTAACTCTCTGAGGCAGCTTGCTTATTTCATATCATTGAGGTCATGTAGTATTTGTCCTTCAATGCCTGGGTTGCTTCACTCAACATAAGATTCTCAGGATTCATCCATGTTATCATGTGTGTTTGTAGTGTATTTGTTCTTAAAGCCGAGTAGTATTCCATTGTATGTATATACCACATTTTATTGATCCACTCATCTGTTGATGGGCATTTGGGCCGATTCCAGCTTTTGGCTAAAGTGAACAATGCTGCTGTGAACATTGGTTTGCATATATCGGTTTGCGTCCTTGTTTTCAGTTCTGCTGGGTATATACCCAGCAGTGGAATTGCTGGGTCATATGGCAAATCAATGTTTAGTTTTTTGAGAAACCGCCAAACTGTCCTCCAGAATGGTTGGATCCTTCTGCATTCCCACCAGCAGTGGATGAGTGTTCCCATTTCTTCACATCCTCTCCAGCATTTGTATTCTTCTGTTTTTTTCATAGCTGCCAATCTTATGGGTATGGTATCTCAATGAGATGGTATCTCATTGCAGTTTTGATTTGCATTTCCCTGATAGCTAAAGATTTGGAGCATTTTTTCATGTACTTTTTAGCCATATGTATTTCTTCTTTGGAGAAGTGTCTGTTTAAATCTTTTTCCCAATTTTTAAATGGGTTGTTTATCATTTTATTTTCAAGGTATAGGAGTTCTTTATATATGCAAGTTATAAGTCTCTTATCGGATATATGGTTACCAAATATTTTCTCCCATGTGTAGGCTCCCTTTTTACTTTCTTGACAAACTCCTTTGAGGTGCAGAGGGCTTTAATTTTGAGGAAGTCCCATTTATCTATTTGTTCTTTTGCTGCTCGTGCTTTGGGTGTGAAGTTCATGAAGCCATTTCTTATTACAAGGTCTTGTAGATGTTTCCCTACACTTCTTTCCAAGGTCTTTATGGTCTTGGCTCTTATATTTAGGTCTTTGATCCATCTTGAGTTGATCTTTGTATAAGGTGTGAGATGGTGATCCTCTTTCATTCTTCTTCATATGGATATCCAGTTCTCCAGGCACCATTTTTTGAATAGGCCATTCTCTCCCAGTTGAGAGGGTTTGGTGGCTTTATCGAATATTATATGGCTATATATAAGAGGTTCTATATCAGAACTTTCAATTCTATTCCATTGGTCTGTGTGTCTCTCCTTATGCCAATACCATGCTGTTTTCATCTATTGACTTTTTTTTTTTTTAGCTGTGGATTTTTTTAATTGACTTTGTAATAATATTACATTAAAAAAATATATATATATATGAGGTCCCATTCAACCCCACCACCCCCACCCCACCTCTCCCCCCCCCAGCAACACTCATTCCCATCATCATGACACATCCATTGCATTTGGTTAGTACTGATGATGCAACTGGAAAATGACCTTATACGGAAGGTTCAATGCGGATCAGCAGAATATCCCTGTCTACATAAAATAACATGACTTTAAAATGCTGTTTGACCTCATGTAAGGGGGAAATGGAAAGGAGAAATGAGTTTATATGGCTACGAGTCTCTAAAAAAAGAGTCTGGAGGCTGGCAGAAGGATTGCCCTTACGCACAACTGAGCAGAGTCTGAGAGACAGATAAAGCAGATACAACCCCCAGATATTGGTTCCTTTGAGGGCTAAAAGAGACCCATGGGAGTTATGGTCATGGCCGATGGGGTTAACTACCAGGTCAGATGGCCCCTCTTTGGAAATGGTGTTTATGTGTGATGAATCTGGACTCAGATGGGATCTCTCTTCATAAGACTTTCATCTATTGACTTTTATAAAGCATATTTATTTGGGGTAGAAGCTTACAGTCACAAGGCCCTAAAGAGACCAACTCAAGGTACTACAAGAGGTACTTTTTCACCCAAAGTCATTGGCCATGTGTTGGAAAAGATGGCAGGCAATGTTTGTGATGGTTCAGCCTTCCTTCTTTCTCTTAAGGTTCCATGTTCCCAGCTTCATCTAATCTTAGCTGTAGGCTGGCATAAGGCTCATCTCTCTCCCCAGGGCTCATTTTTCCTCCATGCTCAGCTTCAGCTGTGGGCTATTAGGCTAATTTCTCTTCCCATGGCCTCTGTAGTGTCTATGGAGTTGTCTCTATTCCTCTGTGTTCTTCTCCTGTGTACTTACTTCCCAGGGTTACAACATCAAAATTCAAACTCTCTCCTCTGCCCTGTTATTTTCTCTGTGAGTCCCCATCCTCCAAGGGGTGGGACTGAACATCCTCCTGACATGCCTGAATCAAAACCCTAATCATAATTTAATCAAGTAAAAATGAAACCTCAGAATTTAATACAATCTAATATGCCCAGAGGGAATGGACCAGTGTACAAACACAATCCATTATCTATTTTTGGAATTCATAAACTATACCAAACTGCCACAGGTTCTAACTTCATTCTTTTGCAAATGAATATCCAGCTTTCACACACCTTTTGCAAAGCAGCATTTCCCAGCATCATTCTTTCCTAATTAAATAGACCTGGCACCCTAAAAAAAATCATTTGACTGTACATGTGAAGGTTTATTTATAATTCTCAATTCAATTCCACTGGTGTATATGTCTGTCCTTGTGCCAGTACCACATTGTTTTGGTTACTGTAGCTTTGTAATAAGTTCTAACATTGGGAAGTATGAGTCCTTCAACTTTGTTCTTCTCTTTCAAGATGGCTTTGGCTATTTGGGGCCCCTTTACCATTCCACATAATTTTGATGATTGGCTTTTCCATTTCTGCAAAGAATGCTGTTGGAATTTTGATTGGGATTACATTGAATCTCTAAATCACTTTGGGTAAATTGACATCTTAATATTTAGTCTTCCAGTTTAGATCATTTGATTTTATTAACAATGTTTTGTAGTTTTCTTTGTAGAAATAGAGACTAGTTTCTTGGCAACAAAAAAAAAAAAAAATCACAATATTTCCTCCTTGTATCTAGTAATTTTTTATTTATATAATAAACATTTATATAGCATTTCTTATGTGCCAGGAATTGTTTTAAGTTCTTTATCAATATTAACTCATTTAATACTCATAACCATGGTACAAAACAATGGCAATGTAGCATTTTGCTATTATTGAAGAATTCTAAAAAGAAATATTGAGTTATATTTATAAACTGGTCTTTTCTTCTGGGCATATTAGAGTGCATTGGATTCAGAGGTTTTAGTTTCACTTGATAAAATTAAATTAAATTAAAGGACAATCTAGAGGAAATGGACAAATTCTTGGAAACACATAAACTGCCTACACTGACAAAAGAAGAAATTAACCATCTCAACAAACCAATCACAAGTAAAGAGATAGAATTAGTCATTAAAAACCTCCCAACTAAGAAGAGCCCTGGACCAGATGGCTTCACAGGTGAATTCTACAAAATTTCCTAGAAACAACTAATACCAATCTTGCTTAAACTGTTCCAAAAAATTAAAATAGAAGGAACATTGCCTAACTCATTCTATGATGCCAACATTTCCCTAATACCAAAGCCAAACAAAGACACCACAAGAAAGGAAAATTACAGACCAATTTCTCTAATGAACCTAGACGCAAAAATACTTAACAAAATACTTGCTAATCGTATTCAACAACACATTAAACGAATTATACACCATGACCAAGTGGGATTTATCCCAGGTATGCAAGGATGGTTCAACATAAGAAAATCAATCAATGTAATACACCATATAAACAGATTGAGAGAAAAAAACCACATGATTATATCTATAGATGCAGAAAAGGCATTTGACAAAATACAGCACCCCTTCCTGATAAAAACACTCCAAAAGATCGGAATACAAGGAAACTTTTTGAACATGATAAAGAGTATATATGAAAAACCCACAGCTAACATCATTTACAATGGTGAAATCCTAAAATCTTTCCCTTTAAGATCAGGAACAAGACAAGGATGCCCACTATCACACCTTCTATTTAACATTGTCTTAGAAGTACTGGCTTGAGCACTGAGCCAAGAACCAAAAATAAGTGTTATCCAAATCGGAAAGGAAGAAATCAGTATTTCACTATTTGCGGATGACATGATCCTATACATAGAAAACACTGAGAAATCTATAACAAAGCTTCTAGAACTTACAAATGAGTTCAGTAAAGTTGCAGGTTATACGATCAATGTGCAAAAATCAGTAGCATTTCTGTACAACCATAATGAGAAACCTCAGTAGGAAAACAAGAAACAAATACCACTTACAATAGTAAATAAGAAGATCAAATACCTAGTTATAAAGTAAACTATAGATGTAAAGGACTTATACAAAGAAAACTACACAACACTGTTGAAGGAAATCAAAGAAGACCTAAATAAATGGAAGAATATTCTCTGTTAATGCATAGGAAGATGAAATATTATTAAGATGTCTATCCTACCAAACTGATCTACAGATTCAATGCAATCCCAATAAAAATCAACACAGCATTCTTTAATGAAGTAGAAAACCTAACTATAAAATTTATTTGGAAAGGAAAGAGGACCCAAATAGCCAGACATCGAAAAAGAAAAATGAAATTGGAGGAATCACACTACCTGGCTTCAAAACATACTACAAAGCTACAGTAGTGAAAGCAGCATGGTTGGCACAAGGATAGACACAATGAACAATGGAACTGAATTGAGAGTTCTGATATAGATCCTTATATATACATTAATATGGTATTCGACATGGCCACCAAACTCACTCAACTGGAAGAGATTGGCCTCTTCAACAACTGGTGCCTGGAGAACTGGATATCCATATGTAAAAGAATGAAAGAGAATTACTCACATCTTATATAAAAATTAACTCAAGATAGATCAAAGACCTAAATATAGGAGCCAAGACCATAAAGTCCTTGGAAAGCAACGTAGTGAAGCATCTACAGGAACTTTTAATAGGAAATGCCTTCATGAACTTCACATCAAAAGCACAAGCAGCAAAAGAACAAATAGATAAATGGACTTCCTCAAAGACAGTTACCGGACATTGTATGTCCTCCCATGGCCCACTGGGTGGAATGTGGGAGAGTGTGGGCTATGATGTGGACCATTGACCATGAGGTGCAGCGGTGCTCAGAGATGTATTTACCAAATGCGATGAATGTCTCATGATGATGGAGGAGATTGTTGTTATGGGGGGAGGAGTAGGGTGAGGGGGGTGGGGGATATATGGGGCCCTCATATTTTTTAAATGTAATATTAAAGAAGTAAAGACAAAAAAATAATTTTAAAAAATTAAAGCCTTCTGCACCTCAAAGGAGTTTGTCAAGAAAGTGAAAAGACAACCTACCCAATGGGTGAAAATATTTGATAATCATATATCTGATAGGAGCCTAATATCATGCATGTAAAGAAAACCTGCATCTTGAGAATAAAAAACAGCCCATTTTAAAAATGGGCAAGAGATTTAAATGCACTTCTTCAAGGAAGAAATACAAATGGCTAAAAAGCACATGAAAAAAATGCTCAAAATCACTAGCTGTTAGGGAAATGCAAATCAAAACTACAGTGAGATACCATCTTACTCCCATGAGACTGGCAGCTATCAAAAAAAAACCAAAAGATTACAAGTGCTGAAGAGGATGTGGAGGAATGGGAACACTCATCCACTGCTGGTGGGAATGCAGAAGGATACAGCCATTCTGGAGGATAGCTTGACAGTTTCTCAAAAAACTAGGTGTAGATTTGCCATATGACCCAGCAATTCCACTGCTGGGTATATACCCAGTAATACTGAAAACAAGGACACAAACTGATATATGCACACCAATGTTCATAGCAGCATTGTTCACTATCGCCAAAAGTTAGAATCAACCCAAATGCCCATCAACAGATGAATGGATAAAATGTGGTATATACATACAATGGAATACTACTCAGCTATAAGGAGGAATACAGTACAAACACATGTGATAACATGGATGAATCTTGAAGACATTATGTTGAGTGAAGTGAGCCAGGCATTGAAGGACAAATACTACATGACCTCACAGATATGAAATAAGTAAACCAAGCTGTCTCAGAGAGCTAGAGACTGGATAATAGGCTTGAAGTTGGGAGGAGAGAAAGGTTGTAACCTGACACCTACACAGGTGAAATCTATGATAAGCAATAGATAAGTATATGTACAGGAAAGGGATAAAATGGGGGCATAGGGATACCTTTGGGTGGGGCTTTGCGGGCTTGAAGGGGGCTAGGGATGGGAGGGTGGGTCAGATGGCCCAGGAAATTGGGGGGAGGATGGAGGGACCTTTGAACATAGAGATTGTCGGGTATGTGGTTGAAACTGTAATGTTGAGAAATCTCTTCAGAAAATATAATAAGGGAGATTACCTGTTTAATAAGCTTAAGGGGAGGCATCTGACACAGGGAAGGCTCCTAGGGAGTGTGTGAGTGTTCATTTTTGTCATGCTGGCTTAAATCATTGGGTGGAGACCTGTACAATGAATATGAAGGTATACCCACATCCTGGGGAGGACTGATGTTTTCAAACAGAAGAAATTGTGTCTCTCAAGAGAATTGGTCTTCCCAATGGGTTAGGGCAGTCGAGTATGTCAAGCCCTCAACATTGTTGCAAGTATCTGTGAATGTGGACCTTCAAGTAATGAAGATTGATTGTCACTGTGGGCCCTGAGGGAGGGGGAGAGGTATTGAATAGATGGAATCAGTGTAACTGTGGGACAATGGACATGTTCCACAAGATCATGCAATGATCGATATAGGATATGTTAAATTACACCAAAAATGTATAAAAGTCTATAGGCTGAAATGTAAATCATAATGTAAAACATAAGATAACTAAAAATTTAGAAAAGTGTATAGTGTAAAATATAAACTATAATATAAACCAAAATGGAACCATGTTTGAAATCTATATTTCAATACCTGGACATCAGCTGTAACAAATATAATATGAATATGTAAAAATATCATTGCTGGGAAGGAACAAAGTGTTTGATGTTGGAAATGTGGGAGTACCCTATATTATATATGTGAATTACTGTGGTCTAAAACTTTTGTGAAGACAAACTTAATAATCAGAAAAAAAAAGAAAGGATCTAGACTCTGAGGAAGAAATGAAAGAAATTGTCTTGCCACTGTACATGCAGGGCAATACCTATTGCAGTGATCAAAGGTAAAACATCAAAAACAAAGTTTTTTCCTTTTTTCCTTTTTTGATACCCCAATTTATTTTTACTTTATTTAATTTTTCTAAATTAGTATGTATTCTATATCTCACCTTTAAACCCATCACTATATTCCATTTTACTGTTAATGGAACTTAGCAATATATTAGGCTTCATTTTTGAAGACGTTTTGGACCACAGAGAGGTTAAAATATGGCAGGGGAGGAACCCTGGTGTGGGGTATTATTGATGGGAGCCACATGGTTGGGAGGGAGTTCTCCAGGGCATGTACACAGGGTACATAAAAATGTTTGAATATTTTCGTAGTAGTTGTAGTTTAAAATGACAACCGAGAGAGTGTTGTGTTCCTAGCCAGGGGAACTCTGGGGTAACTCTTGGGGTATCACATTCCCCAATGGAACAGCAATGATACCCCAAGTGCAATAGCAAAGACCAATAAAGAAGGTTGGTCCAAAAATGAGCCCTTGATACTTATGACGATGCTTATTAGCCTGTGTGCCTGAAATATGAACTAGGTCTACAGCTGCAGGGTGCCTAAGAGTTACCTCCTGAGAGACTCCATGTTGCTCAAATGTGGCCACTCTCTAAGCCAAACTCAGCCTATAAATGCATTATCTTCCCCCCAGCATGGGACATGACTCCCAGGGATGAGCCTCCCTGGTGCTGAGTGATTACAATCAAGTACCAGCTGATTATGTAACTAGAAAAAGACCTTGAATGAAAGGGTCAACTCAGACCAGCAGAATATCACAGCCTACATGTAATACCAAGTGTTAAAAACTGCTTTTTGACCTTGAATAAAAGGGGGAAAGGACAAATGAGCTTTTATGGCTATGAGTCTCCAAAAAAGAGTCAGGAGGTCGTCAAAGGGGCTGTGCTTATGCACACCTCAGCAGGGTTCCAGAGAGAGCCAAAGTAGATACAACCCCAGGTACTGGTCCTCCTGAGGGCTACAGAGACCCACAGGTTCTATGGTCATGGCAGATGGTTCTGGAGTTCAGTGCCATGTCAGTTTAGCCTATGTTGGAGTTTGTGTTCCTAAGTGTGATGGAGTTGGATTCAGATGGGTCATTTCTACACATGGCTTTTCTTTTACTTTTACTGAACCTGTAGATGGTGCTGGGATTGGTGTTTACTCAGGAGACCTGAATCTCTGGACTGTCCATTTGACAGCCAGGCCCTGATCCTCAGCAGACTTGCAACTCCTACCCTCTGGCTTATTGGACTTACTCCGGCCAGCTAACATGGAGGTGAAAAAGGTCAGCCACCACACCAGGAAGCCAAGAGTGCCTACAACTGCAAGCAGGAGAATTGCATTCATCATACATGTGGAATCTAAGTCCCCTCTTGATATAGAGGTGGAGCAGACACAACCTTCCCAAGGCCCACAGGAATAGAGTATAGATTAGAATGAACTGACTGGTATTCTACTATGGAACTATTGTGATTAGTAATGGAAGAAATTGTAGCACTGATGTGGAGAAAGTGGCCATGATAGCTGCTGAGTGTAGGGAGAGGGAAGAAGAGATATGATGTGGGGGCATTTTCAGGACTTGGAGTTGTCCTGAGTGGTACTTAAGGAACAGATGCTGGACATTGTATGTCTTGCCATGGTGCACTGGGAGGACTGGGGGAGAGTATAAACTACAATGTAAACCATTATCCATGTGGTACAGTAGTGCTCCAAGATATATTCACCAAATGCAATGAATGTTCCATGATTATGATAGAGGTTGTTGATGTGGGAGGAGTAGGGTGAAGGGTCTGGGAGGTATATGGGGACCTCTTATATTTTTTGAATGTAACATTAAAAAAAAAAGAGCAAAAAATATATGTAAGAGGTTCCTATATACCCCACACATCCTAACTCCTCCCACATCAACATCTTCTTTCATCATTGTGGTGCATTCATTGCATTGGTGAATACATTTTGGAGCACTGCTGCACTGCATGGATTATAGTTTACATTGTATTATCCACTCTCCCCCAGTACTTTCAGTAGGTTATGGCAGGATATATAATGTCCAGCTTCTGTCCCTGCAATATCATTTAGAACAATCTCTCTTAATTTCCATTTATCTGTGACTATTTAAAATTCACCTTCATTTCTGAATGCCACCTTTGCTGGATTCAAAATTCTTGGCTGGCACTTATTTTTTTCTTTTAGCAATTTAACTATGTCATACCAGTGCCTCCTTGCCCCAATGGTTAAAGACGAGAAATCAGTGCTTAATCTTATTAAACTTCCCTTGTATGTGATGGATGTCTTTTCTCTTGCCAATTTTAGTATTCTCTTTTTGTTTCGAGCATTTGGCAATTTGATAAGTATACATCTCAGGGTAGATCTGTTAGGATTTGTACTGATTTTAGTACACTGCACTTCCTGGACATGTATATCCATGCCTCTTAAAGAGTTAGGAAATTTTCAATCATTATTTCTTTAAACACTTCTTCTGCCTCCATTCCCTTCCTTTGTTATGCCTATAATGTGTTTAGTTTTATTTTTGTTGTTGTTATTAAATTTCCTGAGTCTCAGCTGATTTTTTAATTTCTTTTTATAAATCTCTTCTACTTGCCCAATTTCAGATGTATTTTCTTTGATGTCACTAATTCTTCTGCCTGATCAAATCTGGTTTTATATCCTCTCAGTATATTTTGATTTCCTTCACTGTGACATTCATCACCATCAGAACTCTTATCTTTTTTAATGTATGTTAACAATTTCTCTGTGTGTTCCCTCAGTGTTTTCTTAATATACTTTATCTCTTCCTTGACTCTATTAAATTGAGTCATATTTATTTGGAAATCCTTGGTTTGTTTTCCCAAGTTCTGCAACTCCTTCTGCTTGTCATTTAGACTGGAACATGTCATCTTGTTTCTTAGTATGGTTTGCGATTTTTTGCTGTTATCTAGTCATCTGTTTATTCTGCATGTCATGTCTTATTCAGATGGTTAGATTCTCTTTCTACTCTAAGGTTTTATTTTGTTTTGTGTTGTTTCCTCTTTGTCACTTGGCACCACATATTCTATATTCTTTTAGTTTTCCTGAAAAAAAGTTAAAGACCACAGGAAAGGAAAGATATAAGAAGAGAAAAAGAATAATAATAATATTACAAAGAAGATAGAGAATGAACTATAAAATAGCCAATAAAATATGTAATGAGTGATAAATCATAAAAAGTACAGAGGTAAAAGAATTTAAAAAATGTGGAATAAAAGGTGAAACAACAAGAAAAATTAGAGAAACAGAATAATACGCATGCCTGGAAAGATGAGAAGAGGAGAGAGAGAGAAAAAAAAGACCAAAACAGAGAAGGTCAAATGAAAGAAAAATAATGGAAGAATGAAATATGAATAAGAAAAATAGAATAAAAAAACCAAGGAGAGAAAAAGGAAAAGAAAAAAAACAACAACAGTAAACAAAGATAAAATATAAAAGACACAAAACAACCTAGGTTTCCCTCTTAGGCCATTAGGTACTGTCCCAGTGTGTCAGTGCTTATCTATCAGTCACACTATAGCTTCACAAGTAAGGCACTTTGCTTCAGATAATAAAATAAAGAATAAAAAATGAAAAATGAATTAAAAATAAAAATATATAAAATAGATTAAAAAACCTTTTTAAAAAACTCAGTCTGTAAATCTCCTGTCTCAAGGTTCCAGCTTGTGACAGTCACAAGGTGCCTGGCACAATGATGGATCACTCTCTGGATTCTTTTTTTAAAGCAGTATCAGGGGTTGATGAGGAATCTAGTAGATGTGAAGCAGGAGTTCATTACTGCGTTACAATCATGTCACATCTTTATTAGGACTCTGAAACTTTGTCTGCCTCTCTCCTCCCGCTACCCTCTCAAGCGAGTTTGATTTCTAACAGTTTTCTGTCTATCCCTCCTGGCTTCCTTCTCTTCAGTGTTGTTGTCTGCCCCTTCACTGATGTAGTTCTTTCCCAGGACAGATGGCTATGATAGCCTGCTTGATCTCATACATATTCCCCTCTGTATGAGGCTATTTCAGAGCAGGCTGTGGTCTTTATATTTTGTATTTCATTATTTTATATTTAAAATATTTATTGAAGTATATCATTCATACTTGAACACAGATAAGCCATGGCGGTATAATAAATGTTGTGAACTTACAAAATAAACATACAAAAAATATCGTACAGTGGTCCCATCTTTTAACCCACCACCAACACTTTGCATTGTTCTGAGACATTTATTTAAATTATAGTAGAATATCATCAAAATCCTACTACTAAATATAGTCCATATCTTACATTTGCTGTATTATCCCCCAACCAACCTTATTATATTTTTAAGATATATTTTTATTACAGAAGTTGTGAACTTACAAAACAAACTCACATTTATAGAATTCTCATGCAATACCCCTTTGTCAACACACCACAGTATTGTGGAACATTTCTTACAGATTATTTATAATATCATCAGATGATTATTACAAACCATGGTCCATAGTGTACATTTGGCACACTTTTTCCATTTTACTCTATTGTCAATGCAATATATCTTTGGCATAGATGCATGAATATTACAGTATTGCTGCTAACCACAGTACATAGTTCATGTCAACTGTATTTTTGCCATGCTTTTTGGCATTTTTAGCACCCTGCAACAGTGACATACTTCTGCTCTAGCTCATAGAAGGACACCCTTTCCTCTGTACCATCCATCACAAGTCTCATCCACCTCTGTGTTAACTGTTATTCAGTCCCTAGATTATCTCTAGCTTTCTTTCATTTTACATTTACATACATAGGCTACCCTTTCCAGCCACATTCCCATTTATAAACCAGCTAATACTCCCTACGATGTGTTGCCATCAACTCTATACATTTCCACATTTTTACACTAAAGTTGATGAAAACTTCTACATACTTTATCTTAAAAAAACTTCTACATACTTTAAACATCACTGGTCCTTCTTGGCCCTCCTATCTCTTAATAACCTATACTCTAAATTTTCGCTTGATGCATTTATGTATTTAACTTATATTAATGAGACCATGCAATATTGTCCTTTTATGTCTGGCTTATTTCACTTAGCATATTGTCTACAGGGTTCATCCTTATTATCCTATGTGTCCCAACTTCATTTCTTCTTGCTGCAGCATTATATTTCATTATACATATACACAACATTTTGCTTGTCCATTCATTTGTTGACAGGGAATTGTGTTTCTTCCAACTTTTAGCAATTGTGAATAATGCTGCTATGAATTCTTGGTGTGCAGAAGCCTGTTCATGTCACAGTTTTCAGTTCTTACAGTTATATTCCTAGTAGAGGACATGCTGGGTTATATGGCAATTCTATATTTAGCTTCTTGAGGAAATGTCAAACTGCCTTCCAGAGAGGTCACACAATTTTACAATCCCACCAACAGTGAAGGAGTGTTCCTATTTATCCACATCCTCTTCACCACTTATTGCTTTCTTTTTTAAAACAAATAATGGCCATCCTATGTGGTGTGAGATGATATCTCATTATCACTCTGATTTGCATTTCTCTAATAGCTAGAGATATGGAACATTTTTTATGTGCTTTTTGGCCTTTTCTATTTCCTCTTTGGAGAAATGTCAATTTAAATCTTTTGCTCATTTTAAAAATTGGATTGCTTTATCTTTAATTGTTGAATAGTATGACCTATTTATATAGAATGGAAATTGAACCCTTACTGGATATATTTTCCAAATAAATTCTCCCATTGAGTGGGCTGTCTCTTCAACTCCTTTGAATCACAAAAATGTTTAAGTTTGAGGCAGTCCCACTTTTCTATGCCTTCTTTTGTGGCTAGTACTTTTGGTGTAAGGTTTAAGAGTCTAAAACCTACCACCGAGTCTTGAATATGTGTTCTAGGAGCTTTATGGTTCTTGCTTTTATATTTAGATCTTTGATACGTTTTGAAATAATTTTTGTATAAAGTGTGATATAGGGGTCCTCATTCTTTCTTTTGGCTATAGATATCCAGTTCTCCCAGCCGAATAGTCAGTTCTGCTCCAGCTGGTGGGTGTTGACAGGCTTGTCCAAAATCACTTACTATACATATGAAGGTGTTTCTGAACCAATTCTCTTCCATTGACCTATGTGTTTATATTTAGGCCAGTAACTTGTTGTTATTACCACTGCAGCTAGGTAATACTATTTAAAATCCAGAAATGAGAGTCCTCCAACTTTGCTTTTCCATTTTTTGATGTTTCTGGCTATTCGGACATTTACACTTCCAAATAAATTTGATATTTGTGTTTTTCATTTGTATAAAAATGCTGATGGAGGGAAGCAGCTGTGGCTCAATCAGTTGGTCTCCCATCTACCATATGGGAGGCCCTGGGATCATGTCCTGGGGCCGCCTTGTGAAATCAGACTTGCTCACATGCTGCGGAGCACCGTCTGGCCTGCAGATGTCACCAAGCACCACCCAGCCTGCAGACACCACAGAGAACTGACTTAGCAAGGTGACACAACCAAAAAGGGAAACAAGCAAAAACACAGAAGAGCATGCAGTGAATGGACACAGAGAGCAGACAGCAAGCAAGTTGCAAGGGGGGAGGGGAAATAAGATAAATAAATACAGACACAGAAGAACACACAGACAAAGAGAGCAGACAGCACACAAAAAGCCACAAGGAGGAGGGATTTAAAAAAAGTATAATTTTTCAAAAAAAAAAGGCCAATGGAATTTTTATCAGGATTTCATAAAATCTCTTTATCAATTTTGGGAGAATTGATATCTTGATGATATTTTTTTCTTCCAATCCATGAGGGTGGAATTTTCTTCCTACTATTTAGGTCTTTTTAAAATTTCTTTTAACAATGCATTGTATTTTTGGATTACAAGTGTTTATATCCTTGGTTAAGTTTATTCCTAAATTTGATACTTTTTTTCACTATTGAAAATGGAATTTTTTTCCTGACTCCCTTCTCAGATTGCACATTGCTAGTGTATAGAAACACCACTGATTTTTGCGTATTGATCATGTATCCTGAAACTCAGCTGAAATTGTTCATTCATTCTAGCTGCTTTCTTGTAGATTTTTCAGGACTTTTGAAGTGTAAGATGATATCATCTGTGAAAAGCAAATGTTTTACTTCTTCCTTTCCAATTTGGAGGCTTTTTCTTTCTTTTTCTTGCCTAATTGCTGTAGCTGGAACCTCTAGCACTATATTCAACAATAGTGGTGAGAATGAGCATCCTTTCTTGTTTCTGATCTCAATGGAAAATTTTCAGTTTTTCGTGGTCGAATATAATGTTAGCTGTGGGTTTTTTATATATAGCCTATATCATGTTGAGAGAGTTTCCTTTAATTCCTGTATTTGTAATATATTTATCAGGAAATGATGGCATATTTTGTCAAATGCCTTTTCTGTGTCAATTGATAGGCGAATGTGATTTTTCTTCTTTGATTTATTAATGTGGTTTATTATGAAAATTGATTTTCTTGCATTGAACCTCTTACATGGCTGGTATAAAACTTTATCATGATGAATAATTCTTTTCATGTGATGTTGAATTCAACTAGCAAGCATTTTGTTGAGGATCTTTTCATCCATATTCATTAGGGAATTTGGTCTGTAATATTCTTTTATTTTGTAATGTATTTTCTGTCTTGGTATTAGGGTGATATTGGATTCATAGAATGAGTTTGGTTGCATTGCTTCTTGTTCAGTGTTTTAGAAGAGCTTGAGTAAGATTGGTATTAAATATTCTTTGAATGCTTGGTAGAACTCATCTGTGAAACCATCTGGTCCCAGTTTTTTTCATTTTGAAGAGTTACTTGATGACTGTTTCAACCTCTTTACTTTTGCTTTGTTGGTTGAGGTCTTCTATTTCTTCTAGGGTCGATGTATATTGTCCATAAATTCCTAGGAATGTTTCCATTTCATCTATATTTTCTAGTGTTTTGGCATACAGTTTTTAATAATATCCTATTATTATCTCTTTTATTTCTATCATGTCTGTAGTAATGTCCCCATTTTCATTTTTTGTTTCATTTATTTTCTTCTTTTTTTTTTGTCAGATGTACCTTAGGATTGACCAATTTTATTAATGTTGTAGAAGAACCAACTTTTGGTTTTGTTCTCTCTCTTGTTTTCTCTCAGTTTCATTTATTTCTGTTGTAATCTTGCTATTTCTTTCCTCCTACTTCATTTGGGATTAGTTTGCTGTGCTTTTTCCTGTTCCACCAGCTGCATAGTTATGTCTTTGATATTAACTCTTTCTTCTTTTTTAATGTATGCATTGAGGGGTATAAATTTCCCTCTCAACACTGCCTTCACTGCATCTCATAGACACTGATATGTTGTAATCTTGTTGCCATTCATCTTGAGATACTTACTGATTTCTCATAAACTTTTTTCTGTCACACATTGATTAATTAAGAGTGTGTTGTTTAATTCCATATATTTGTGCATTTTTCTTATTCCTCCTTTTGTTGATTTCTAACTTTATTCCAATATCATCAAAGTGCTTTGTATACTATCAACATTGTGACCCAACATATGATCTATCCTAGAGAAATATCCATAAACAATTGAAAATAATGTTTATCCAGTTGTTTGCATGTGCTTTGTTCTGTTGTATGTGTATTAGGTTTAATCCATTTATCATGTTTTTCAAGCTCTCTGTTTCTTTATTGATCCTGTACCCATATGTTCTATCCAATGCTGAGAGTGGTGTATTGAATTCTTCAACTATTATTGTAGAGTTATCTATTTCTCACTGCAGTTTTGCCTGTGTTCACCACATGTATGTTGGGGCATCCTGATTAGGTTCATATATGTGTTTTTTTTATTAATTCTTTTTTTATTTTTAAAGAAGCCTAGATTATATAAATTTTACATAAAATATAGGAGATTCCCATATTCCCCACCCCCACCCACTCATACACTTTCCCACATTAACACCACCATTCATTAGTGTGGTATATTTGTTACAATTGAACAGAGGTTGAAGCATTGTTACTAATTGTGGACTATAGTTTACATTATACTTTACCCACAGTCCCACAGAATTTTGTGATTTATGACAAAATATATAATGACCAGCATACATCATTGCAATATTATGAAGAACAATAGTAATCTCCCAGAAAGCCTCCATATTACAACTATTCTTCTTTCTCCTTCACCTCAGAACCTCCAGTAGCCACTGCTTACACATCAATGATAAAAGTTCTTCCACTGGTAGAATAATAATAAGTCTATAGTAGAAAAAAAATGTCTACTTTAGCCCACTGTTCTTTCCCCACTCTTGAGGATTTTGGAATGGTGATACTCTGCTTCTTATTGAGAGGGGGCTTATATACCATGGGGCAGATGGATGGAACTATCTTGCTTGCTGTTGCAAACACTTTGTTCCTTGGGATTGGTGTTGTCCATCATTATGTCTTTGTAAGTTTTCCAGGTTAAGTCCAATGAACTGGAGAGTAGGTGTTACATCTCAGCTGAGATTCTGGCACATAGATGGGCCAAGTAATTTAGTTTCTTGAACAGATATTTGTCAAGAATACTGATAATTACAGTCTCGAATAGAAGGGTCAGACAAGCCATGTGTAGGGAAATTATAAATAAGTCTAACTCTGTTACACTGGAAACCATAAATTCCAAAATACCATCCATAGGCAGGGTGCTGAATTACTGGTCAGTCTGCCCTGATTAAAGTGTATGGATGTCTCCAGGACTCACAGGAGCCCCACTATATGAGGCACTGTTTACTGTGGCAGTCAATGAGATCCTGCTGAAAAGTATAAGTATGACACCTGGGTTGACCTCCTGAAACATTTGAAATCTCTTAGCCATAAAAAACTCATTTCGATTTACCATTTCTTCCTTGTGGTCAAGGTCCTTTTTTCAGGTGCATTGCTAATTGGCACTTGTTAGAAATCTCCTGATGCCAGGGAGGCTTATTCCTGGCAGTCATGTCCCACACCAGAGGGAAGTTAGTGCATTTATATGCTGAGTTTGGTTTAGCAGAGGCTACATTTAAGCAACAATGAGGCTTTCAGGAAGTAACTCTTGGCAATATATAATACTAGGCTAAGTTTCGATTTCACAGGAAAGTGTTCATAAGTACAATCATCAGTATCAAAGGCCCAGTGTAATGGTCTATTCTCCTTCACTAGGTACTGCCCATGTACTCAGTTGATCCTTGCTGTCCTATTACAGAATGTATCAGAAATCCCCTGGATGGGAATTGGATATTCTTCAGTTATTGTGTGGATCTCAACCCACCATGACAACCCATGAAGACATGAAAATATTCTTATGCCTTTGAGGCATGCTCCAGTAAAAAAACCCTTATCATGCTTCTCCTTCGTCAACACCCCACACCAATAGTCCTCCACTACCACAATTTTGACCCATCTGTGGTCCAAATGTTCTCCAATAATGAAGCTGACAAAATAACCAAATACATTTAATAAGAAAATGAAATAATAATAATAGTTCTAAAAATAAGTGATAAAATACAAAATTTTAGAAAATAAAAATTAGACATTCTATCTTTCATCACAGAAAGATCTGTTGTCTTGTATGTACAGTGATATTTTCTTCTGTATATTCACCTAGTGCCTTCTTTTTTAAAATGTTGTTTCTTCAAAGAAGCTAAAATTTACACAAAAGTAACATAGAGATAATAGGGGATTTCTGTACAGCCAAGGCCATCCTCCTCTTCCCCTATTATAAGAGTTTATTTGCAAACATACTTTAATTACAATCATTCTATTTTTATTGAAGCATTGCTACTAACCATGGTCAATGGTTAACCTTATGAATTCATTTTGGGACATAAATTTTTGTAAGTTTTGATGAAATTTAAAACAACCTGGGAAAGCAGATGTGGCTCAACTGATAGAGTGTCTGCCTACCATATAGGAGGTCCAGGGTTTGAACCCAGGGCCTCCTGGCCCATGTGGTGAGCTGGCCCATACACAGTGCTGCTGCAGACAAGGAGTGCCATGCCACACAGGGATGTCCCCATGTAGTAGTGTCCCATGCTCATGGAGTGTACCCTGCAAAAAGAGCTGCCCCATGCAAAAAAAGTGCAGCCCACCCAGGAGTGGCACAGCACACACACAGAGAGCTGATCCAGCAAGATGACACAATACAAAGAGAGACACAGATTCCCAGTGCTGCTGAGAATGCAAGCGGACACAGAAGAACACACAGCAAATGGACACAAGAGAGCAGACAATGGCGGGGGGGGGGGGAGGAGGAGAGAAATTTTTTTAAAAATCTTAAAAAAATAAAATAAAATAGCTTGTATCCATTATAGCAAGAACATGCAGAACAATTCCAATGCCTCCAAATTGCCCTATGTTCCATCTTTTCTATTCTTCACTTCCCCTCCCCTCACAACCTATGGTAACCTCTAAGTTTCACTTTCTGAAGAATAAAATTCATAGTTACTTGCAATAATACTAATGGCTTAATGTATTGGTCTGTCTTCCTTACCAGTAGGCACTGTCTACTGCTTATGTTCTCAAAGGATTGCTGTCTCTCAAATGAACTGCATAGCAGATCTCCCCAGAACGGGATTTCAATGTTTTCCTGTTTATTCTGTGGGTCTCTACTGAATGATACAATGCACTATGACAAGATGAACACTTACATTGTCTATAGAAGCCTCCTCCAGTATGCCCTGTCCTGCATTCTCCCCCACATTCAATGCTCTACATCAGGAACCCTCCCCGTCCATATTTGCGAAAAGAAAATTCCAAAATTGCAGTGTTAACCACAGCCTTCCAAATCCCCAGAGTTCACCTGCTCCTTCCCTGAACCTCACCCCAGTTCCATTGTTAGGCCAACCCAACACTCCACACTCCCTACTCACAGAGTAGCACCACCAAACCCAATCACATCGCTGCACCACTGTCAAGCTCATACAGAGCACAAGTACAATCTTCCACCTTATTATATATTTTACCCATACAGGCATATGCTAACCACCCCAAACTGCCTTCCTGTCTCCTGTAAACCTATCTTCCAGGCCCTAACTCTGTGAGACTGCTCAGTTTGCTTAATTCATATCCCTGAGTTCATGTAATATTTGTCCTTCAGTGCCTGCCATACTACTCTCAAAATAAGGTCTTCTATATTCATCCGTGTTATCTTGTGTGTTAATAGTGTTAATATCGTATTCCTTCTTACAACTAATTCCTTCTTACAACTATGTATATACCACTCTGCTTATCCATTCATCTGTTGATGGACATTTAGGTTGCTTACAACTTTTGGCAATAGTGAATAATGCTGCTATGAGCATTGGTACGCATATCTGTTCATCTCCCTACTTTCAGTTCTTCTGGAAATACACCTAGCATTGGGATTGTTGAATCACAGTGCAGTTCTGTATTTAGCATCCTGAAAGAACCGCCAGAGTATCCTTCAATATTGCTGCACCATTCAATATTCCCACCAGCACTGAATAAGTGTTCCCTTTCCTCCATATTTTCTCCAGCACTAGTAGTCCTTTTTAAAAATATCTGGCAGTCTAATGGGTGTAAGATTATATCTCATTGTGGTTTTCATTTGCATATCCCTAATAGCCATTGATGTTGAGCATCTTTTCATGTACTTTTTAGCCACTTGTATTTCTTCATTGGAGAAGTGTCTATTCAAATCATTTGCCCATTTTTTTAAAAAAAATATTTATTTATTATTATTATTTTTTAATTACATTAAAAAAAATATATGAGGTCCCATTCAACCTCACCGCCCCCGCCCCCCACTCCCCCCACAGCAACACTCTCTCCCATCATCGTGATACATCCATTGCACCTGGTAAGTTCATCTCTGAGCATCACTGCACCCCATGGTCAATGGTCCACATCATAGCCCAGACTCTCTCACGTTCCATCCAGTGGGCCCTGGGGGGATCTACAGTGTCCCGTAATTGTCCGTGAAGCACTATCCAGGACAACTCCACGTCCCGAAAACGCCTCCACATCTCATCTCTTCCTCCCGTTCCCCACACCCAGCAGCCCCCATGGCTACCATTCCCACACCCATTTCACATTTCCTCTGTGGACATTGGATTGGTTGTGTCCATTGCACACCTATGTCAAGTGAGGGCTTAGATTCCACATGGGTACTGGATGCACTCTTCCCGCTTCTAGTTGTAGACACTCTAGGCTCCATGTTGTGGTGGTTGACCTTCTTCAACTCCATGTTAGCTGAGTGGAGTAAGTCCAATAAGTCAAAGTGTAGGAGCTGAAGTCTGTTGAGGCTCTGGGCCTGGGTGTCATATTATCAGTCCAGAGATTCAAATCCCCTACATATATCTTAAACTCAGCACCAACTAAAATTCTAATAAAGTAGCATGCAAGTCTTATGAAAAGAGATCCCCTCTGAGTCCATTTCCATCATGCAGAAACACCAGCTCCAAAGAAGGGCCATCTGTCATGGCAGTGAACCCCTTCTGCCATGACCATAGAACCCATGGGTCTCTTTATCCCTCAAAAGAACCAATACCTGGGGTTGTATCTACCTTATCTGTCTCTTAGACTCTGTTCAGTTGTACATAGGGGTATTCCTTCTGACAACCTCCAGACTCTTTTTTAGAGACTCACAGCCTTATAATCTCATTTCTCCTTTCCATTTCCCCCTTACATTAGGTCAAACCGCTTCCCGAAGTCATGTCATTATATGTAGACAGGTATATTCTGCTGTTCCGCATTGAATCTTTAATTCAAGGTCATTTTCTAGTTGCTTCTTCAGCTGGTATGTGGTAGTGATCCCTCGGTGCCAGGGAGGCTCATCCCCGGGTGTCGTGTCCCACGCTGGGGGGAATGCATCACATCTACACGCTGAGTTTGGCTGTGAGAGTGGCCACATTTGAGTAACATGAAGGCTGTCAGGAGGAAACCCCCAGGCACAATGCTACTCTAGGCCTTGTTCTTATTGCAGGTGCATAGGCTCAAAAGTGTAGCCATTAGTATCAAGAGCCCACTGTTGGACCCTCCTTCCTTCCTGGTTCTTGCCGTTGCACCTGGAGGATTGCCGCTGCTCTCCCAGGGCCCACAACAGTGACCCCCCGGCCAGGAGCCCAGTACCCCCCCAGCTGTTGTTTTTAATTGTTTCCACTATGAGTATATATAGACATTACCATATACCCTGGGCATATGCCCTGTATAACTCCCTGTCAACCATATATATCCTGTCAATAACATCCCATATCAGTATTCCTCCGCTGCCATTGTTGAACCACTCTGTGATCCAAAACTTCCCGTAAAGTGAATCCCAACATAATGTCAGCTTCAGAAGAGTCTTAGATCACCAAAATTCATATATACAATATACAGTATTTCCCCAGATCCACCATAAAACCTTTTCCCTTCCACAGCAATAATCTTTTAACTTATTCATATCATATTTCCTGAAACTGATGTACAGATTCCGAAACTATAGTTTTCAAACAAGGTAACATTTGTGCTTACTATGTGGTCCATACTTTAGGTTGTACAGTTTTCTAAATTTTTTAGTTATCCTATGTTTTGTCTTATGGTTTTCATTATTAGTCTGTCGTCCCTATATGTTTTTGGTGTAATATTAGCTGTTTTATATTCATCCTCGTGTACTCTCACATAACTCCTCTTTTGCCCCCTTATTTACCTTTGTTCTATCCATTGCATGTCCATTTTCCCCTCCCCTTAGGGCCCACAACGCCTGCCAATCTAATGCCCTGGGAGCCGTCCTTTCTCACGAGAGATACAGTTCTCTCTATTCGACGGCATTAGTCTTCCCCAGGATATGGGTCCACCCCACCCAATGGTAGAACCCACCTTGGCAAAATGAGCCTTCAGCTATTCCCTCCGGAGTCCGTCCCGCATCAGACCATACCCCCTGAGCGTCCTAACCAGGTGACCCTCCTATTTATACTTTGATACGTTTTACTCAACATTTAGTTCTCAACGAACTTCTGGCACTCTCCCATGTTTGTATGTTGCCCCTCCCTCCCACCTATTTCTTGGACCATATTACCCCTCTTCCCATTCCCAGCCCCCCTCAAACCCAGAAAACCCCACCTGAAGGTAACCCCTTGCCCCCATTTTGTCCCTTCTTTGTGCTCATACTTACCCCCAGCTCATCACAGATTCCACCCCTACAGACATTAACTGACATCCTTCCTCCACCCCCCGATTTCCAGTAAGCCACTTTTCCAGACTCTAGCTCTCTGAGGCAGTTAACTTATTTCATATCGTTGAGGTCATATAGTATTTGTCCTTCAATGCCTGGGTTGCTTCACTTAACATAAGATTCTCAAGGTTCATCCATGTTATCACGTGGGATTGTAGTGTATTGGTTCTTACAGCTGAGTAGTATTCCATTGTGTATATATACCACATTTTATTGATCCACTCATCTGTTGATGGACTTTTGGATTGATTCCAACTTTTGGCGATGGTGAACAATGCTGCTATGAACATTGGTGTACATATATTGGTTTGTGTCCTTGTTTTCAGATCTGATGGGTATATACCCAGCAGTGGTATTGCTGGGTCATATGGCAAATCTATGGATAATTTTTTGAGAAACTGCCAAACTGTCCTCCAGAATGGTTGGATCCTTCTGCATTCCCACCAGCAATGGATGAGTGTTCCCCTTTCTTCACATCCTCTCCAGCATTTGTATTCTACTGTTTTTTTCATGGCTGCCAATCTTATGGGAGTAAGATGGTATCTCATTGTAGTTTTGATTTGCATTTCCCTGATAGCTAGGGATTTGGAGCATTTTTTCATGTGCTTTTTAGCCATTTGTATTTCTTCTTTGGAGAAGTGTCTGTTTAAATCTTTTTCCCATTTTTAAAATGGGTTGTTTATCTTTTTGTTTTCGAGATATATGAGTTCTTTATATATGCAAGTTATAAGTCTCTTATCAGATATATGGTTGCCAAATATTTTCTCCCATTGTGTGGGTTCCCTTTTTACTTTCTTGACAAACTCCTTTGAGGTGCAGAAGGCTTTAATTTTGAGGTAGTCCCATTTATCTATTTGTTCTTTTGCTGCTCGTGCTTTTGGTGTTATATTCATGAAGCCATTTCCTATTACAAGGTCCTGTAGATGTTTCCCTACACTGCTTTCTAAGGTCTTTATGGTCTTGGCTCTTATATTTAGGTCTTTGATCCATCTAGAGTTGATCTTTGTATAAGGTGTGAGATGGTAATCCTCTTTCATTCTTCTACATATGGCTATCCAGTTCTCCAGGCACCATTTGTTGAATAGGCCATTCTCTCCCAGTTGAGAGGGTTTGGTGGCTTTATCGAATATTATATGGCTATATACATGAGGTTCTATATCTGAACTTTCAATTCGATTCCATTGGTCTGTGTGTCTCTCTTTATGCCAGTACCATGCTGTTTTCACTACTGTAGCTTTGTAGTATGTTTTGAAGTCAGGAAGTGTGATTCCTCCTATTTCGTTTTTCTTTTTCAATATGTCTTTGGCTATTCGGGGCCTCTTTTTATTCCAAATAAATTTCATAGTTAGTTTTTCTAGTTCCTTAAAGAAGGCTGTGTTGATTTTTATTGGGATTGCATTGAATGTGTAGATCAGTTTTGGTAGGATAGACATCTTAATAATATTCAGTCTTCCTATCCATGAACAAGGAGTATTCTTCCATTTATTTAGGTCTTCTTTGATTTCCTTGAACAATCTTGTATAGTTCTCGGTGTATAAGTTTTTTACCTCTTTAGTTAAATTTATTCCTAAGTATTTGATTTTTTTACTTACTATTGTGAATGGTATTTGTTTCTTGATTTCCTCCTGATCTTGCTCATTACTGGTGTATAGAAATGCTACTGATTTTTGCGCATTGATCTTATAACCTGCGACTTTACTAAACTCATTTATGAGTTTGAGAAGCTTTGTTGTAGATCTCTCAGGGTTTTCTATGTATAGGATCATGTCATCTGCAAATAATGAAATTTTGACTTCTTCCTTTCCAATTTGAATGCCTTTTATATCTGATTCTTGCCTCAGTGCTCGAGCAAGTACTTCTAAGACAATGTTAAATAGGAGCGGAGACAGTGGGCATCCTTGTCTTGTTCCTGAGTTTAGAGGGAAGGATTCTAGGATTTCTCCATTGTAAACAATGTTGGCTTTAGGTTTTTCATATATACTCTTTATCATGTTCAAAAAGTTTCCTTGTATTCCGATCTTTTGGAGTGATTTTATCAGGAAGGGGTGCTGTATTTTGTCAAATGCCTTTTCTGCATCTATAGATATAATCATGTGGTTTTTTTCTCTCAATCTGTTTATATGGTGTATTACATTGATTGATTTTCTTATGTTGAACCATCCTTGCATACCTGGGATAAATCCCACTTGGTCGTGGTGTATAATTCGTTTAATGTGTTGTTGAATACGATTAGCAAGTATTTTGTTAAGTATTTTTGCGTCTAGGTTCATTAGAGAAATTGGTCTGTAATTTTCCTTTCTTGTGGTGTCTTTGTTTGGCTTTGGTACTAGGGTAATGTTGGCATCATAGAAGGAATTAGGCAGTGTTCCTTCTGTTTCGATATTTTGGAATAGTTTCAACAGGATTGGTGTTAGTTCTTTCCAGAATGTTTTGTAGAATTCACCTGTGAAGCCATCTGGCCCTGGGCTCTTCTTAGTTGGGAGATTTTTAATGACTGATTCTATCTCTTTGCTTGTGATTGGTTTGTTAAGATCATCAATTTCTTCTTTCGTCAGTATGGGCTGCTTATGTATTTCTAGGAATTTGTCCATTTCCTCTAAATTGTCATTTTTATTGGAATATAGTTTTTCAAAGTATCCTCTTATGATAGTCTGTATTTCTGTGGGGTCAGTGGTGATATCACCTTTCTCATTTCTTACTTTGTGTATTTGCATCTTTTCTCTTTTTTTCTTTGTTAGTCTCGCTAAAGGTTTGTCAATTTTGTTGATCTTCTCAAAAAACCAGCTCTTGGTCTTGTTTATTTTTTCAAGTGCTTTCTTATTTTCTATTTCATTTAGTTCTGCTCTTATCTTTGTTATTTCCTTCCTTCTTCTTCCTGTTGGGTTACTTTGTTGTTGTTTTTCTAATTCCTTCAAATGTGCAGTTAATTCTTCAATTTCTCCTCTTTCTTCTTTTTTGATATATGAATTTATGGCTATAAATTTCCCTCTCAGTACTGCTTTTGCTGCATCCCATAAATTTTGGTATGTTGTGTTATCATTATCATTTGTTTCAAGGTAGTCATTGATTTCTTTTGAGATTTCCTCTTTGACCCACTGTTTTTCTAAGAGTGTGCTGTTTAATTTCCAAATTGTTGTGTGAAGTCTGGGTCTCTGTCCCTTGCAAATTTCCAGCTTGACTCCACTGTGGTCAGAGATATTGTTTTGTATGATTTCGATCTTTCTGAATTCATTAAGCCTTTCTTTGTGGCCTAGCATATGGTCAATCTTGGAGAATGTTCCATGTGCGCTTGAGAAAAATGTATATCCTGCTGTGTTTGGGTGTAATGATCTATATATGTCTATTAGATCCAGCTCTTCTAATATACTGTTCAAATGTTTTGTTTCTTTAGTGATTCTCTTTTGAGATGTTCTGTCCAGAGTTGATAGTGGTGTATTAAAATCCCCCACTATAATTGTAGATGTATCTATTCTTTCACTTAGTTTTTCCAGCGTTTGCCTCACATATTTAGAGGCGCCCTTGTTAGGAACATAAATATTTATGATTGTTCGATCTTCTTGACCAATTGTCCCTTTCACTAAAATATAGTATCCTTCTTTGTCTCTCACAATTGTTTCGCATTTAAAGTCTATTTTGTCTGATATTAATATAGCTACTCCTGCCTTTTTTTGGTTGTTGTTTGCGTGTATGATTGTTTTCCAGCCATTCACTTTCAACCTCCATGAGTCTCTGGGTCTAAGATGTGTCTCTTGTAGGCAGCATATAGATGGGTCGTATTTCCTTATCCAGTGTCCCAGTCTGAATCTTTTGATAGGTGAGTTTAATCCGTTGACATTCAGTGTTATTACGTTTAGAGAGTTATTTATGGTAGCCATATTTTGGTTGGATTTGTGTTTGTTATATTTTGTTTGTATTATTTTATTTTCCCCTTCTATTTTTGTCTTTCTTGTTGCTTTTACACTCTCCTCCATCTCTGACTGTCCTGTTTTTTCCTTTCTTCCTGCAGAATTCCCTTAAGAATTTCTTGAAGGGGAGGTTTCTTGTTGATATACTCTTTCAGTTTCTGTTTATCTGTGAATATTTTGAACTCTCCATCATTTTTGAATGCTAGTTTAGCTGGATAGAGTATTCTTGGTTGGAGATTTTTTTCCTTTAGTACCTTGACTATATCATACCACTGCCTTCTTGCCTCCATCGTTTCAGATGAGAAATCAGCACTTAATCTTATGGAGTTTCCCTTGTATGTGATGGTTTTCTTTTCTCTTGCTGCTTTTAGAATTTTTTCTTTGTCTTGAGCATTGGATAATTTGACAAGTATATGTCTTGGGGTGGGCCTGTTGGGGTTTATGACCAGTGGAGTGCGCTGTGCTTCTTGGATATGTACATCTGTCTCTTTCAGTAGATTTGGGAAGTTTTCATTCATTATTTCCTGCAACACTCCTTCTGACCCCTTTCCCTTCTCTTCTCCTTCTGGAATGCCTATAATACGTATGTTTGAGTGTTTTGCGTTATCATTCAGGTCCCTAAGTCCTATCTGGATTTTTTCTACCTTTTTATTGACCACTTCTACTATCTGTTTGATTTCCAATGCACTGTCTTCCACATCACTAATTCTCTGCTCTGCCTCTTCTAGTCTGCTGATATTTGCTGCAAGTGTATTTTTGATTTCTTGAATTGTGGTGTTCATTTCCATCATATCTGTTATTTTTTTGCGCATGTCTGCAATTTCCCCTCCAAGTGTTGTCTTCACGCTGTTAACCTCTTTCATTACTTCATCAAATTTGTCGGTGATAAATGTTCTGAGATCTTTCATTGCTTGTGCGAAGTCCTGCCCCCCTTCCTGATTTTCAGTTTGTTGATTGGATTCAGCCATGTTTTCCTGATTACTGGTTTGGTTTGTAGATTTTTGTTGCTGTCTTGTCAACATTTTTTCTTGACGGGTTTAATCAGTTCCTTAGCTTCTTTGTCTAGTCTTGGAGATTAATTAGCTGTTGTTTTTGCGTAAGTGTTATATCTTCTCTTTGTCACTTTGTTCTTCTTATTCCAATTTCTTATTGCTAGTTAAGCTCACTTTAAAGGAAAGTATTAGTGCTGGGGAAAGTCAATTGTGTAAGGAAGGAAAAAGTGTGAAGTAGTATTGGTGATATATGTTTACAAAGCAACAATATGAGTTCAGGGAGGATGGGGGTTAGATCATGTAAATTGTGTAGCGTTATAGTAGTAGGAAAGTACCTATAATGAGGTAGACGACTGAGTATGGGAGGAATGTGGTACATACTAAGAGGCTATTGTTTTCGTGAGAGAGGGAAAGAGAAAAGAAAGGTATTAGTTTCAGGGACGAATGCCAGATGGAAAACTAAACAAAGGTATTAGAAATTAAGAGTTAGACACTTTGTGGATCAAAGAAAGGGAGATGGAATATAGGAGAGATAGCAGATGGTGGAGGATATCAAGTTGTAGGGGAAAGGGGATAGTGTAGATAGGCTAAATCTATTCACAGAGAAATGAGGCAGTGGAGGGTGAGGAAACCCAGCAAATGTGAGGTATTTCCTGTAGGTCCTATTGTATTGTTAAGGTAAAATAGTATAAGAAGAATATTGGGGACAAGAAAGAGAGGATTAAAAAAAAAAAGAACAACAAGAACAACAACAAATAAAAAAAATAAAAATAAAAATAAAAAAAAAAAACAAAGAACAGAAACCCCGCGGCCAGGCTCGACTGGGCTCAGCTGGGCTCCGGTCCCCCGCCCGCCGCCTGCCGCGGCTCGGCTGGGCTCAGCTGGGCTCGGCCCCCCCACCCGCCGCGGCTCAGCCGGGCTCGGCCGGACTCGGCTTCCCCGCCCACCGCCCGCCGCTGCGGCGCAGTGCGGCTCGGCTCTCCCGCCCGCCGCCCGCCGCGGCACGGCTAGGCTCGGCTGGGCTTGTCTCCTTCGCCCGCCGCCCGCCGCGGCACAGCGCGGCTCGGCTCTCCCGCCCGCCACCCGCCGCGGTGCTAGCTGCCTCGGCTCCGCCTACCCAAGGAGGGAGTCCTCCACATGTAGCTGGGATCTCCGTGTATATTTCACAGATGGATCCTCTCTGTTACCTTCCCTCCAAATCGATGTCCAGACACCTCCGGACCAGGAAAAATCCCGAAACAGCCGGTCCCAAAGAGTCTCCGACGCCTCCCAGCCGATTCCCCCCAGGAGCTAGTAACTGGGAAGTTCACTCAGCCGCCATCTTGCCTCCCCCTCCAGTTCGGATTCTTAACAGAGCTTGGTCCATGCATGGAGTCACCTGGTCAACAAGAGGCAGATTTTCCCTTCCCTTTTTCTCGTCCACAATCAGCAGATCTAAGTGTCTGTTCTCAGGCCTCCTGGCTGCCAGAGACTGCCCATTTTTTTAATGGGTTGTTTTTCTTTCTCTTTTTGAGATGTGGGATTTCTTTATGTATCCTGGGTATTAGGCTTCTATCAGATAGATGATTACCATATTTTCTCCTATTGAGTAGGCTATGTTTTTT
The DNA here is from genome assembly GCF_030445035.2 of Dasypus novemcinctus. Classification (NCBI taxonomy): domain Eukaryota; kingdom Metazoa; phylum Chordata; class Mammalia; order Cingulata; family Dasypodidae; genus Dasypus; species Dasypus novemcinctus. Next base: position 17,033,042 of record NC_080700.1, on the reverse strand, counting down.
CTTTCTAGAGAAAATTTTTGAAGCACAACATGTTTTAATTTTGAGGAGATCCCATTTATCTATTTTTTCTTTTGTTGCTTGTGGTTTGGTAAAAAGTATATGAAACCATTTCCTTCTACAAGACCTTGTAGACTATTACCTACATTATTTGCCAGGGGCTTTATGGTCTTGATTCATATATCTAGATCTTTGATCCATCTGGAGTGAAATATTCTATAGAGCATGAGATTGTGGTCTTTATATGCTTTTGTATATGCATATACAGTTCTCCAAGTACCATTTTTTTGAAGTGGCCATCTCCTAATTGAGTGGGTGTGGTGGCCTTTTCAAATATCAGTTGACTATATGTGTGAGGATCTATATCAATACTCTCAGTTCTGTTACATTGGTCAGTATATCTATCCTTGTGCCATTTTTTACCATTGTAGCTTGTAGTATGTTTTAAGCTCAGGTAGAGTGATTCCTCTGATTTCACTTTTCTTTTACACTATATCCTTGACTATTGGGGATGCCTAGCCCTTCCAAATAAATTTAGTAGTTATCTCTTCCAATTCAGTAAAAAATGTCATGGTAATTTTTGGGGGGATTGCATTAGATCTGTAAATCAGTTTAGGTAAGACAAACATCTTCATTTTATTTAATCTTCCTGTCCAGGAACAAAGAATATTCTTTCCTTTATTTTGGTCTTTGATTTCCTTTAACAGGGTTGTGTAGTAGTATTGTGCATACAAGTCATTAATATCATTAGTTAAATTTATTTCTATGTATTTGATTCTTTTAGTTGGCATTGATTATAAAAGGACTTTTTGCTTGATTTCCTCCTTAGATTGATCATTATTGGTATACAGAAATGCTACTTATTTTTGCACATTAATCATAGAACCTGCCACTTTACTAAACTCATTTGTAAGCTCTAGAAGCTTTGTTGTTGATTTCTCAGGGTTTTCTATGTATAGGATCATGTCATCTACAAGTATTGAAAATTTTTACTACTTCCTTTGCAATGTGGATGCCTTTTATATCTTTTACTGGCCTATGTGCTCAAGCAAATAATTCTAACACAATGATAAATAAGTGTGGTGATAGTGGCTATCCTTGTCTTGTCAGACCTTAGAGGGAAAGTTTTAGGAATTCACCACTGGATATGATGATAGCTATGGAGTTTTTATATATATCCTTTACCAGGTTGAGGAAGTTTCCTTTTATTCCTATCTTTTGAAGTGTTTTTACCAGGAAAGGGTTCTGTGTTTTTTCAAATGCTTTTTCTGAAACTATATAGATTATCATGTGATTTTTTTTCATTCACTCTGTTTTTGTGGCACAGTACATTGATTGATTTTCTTATGTGGAAACATCCTTGCATACCAGTGATGAAACCCACTTTGTTATGGTGTGTAATTCATGCGATGTGTTTTTTTTTCTTTATTTATTTTTTAAATGTTACATTCAGAAAACATGAGGTCCCCATACACTCCCTATTCCCCTCATCCCACCCCTCCCCCCATAACTACAACCTCCTCCATCACCATGAGACATCCACTGCACTTGGTGAACATATCTCTGAGCTCCACTGCACCCCATGGTCAATGGTCCACACCATAGCCCACATTCTCCCACAGTCCATTCAGTGGGCCATGGGAGGACACACAATGTCTGGCAACTGCCCCTGCAGCACCACCCATGACAACTCCAAGTCCTGAAAACACCCCCACATCACATCTCTTCCACTCCCCACACCCAGCAGGCACCATGGCCACTTTCCCCATGCCAATGCCACATTTTCTTTGATTACTAATCACAATAGTTCATGAATAGAATATCAATAAGTCCACTCTAATCCATACTCTATTCCTCCATCCTGTGGACCTTGGAATGGTTGTGTCACTCCACATCTGTATCTAGAGGGGACTTAGATTCCACGTAGATGCTGGAAGCAATTCTCCTTTCAGTTGTAGGCACTCTTGGCTCAATGGTGTGGTGGTTGACCTTCTTCACTTCCATGTGAGCTGAGTGGGGCAAGTCCAACAAACCAGAGTGTAGGAGCTGCAAGTCTGATGAGGCTCAGGGCCTGGCTATCACATGGTCCGTCCAGAGATTCAGGTCCCCTGGGTATATAGACTAAACCCCAGCGCCAACCACAGATCTGGTAAAAGTAACCGGAGAGGCTTGTGAACAAAGATCACATCTGAGTCCACAAACTCCACAAACTCACACAGAAACACAAACTCCAAAGTAGGGCCAACTGACATGGCACTGAATTCCATCTGTCATGACCATAGAAACTGTGGGTCTCTGTAGCCCTCAGAAGAACCAATACCTGAGGTTGTATCTACTCTATCTGTCTCTGGGAGTCTGCTGAGGTATGCATAAGGGCGACACCTCTGATAACCTCCCAGCTCTTTTTGGAAACTCATAGTCATATAAACTCATTTGTCCTTTCCATTTCTCCCTTTTATTCAGGTCAAAAAGCATTTTTAACTCCTGGTATTATATATAGACTGAGATATTCTGCTGGTCTGATTTGACCCTTTTATTCAAGGTTATTTTCTAGTTACATCATCAGCTGGTACTTGGTAGTAATCCCTTGGCACCAGGGAGGCTCATCCCCAGAAGTCATGTCCCATGCTGGGGAGAAGGCAATGCATCCACATGCTGAGTTTGGCCTCAAGACTGACCACACTTGAGCAACATGGATGCTCTCAGGAGGTAACTCTTAGGCACACTGCAACTCTAGGCCTTGTTCTTATTTCAGATGCACAGGCTTATGAGCATAGTCATTAGTATCAAGGACTCAAGTTTGGACCTTTCTTCTTTTTTGGTCTTTGCTGTTGCACTTGTGGGATTGCTGCTGTTCCTTTAGGGAATGAGATAGAGCTGCCCTGACCAGGAACTCAGCATTCCCTCAGTTGTTGTTTTTAAGTGTAACTACCATGAAAATATCCAAACATTTTTATGTACCCTGGATATGTGCCCTGGAGAACTCCCTGTCAACCATGGGTCCCCTGTCAACAACATCCCACACCAGTATTCCTCCTGCACCACTGTCGAACCCCTCTGTGATCCAAAACCTCTTCAAAAATGACGCCCAGTGTCTTTCCAGGTTCCATCAATAGTAAAATGGAACATAGTGATGAGTCCAAAGGTCAGATATAGAATACATACTAACCCAGAAAAATTAAGGTAAAACAAATTGGGGTATCAAAATATTAAAAAATGCAAAAGCTTTGTTTTTGATGTTTTGCATTCCATCACTGCAATAAGTGTTGCCCTGAATGCAAAGGCAAGGCAACTTCTTCCATCTTTTCCTCAAGGTCTATGTCCTTTCTTTTTCTTTTTCTCCCTAATTATTAAGCTTGTCTTCACAAAAGTTTTAGATCACAGTAATTCATATATACAATATACAATACTCCCACATATCCAACATAAAACCCTTTCCCTTCTACAGCAATAACCTTTTTACATATTCATACTACATTTACTGAAACTGAGGTACAGAAATTGAGACAATAGCTTTCAAACAAGGTAACATTTGGGTTTACATTGTGGTTTATATTTTAGACTATACAATTTTCTAAATTTTTATTTATCTTATGTTTTACATTATGATTTACATTTTTAACTATCGTACCCTATACATTTTTGGTGTAATTTAACATGTCTTATATCTATTCTTGCATAATCTTGTGGAACACTTCTATTGCCCACACAGTTACATTGATTCCATCTATTCAATACCTCTTTCCCCCTCCCCTCATAGCCCACAATGACAGTCAATCTTCATTGCTTGAACGGCCATGTTCAGAGATACTTGCAACAATGTTGAGGGCTTGATATGCTCGACTGCCCTAATGCATTGGGAGCCACCATTTCTCTCAAGAGATACAATTCCCTCTATTTGAGAACATCAGTCCTCCCCAGGATGTGGGTATACCTTCACTCTCATTATATGGGTCTCTATCCAATGATATAACCCACTATGACAAAATGAGCACTCACACACTCCCTAGAAACCTGTTCTGCATCAGATTATCCCCTTTAAGCATCTTAAACAGGTAATTTTCTTTATTATATTTTTGAAAAAGTTTTCTCAGGATTATACTCTCAACCACATATCTGACAATCTCCTATGTTCATATGTTCCCCCACCCTCCCCTCAATTTCTTGAGCAATATTACCCATCCTCCTATCCCTAGCCCCCTTCAAGCCCACAAAGCCCCACCCAAAGGTAACCCTATGCCCCCATTTTATCCCCTCCTTGTACATATACTTACGTCCAGCTTATCATAGATTTCACCCATGTAGGTGTCAGCTTACATCCTTCCTCTACCCCCCAATTTCCTTTAAGCCTACAATCCAGTCTCTAACTCTCTGATGCACCTTGGTTTACTTATTTCATTTCATTGAAACATCATGTTGTTGGTATTTGTCCTTCAATGCCTGGGTTGCTTCATTCAACATAAGGTTCTCATGATTCATCCATGTTATCACATGTGTTTGTAGTGTATTCGTTTTTAAAGCTGAGTAGTATTCCATTGTATGTATATACCACATTTTATTTATCCATTCATCTGTTGATGGGCATTTGGGTTGATTCCAACTTTTGGCAATAGTGAACAATGCTGCTATGAACATTGGTGTGCATATATCAGTTTGTGTCCTTGTTTTCAGATCTTTTGGGTATATACCCAGCAGTGGGATTGTTGGGCCATATGGCAAATCTATAGCTCTTTGAGAAACCACCAAACTGTCCTCCAGAATGGCTGGATCCTTCTGCATTCCCACTAGCAGTGGATGAGTGTTCGCATTCCTCCACATCCTCTCCAGCACTTGTAGTCTTCTGTTTTTTTTTCATAGCTGCCAATCTTATGGGAGTAAGATGGTGTCTCATTGTAGTTTTGATTTGCATTTCCGTAATAGCTAGAGATTTGGAGCTTTTTTTATGTGCTTTTTAGCCATTTGTATTTCTTCTTTGGTGAAGTGTCTGTTAAAATCTTTTTACCATTTCTTACATGGGTTCTTTGTCTTTTATTTTTGAGATATAGGAGTTCTTTATATATGCAGGTTATAAGTCTCCTATCAGATATATGGTTACCAAATATTTTCTCCCATTGTGTTGGCTCTCTTTTCACTTTCTTGACAAACACCTTTGAGGTGCAGAAGGCTTTAATTTTGATGAAGTCCCATTTAACTATTTGTTCTTTTGCTGCTCGTGCTTTGGGTGTGAAGTTCATGAAGCTATTTCCTATTACAAGGTCCTGTAGATGCTTACCTACACTGCTTTCCAAAGTCTTTATGGTCTTGGCTCTTATATTTACATCTTTGATCCATCTTGAGTTGAGTTTTGTATAAGGTGTGAGTTGGTAATTCTCTTTCATTCTTTTACATAGGGATATCCAGTTCTCTAGGTATCATTTGTTGAATAAGCCATTCTCTCCCAGTTGAGAGGGTTTGGTGTCTTTATTGAATATTATATGACTATATATATGAGGATATATATCAGAACTCTCAATTTGGTTCCATTGGTCTGTGTGTCTCTCCTTGTGCAAGTACCATGCTGTTTTAACTAATATAGCTTTGTAGTATGCTTTGAAGTTAGGTAGTGTGATTCCTCCAATTTCATTTTTCTTTTTCAGTATGTCTTTGGCTATTTGAGGCCTCTTTCCTTTCCAAATAAATTTCATAGCTAGTTTTTTTAGTTCATTAAAGAATCCTGTGTTGATTTTTATTTGGATTGCATTGAATGTGTAGATCAGTTTTGGTAGGATAGACATCTTAGTACTATTTCATCTTCCTATCCATCAACAGAGAATATTCTTCCATTTATTTAGGTCTTCTTTGATTTCCTTGAACAGTGTTGTGTAGTTCTCTGTGTATAAGTTTTTTACATCTTTAGTTAAATTTATTCTTAGATATTTTATTTTTTAATTTACTATTGTAAATGATATCTGTTTCTTGATTTCCTTCTGAGCCTGCTCATTATTGGTGTACAGAAATGCAGCTGATTTTTGTGCATTGATCTTATAACCTGAGACTTTACTAAAATCATTTATGAGTTCTAGAAGCTTTGTTGCAGACTTCTTAGGGTTTTCTACGTATAGGATCATATCATCTGCAAATAATGAAATTTTGACTTCTTCCTTTCCAATTTGAATGCCTTTTATATCTGGTTCTTGCCTCAGTGCTCGAGCAAATTCTTCTACAACAGTGTTAAATAGAAGAGGTGATAGTGGGCAACGTTGTATTGTTCCTGATCTTAGAGGGAAAGATTTTAGGATTTCACCATTGTAAACAATGTTGGCTGTGGGTTTTTCATGTATATTTTTTTATCATGTTCAGAAAAATTCCTTGTATTCTGATCTTTTGCAGTGTTTTTATCAAGAAAGTGTGCTGTATTTTGTCATATGCTTTTTCTGCATCTATAGATATGATCATGTGATTTTTTTCCTTTAATCTGTTTATATGGAGTATTACATTGATTGATTTTCTTATGTTGAACCATCCTTGCATACCCAGAATGAATCCCGCTTGGTCATGGAGTGTAATTCATTTAATGTTTAGCAAGTATTTTGTTGAATATGTTTAGCAAGTATTTTGTTGAGGATTTTTGCATCTAGGTTCACTAGAGAAATGGTCTTTAAATTTCCTTTCTTGTGGTTTTTCATTTGGCTTTGGTACTAGGGTAATGTTAGCATCATAGAATCAGTTAGGTAATGTTCCTTCTGTTTCAACTTTTTGGAATCATTTCAGCAAGACTGGCGTTAGGTCTTTCTGGAATGTGTTGTAGATTTCACTTGTGAAGCCATCTGGCCAAGGGCTCTTCTTAGTTGGGAGGTTTTTAATGACTGATTCTATCTCTTTACTTGTGTTTGGTTTGTTGAGATCATCAATTTCTTCTTTCATCAATATAGCCTGCTGATGTGTTTCTAGGAATTTGTCCATTTCCTCTGAATTGTCGTTTTTGTTGGCGTACTGTTTTTCAAAGTATTCTCTTATGATATTCTTTATTTCTGTGGGGTCAGTGGTGATATCTCCTTTCTCATTTCTTATTTTGTGTATTTGTGTCTTCTCTCTTATTTTCTTTGTTAGTCTCGCTAAAGGTTTGTCAATTTTATTGATCTTCTCAAAAACCCAGCTCTTGGTCTTGTTTATCTTTTCAAGTGCTTTCTTATTTTCTATTTCATTTAGTTCTGCTCTTATCTTTGTTATTTCCTTCCTTCGTCTTCCTGTGGGATTCCTTTGTTGTTTTTTTTTCTAATTCCTCCAAATGTGCAGTTAGTTCTTCAAATTTTGCTCTTCTTTTTTGATGTATGAATTTATGGCTATAAATTTCCCTCTCAGTACTGCTTTTGCAGCATCCCATAAATTTTGGTATGTTGTGTTATCATTATCATTTGTTTCAAGGTAGTCATTGATTTCTTTTGAGATTTCCTCTTTGACCCACTGTTTTTCTAAGAGTGTTCTGTTTAATTTCCATATCTTGGTGTGAAATCTGGGCCTCTGGGCCTTGCAGATTTCCAGCTTCACTCCACTGTGGTCAGAGATATTATTTTGTATGATATCAATCTTTCTGAATTCATTAAGCCTTTCTTTGTGGCCCAGCATATGGCCTATCTTGGAGAATGATCCATGTACACTTGAGAAAAATGTATATCCTTCTGTGTTTGGGTATAATGATCTGTATATGTCTATTAGATCCAGCTCTTCTAATATACTGTTCAAATATTTTGTTTCTATAGTGATTCTCTTTCGAGATATTCTGTCCAGAGTTGATAGTGGTGTATTAAAATCCCCCACTATAATTGTAGATGCATCTATTCTTTCACTTAGTTTTTCCAGCGTTTGCCTCACATATTTAGAGGCGCCCTTGTTAGGAGCATAAATATTTATGATTGTTCGTTCTTCTTGACAGATTGTCCCTTTCACTAATGTTTAATATCCTTCTTTGTCTCTCCCAATTGTTTCACATTTAAAGTCTATCTTGTCTGATATTAATATAGCTACTCCTGCCTTTCTTTGGTTATTGTTTGCTTGTAAGATTATTTTCCAACCATTCACTTTCAGCTTCCATGAATCTCTGGGTCTAAGATGTGTTTCTTGTAGACAGCATATAGATGGGTCATATTTCCTCATCCAATGTCCCAGTCTGAATCTTTTGATAGGTGAGTTTAATCCGTTGACATTCAGTGTTATTACTTTCAAGGAATTATTGATGTTAGCCATATTTTGATTGGACTTGTGTTTGTCATATTTTGTTTGTTTGTTTTCTCTCTTTTTGTCTTTTTTGTTGCTCTTACACTCTCCTCCAACTCTGCCTGTCCTGTTTTTTCCTTTCTTTCTGCAGAACTCCCTTTAGAATTTCTTGAAGGGGAGGTTTCCTGTTGGCATACTCTTTCAGTTTCTGTTTATCTGTGAATATTTTGAACTCTCCCTCATTTTTGAATGCTAGTTTAGCTGGATAGAGTATTCTTGGTTGGAGATTTTTTTCCTTTAGTACCTTGACTATATCATACCACTGCCTTCTTGCCTCCATGGTTTCAGATGAGAAATCAGCACTTAATCTTATGGAGCCTCCCTTGTATGTGATGGTTTTCTTTTCTCTTGCTGCTTTTAGAATTTTCTCTTTGTCTTGAGCGTTGGATAATTTGACCAGTATATGTCTTGGGGTGGTCCTGTTGGTTTTTATGATGTTTGGGGTGCACTGTGCTTCTTGGATATGTACATCTGTCTCTTTCAGTAGATTTGGGAATTTTCAGCCACTATTTCCTGCAACATTCCTTCTGACCCCTTTCCCTTCTCTTCTCCTTCTGGGATGCCTATAATACATATGTTTTTGCATTTTCCATTGTCATTCAGGTCCCTAAGTCCTAGCTGGATTTTTTTCTATCTTTTTATTGATCAATTCTACTATCTGTTTGATTTCTGATGTACTGTCTTCCACATCTCTAATTCTCTACTCTGTCTCTTCTAATCTGCTGCTGTTTACTGCGAGTGTATTTTTGATTTCTTGAACTGTGGTGTTCATTCCCATCATATCTGTTATCTTTTTGCATATGTCTGCAATTTCCCCTCCAAGTGTTGTCTTCATATTTTTAACCTCTTTCTTTATGTCATTAAATTTCTCTGTGATATATGTTCTGAGATCTTTAATTACTTGTGTGGAGTTCTGCTCCCCTTCCTGGTTTTTAGTTTGTTCATCGGATTCAGCCATGTTTTCCTGATTACTGGTTTGGTTTGTAGATTTTTATTGCTTTCTGATCATCATTTTATCTTGACATGTTTAATCAGTTCCTCAGCTTTTTTGTCTAGTCTTGGGGATTAATTAGCTGTTGTTTTTGTGTAAGTCTTATATCTTTTCTTTGTTGCTTTGTTCTTCTTATTCTAATTTCTTATTGCTGGCTGAGTTCACTTTGAAGGAAAGTATTAGGGCCAGGGAAAGGCAATTGTGTAAGAAAGGAAAATGTGTAAAGTAGTGTTGGTAATAAATGTTAACAGAGCAACAATATGAGATCTGGGAGGATGGATATTAGAGTCATGTAAGTTGTGTAGAGTTATAGCAGTAAGTAGAGTACCTATAATGAGGTAGTCGACTGAATATGGGAGGAATATGGTATGAATTAAAAAGCTAGTGTTTTTGTGAGAGAGGGAAAGAGAAAAGAAAGGCAATAGTTTCAAGAGTGGATAAAAGACAGAAAACAAAACAAACGTATTAGAAATTAAGAGTTAGACAATGTGGCCATCAAAGAAAGAGAGGTGGAATATTGGAGAGACAGTAGATGATGGAGGTTATCAAGATGTGGGGGAACGGGGATAATGTAGGTAGCCAAAATCAATTCACACAGAAATGAGGCAACAGAGAATGAGGAAACCCAGCAAATGTGAGCACCAATTGTATAATTAAGATAAATTAAAATAAGAAGAAAATGAGGGACAAGAGAGAAAAAAAAAGAGAAGAAAGAAAGAAAGAAAAAGGGGGGTGGGTAAAGGGAGGGGAACAAGTAAGGAAAAGAAAAGAAGATATAGAACACCAACAACAGCAACAACAAGAAACCCCCCTAAATAACTGAAAGAAAAAAAAAAAGACCTTTGAGGATACAATGAGAGAAAAGACTAGGAGATAATGCAATGTTAGCAATCAGTACAATAGAAAATAAAAATTTAAAAAAATTTAAAAAACAAAACAAAAGAAACAAAAACAAAAAACAAAAAACAAAAAATGCAAATGTTGAGGACTAGGACATTCAAGGACCTCAGATGGACCTCAGGGCATGATGGATTCAGGTATGGAAAGTCTGTGATATTGCAGATTCAAGAGGTGTGAGTCTCTGGGTTGTGGGCCACCAGGGTTTAGGGGACACAGACCTGGCAACTTCAAATCTGGTTAACAGGGAGTCTGGGAGCACTGCAGTGCAACACAGCCTTCAGGGATCCCCAAAGCTGGGTGCCAGCCCTATGGGGGAGGTCACATCTGCAAAGTTCTATGTGTCAGAACCCCACAATTCACCCTCTCACTAGGGTCTCTTCTGTGGCTGTATCACCAATTTGACTTTAGGACACCTCCCGCCCTGCAAACCCCTGAAACAGCCACGTGGGGGCGCCTCTACACTGCAGCCAATTTAATGATGCTGCTGATCAGCAGCCATGCCCAGGGGGCAGGGCTCCACCCAGAAGCACCGATATCAGTGTCTGATACTGAATTTCCCATGCCTTGCAAAAGATTCCCCTAATCGGCTTCCAGATGTCTCCCAACCTGTAGGCTCCTGAAACAGCCTCCTGGTGACGTCTCTTTATTGTGAGCAATTTAAGGCCCCTGCAAATCGGCAGCCGGCCTTGGGGGCGGGGCTCTGGCCAGAAGCACTATTATTCGTGTCAGAAATCCAAAATTCCCCACCTCACACAAAACTCCCGTCTGTCTCCCCAAATCGGTCTGCGAAGACCTCCTGCCCTGTTAGCCCCCCAGTAGCCCACTCAGGGCTTATGATTTCCCCAGTACCACAGAGCCTCCAGGAATCACTGTGGTGCCGGTGCCATGGCTCCGCCCACCCCAGGAGGGAGCCTCCCGCCTGCAGTCCCCACCTCCGTGTAAGAGAGCCTCAATTTTATCTTATACATGAATTTTCTCTGTTACCTTCCCACCAAATCGACACCTCCTGCCCTGCAAAATCCCAAAATGGCCTGGTCCCAAAGAATTTCCAACGCTGCCCAGCCACTTCTTTGCAGGAGAGACTATCAGATGCACTCATTCAACCACCATCTTGCCCCTCCCTCTGTTTTTTTTTCTAGTGCTCTCTTATTTTCAATTTTATTTAGATCTTCTCTAATCATTGTTATTTTCTTCTTCCTACTTGCATAGGGATTAATTTGTTGTTCTTTTTTAATTCCTCCAGGTTTGCTTTCAGGTTTTTGATTTTAGCTCTTCTTTTTAATGTAGGACGTTTTGGCCATGATTTTCCCTCTTAGTACAGCTTTTACTGCACCCATAGGTTTTGACATGTTGTGTTATCACTTTCATTCATTTCAAAGGTGTTACTGATTTCTTTTGCAATTTCCTCCTTGACTACCTTCTTTTCTAAGAGTGTGTTCTTTCACTACCATATCATTGTGCCTAATCAGCTTCTCTGCCTCTTACAGATTTCCAGTTTCATTTCATTGTAGACAGAGATATTACTTTTTATAATTTCAATCTTTCTGAATTCATTGATAGCTGTTCTGTTACCTGGCATGTGGTCTATCCTATAGAATGATCCATGTGCACTTGAGAAGAATGCATATCTCACTGTATTTGTATGTAATGTTCTGTATGTGTTTATTATGTCCAATTTCTGTAAAATGTTATTTAAGGTTTTCATTTCTTTATTGATTCTCTGTCAAGATGTAAACTATAGACGATGGGTAGTAGCAAGTCTTCATCAACTTTAATGAATGTACCACACTAATGAAAGATGTTAACAGGAGAAATTGTGGGAGGGAAGGCAGAAGGGTATGTAACAGAGCAGGCAGCCTGAGAACCTCTTTATGGGCCTAAGAAGGAAGGCTATTTTTCCTGTTTGTTTTTGTTTTTTTTAAATTGTGATTGTTTTTGTATTGTATCTTGTTTGCTGTCTTTTCACTTTTTATTTTTTTACTTATCTTTTCTTCTTATTTTGTTTCTTTTCTTTCCTTCATTTTTCCACCTCTGTCTCCTCTTGCTTTTCTTTCTACCTCTTCTTGATTAGTCTTCATTTTTTATTTTTGTCACTCTATTTTCTTTTCTTTTCCTCTCATCTTTCTGGCCTTTTAATTCATTCTACATTTTTTTTCTTTGTTCCATTTCTTCTTTCATTATTTCTATTCTACCATTTTTATTCTTTTCTATCTGTTCTTCCATCTGTGTGATCAAAATATACTGTCTTCAACAGAACTGATCTTTCCACTGTCTGTTCAAATCTGCTGTCATGTGCATCCAGTGTATTTTTTATTTCTTGCATTGTGCCATTCATCATTATCATATCTGTTATCTTTTTATGTATGCTTACAATTTATTCAGTATTTTCTCACACTGTCTTCCTAATAACCTTAATCTCTTCCTTCACTTCAATTGGTTGATTCATGATACTTGTTTGGACATCTCTGATTCGTTGTTCTATGTTCTTCATCTCCTCTACTTTTTGTTTGTTCATTAGGCTGGAAAATGTCTTTCTGTTTCTTATTATGGTTTGTAATTTTAAGTTGCTATCTAGGCATTTGTTTATCTTGATGAGTTTATTTGGCTTCTCTTTCTACTCTAGGTTTGTTGTTTGTGCATATGTGATAAGATTTCACTTTGACACTTTTTCTCTCTTATTCTATTCCCTTGTTCTTGTCTATGTTACCTTGAAAAATAATTAAGACAAGAGAACAGGAAATAGTTAAGAAGAGTAAAAGAAAAAAAATGTAATAATAAAAACAGGTAGAGGGGGAACCATGCAAGACCTAGAAAAAAGACATAACACAAATAAAAATCATTAGAAGGGCAGAGGGTAAGAATAAAAAAAGTGGAATATAAAAAGTGAAATGAGAAACAAAGTAGAAAAAATATTTAAGATGATTAAAAAGGCCAGAATGATGAGAAGAGAGGAAAGGAAAAAAGAAAAAAGAACCAAAAAAGAAAAATTAAAAAGAAGAAAGAGAAAAAGGAGAGAAAGAAAAATAAAAATGAATGAATTGAAGACTAAATAAAATGAAGTGAAATGTAAGAAAAACAACAGCAAACAGAATATAGAAAAATGAAGGAAAGAAAAGAAATAACATACATAGAAAAAATAGGTGAAAGAAAAAAGGGGAAATAAAGAAATGGGAAACACAAGCAAGAAACAAAACCACAGCAAGTAAAAAGAGAACAACCAATGAAAAACAGCCTTCTGTCTAAGCCCCATGTAGCAGTTTGATATGGTTATGAATTCCAAAATTAGATACCAGATTATGTTTGTAATCTAGTCTGTACCTGGCATGATCGAGCTATGATTAGGGCTTTGATTGGGCCATGTCATTAGGGTGTTGAGGCCCCACCCCTTGGTAGTGGGGACTCACAGATAAAAGTCATAGCAAAGTATAGAGTTGAGAGTTTCTGATGTTGGAGTTTTGATGTTGGAGTTTGATGTCAAAGTCTTAAGCTGGAGCCCCGGGAATTCAGCATGCAGAGGAAAGAGAAACAAGCCTCTGGAAGAGAAGACCTGAGCCAGGAGAAGAAAGCAGAGGAATAGAGACAGCTCCATAGACACAGCAGAAATCCCAGGGAGAGAAACAGAGCCATTCACCTGATAGTCTACAGCTGACCTTTGTGGAGAAAACAGAGGAGCTGAGCCCAGAAGAACCCAGGAAGCCTGAACCCTCACAGACCTTGTCAGGCATCTTGCTCCAATACATGGAAATAGATTTTGGTGAGGGAAGTAATGTATGCTTTATGGCCTGATAACTGTAAGTTCCTACCCCAAATAAATACTCCTTGTAAAAGCCAACAGATTTTTGGTATTTTGCATCAGGAACCCTTTGACTGTCTAATACATCCTGGTAAGGAGCTTCACAGGCTGCCAGTGTTCATCAATCTATCACTGTACAGGCTGCCCTCTGCAGGTGATGTACTGTGTTTTAGTGATCAAAATAAGTGATAAAAAGGAAACTTTAAAAATATATATTAGATTCAAGAAAGCCTAAAGCAAAAAGAATGTCTAAATATTCTCTGTCATAAGGTATCACCTAGATGCCTGATAACCTTGTGGATCACTCTTTGGATTACTTGTCTTAGGAGACTGTGAGTCAAAGCAGGGGGCCTCCTATATGCAAGGCAGGGATTCATCCACTGAGCTAAATTGTCTCATTAGTTTAATTAGACTTCAGAAAGCTATCTGGCCTCTTTCTCCCAGGTGTTTCAGACTTCTACAGTTTGCTAGAGTCCTGCTGATTAAGTTCCTGTCCCCAGCCCCTTTGTACTCTCTTTCCTCTCTCTACCTGCATGGTAGGGCATGACAACCTATCTGAGCAGAAGTCTCCTCCCCTCTACCTGTCAGATCAGGGTCCCATCAGAGATTTAAAGGGAACTTGACTGACCAAACTCACTGCAAAGAAACCACACTCCACCCTCTGCCAGATCCCACTTCTTCCCAAGTTATGCCCTCTCCCAATCCGTAGGCAACAGTGAGCCAGGGGCTTCACCAATATTACCTGCCCTGAGGATGAGGTAATATGCCTTTTACAGCCATGGAATGAGCAAATCATGGTTTTCCTTTGGCTTTTTTTAATCTCTCCAGTACCCTCCTAAATGATTCAGAGCACCAAATATATATTTGGATATATATTTATATATATATATCTCCAAAGCAACTCCTTTAGATATCTCCCTGCCTTCTCTCCACTTTTTTTGTGAGAGTGTCAGACTCTGTTTACCTACTTCAGTGCCATTTTCCCAGAAGTCTTGCCCCAATTTCTTCTTAATATTCTTTATCTCTTCTTTCACTTCAAGTTTGTTCATGATATTTGGTTGAACATCCCTGTTTAGTTGTTACATGTTCTGCATTATCTATTTTTTAGTTTGTTCATTATACTCAACCATGTCTTCCTGTTTCTTAGTATGGGTGTAATTTTTGTTATTGCCTAGGCATCTGTTTATCTTGATGGTCTTATTCAATTTGTTAACTTCTCTTCTACTCTAGGGTTTCATTTTGTTGTTTTTTTTTACATGTGGTAAGGTTTCTTTTTGGCACTTGGTTCCTTTTATTCCAAATCCTTTCAGGTTTTTGTCTTTCTTTTGACTTCTTTATTTGTCTCATTGCCTCCTGGATGATGTGCAGTACTTTCCTCCTCTATAGATACCCAAACACCTCCCTCCAGTAGGTTTTTGCCCTTTCTGTTTTTTAGGGTTCTTTGTTGTTGTTGTTAGTGATTTGAGCTGAGCTTACCTACTTTGATGTCATCTTCCCAGAAGTCTAGCATATACATTAATGATAGTTAATTCTTCCTGGTGAATTGGCCCTTTTATAAATATATAATGACCTTCCCTGTCTCTGATAACAATTTTGCTTTTAGAGTCTATTTTATCTAAAATAAGTATTGCTATTCTGACTTTTTTTTTTTTTTTTTTTTTTGGTTACTGAATGAGTGGCATATCATTTTTCCAGTATTTCACTTTCAATCTAGTTGTACCCTTGGCTCTAAAGTGAGTCTCTTGTAGACAGCATATAGTTGACTCATATTTTCTTATCCATTCTGTCAGTCTGTGTTTTTTGATTGGGGAGTTTAATCCATTAACCTTCAATGTTATTACTCTAAAATCAGTTCTTATTTCTCCCATTTTACCTTTGTGTTTTCCCTGTCATATTTTATTTTCAACACTCTTTTTACACTTTTATTTACTTTTACAGATATAATCTTCATTTCTAGACTCTCTTCCAGGCCTCTCTCTCCTGTCTTTTCTTTCTAGGCTGCAGCACGCCCTTTAGTAATTCCTGCAAAGCAGGCCTCTGTCATAAATGCTCTCAGTTTCTGTTTATCTGTAAATGTTCTGATCTCACTCTCATTTTTGAAAGAAAATCTTGCCAGATATAAGAGTCTTGGCTGGCAGTTTTTCTCTTGTAGTATCTTAAATATCTCATAACACTGCCTTTTTGCCTCCATGGTTCTGATAAGAAATGTCAGTTAATCATATTGGTATCCCTTATAAGTTATGCATTGCTTTTCTTTTTCTGCATTCAAAATTCTGTCTTTGTCTTTGGAATTTACATTCTTAATAGTCTGTTTCTCGGAGTTGGTCTATTCACATTTATTTGAATGGGAGTACTTTGTGCTTCTTGGAATAGGATATCTACATTCTTCAATAGGGTTGGGAAATTTTCTACTATTATTTCTTCATATAGTCCTTCATCCCCCTTTCCCTTCTCTTATGCTTCTGGGACACCCATGGCACAGATGTTTGCCCATCTCTTGTCATTTAATTTTCTGAGACACTGTTACTTTTTTTTCCATTCTTTTCTTCCTCTGCTTTTTTTTTTTTTTTTGTATGCTTTCAGTGGCCATGTCTTCAGGAATGTTGATCCTTTATTCTGCCTCCTCAAATCTTTGTTATGTGCCTCCATTGCATTTTTAATTTCAATTTTTGTGCCTTTCATTCCCATAAGAGCTGCTACTTTTCTATGTATCCTTTCAACCTTTCAAATTCTTCTTTGTGTTCACCCAGTGTCTCAATATCCTTAATATCTTTAGCCATCTCATTAAATTTACTAAGATTTGTTTGAATATCTATGATTAGTTATCTCAACCCCTTTGTGTAAACTGGAGGCTTCTCCTTCCTTTTCCTGTTTCTTGGCATGGATTGTAACTTTTTGGTGTCAACATCCAGTTTACTAGATCTATTTAATTCTCAGCATAATTTTTCTCCTCAGTTTAGGGCTTTCTTGCTCTTCTCTCTTGCTTGTTGTGTAGTAGAAACTGAGGATGTAATTGATGCTGTAAGCTATATAGGCTTAAGTTGCCTACATTTCCCCAGGGATCAATGAAGTGTCTCCCAACATTCTCATTTGACAGGTTTAAGGACAGAACCCCAACCACGTGTAATAATTCAACTTGTGCAATCCAAGGCCACCTGTAGTTGACTGGAGAGGCTGATGGAACTTCATGCCCTCTCTCCCCTGCCAGGGTGGTGATGGAGCTGCAGGCATGGGCAAAAATCTATGCTGTGCATGTCCAACATGACCACAGGTGCTCATTTTGACTGACATGGCACTGGCCCCCTCTCTGTGAGGGGTGGGGATGGAACCTCTGGATTACCCAACTATCTAATTCATGTGGACCAAATATGCCTGCATTTGCCCTGAAAGGCTGAGGGAATACTGTTCCTTATGTTCTTTAAGGGTTGTGAATGAAACCACTGATGTCCAACAATTCAGACCATATAGGCTGAAAGTGCCTGCCATTGCCTAGAAAGCCTGAAGAAGCACCAGCCCCCTCCTATCTTATTTGTTGGTGGTGGTGCATCCACAGGTGCCCAAAAGTTCAGTCCCTGTATGCCAAGAGTACCTGCCATTGTCTGGTGAGGCTGAGGATTCACCAGCCCCTTCCTTTCTTATTAGAGTAAGAGGTGGATCCACACATGCCCAACAGTCCAGTCTGTACAAGCTGAAATAGCTTGCCATTGCCTGGAAAGGCTCAGGAAACATCAGCCCCCTCTTATCTTATTAGGTGGTAGGGGTGGATCCACAGGCACCCAACAGTTCAAACGCTGCAGGCCAAAAGTGCGGCGGCTTGCTCGGTCGGTAGAGGTGGGGTCTGGCTGCGGACGAGGGGTCGGTCCAGCTCTGGACGAGGGGTCGGTCCCGCTTGGGACGAGGGGTCGGTCCCACTTGGGACAAGGGGTCGGTCCGGCAGCAGACGAGGGATCGGTCTCACAAGGGGTTGCGCGGTTCGGCTGACGGGGTCGCCCGGCGAAGCCGGCGACGAAGGGGTCGCCCGGAGAAGCAGGCGACGAAGGGGTCGCCCGGAGAAGCAGGCGACGAACTGGGGACAAGGGAGGCCAGGCCCTTGTCGGGGGCTCTCAGGACTGGAGGGCGCACGGCAGAAGAACTACCGCGGAGACAAGGTAAACACGCAAGTCCCCTTTACTGAGGGAGAGGCAACAGTTTTATAGGGGCTGGGGAAGGCTGATTGGTCGAAGCCACGCCCTGTTCTGATTGGTTGCCGGCGAAAGGTCAGTGGGCGGTACTGGACGGGGGAGGGGTGGTGGTTAGGTATTGGCTGTCGCTGTTGCTGGGGGAAGGGGCAGGGTTTAGGGATTGGTGGCTGCTGTTGCTGGGGTGGAGGGCAGACTTGAGTTTCCCGCCCACGCCTGGCTGTTGCTGCTGTCGGGGGAGGGGAAAAGGGCGGGCTGGATTTTTCCGCCCACACCTGCCTGTTGCTGCTGTCGGGGGAGGGGAAAAGGGCGGGCTGGATTTTTCCGCCCACACCTGGCTGTTGCTGCTGTCGGGGGAGGGGAAAAGGGCAGACTGGAATTTTCTGCCCTGCGCCTGCGCAGGGAGAAGGAAGAAGAAGGGTGCCGCCCACAAGGCATCGGGTGGCGCCATCTGGGAGGAGGGGTGGCCGTGGAAGCATGGCTGCCGAGAAGGGGAGACCCGAGGGCACTCTGCGCCCATGCCGAGCTTCCTTCAGGGGTGGCGGTGGGCCCAACCAACCACCCTATTATGGGGGCAGCGGAATTAGGCCTACCGCGGCCGCTCCCCTGCCAGGCCAGCAAACCACACTTCAGCCCGAGGGGTGACCGCACAAAAGTACCTGCCGTTGCCTGGAGGGGATGAGGAAACACTAGCCCCCTTCTACTTACTGGGGTGTGGTGGTGGATCAACAGATACCCACCTGTCCAGGCTGTGCAGGCCACAATTTCCTGTCATAGCTTCTAAATTCTGAGGAGACACAACTCCCCTTTTACCTTACTAGATGACAGGGATGGATCTAGAGGTGTCTGACTATTCAGTCTATGTGAACTGAAAGCACATGCAATTGCCCTAAGAAACTGAAGAATCCCTAGCCTCCTTTTACTCTATAGGGTTGGAAGAGTGAGGATAGAATTGGAAGTGCTCAACAAACCAGTTTGTGTGGACTGAAAGTGCCTGCAATTGCCCAGAGGAGCCAAGGAATTGTAGCTCCTCACCTAGCCTATTGGGGTGTGGGGATGGAACATCAGGTGTCTGATTATTCAGTTTGTGCTGCCTGAATGCACCTGCAATTACCAAGAATGACTAGTGCAGGTCCTACCAGCTTTCTCCTTGCCAGAGTCATGCTGGAGCCTACTAGGGCTGCAGTTCAATCTGGGTGGAAATAAGTTGGGTTGTTCCCTACTTTCACTGTGATTTTCAATCAGCCCAACTTCCCTTCACACAGGAGTCAAATGGCAGCTACTGTCCTCTTTCTGACTTGGACAGTTTCAAACTTAATCTGGTCTTAAGATTATACTTTAACCAGCCAAATTTACTAACCACTAGCTAAAGTCAGTGGCCAACCATATCTTCCTCCCCTATTTTTGGGAAATGGACATTCCAACTCCAGCCACAGAATAGCTCCTGAGGTTGCTTGTGCTGCCAGGATAGGATGAGCACTGGTATTGGAAGGGAGGATTGCAGTTTCCTAGAGAGACTAATAAAGGTCCCCCCAGATTCCTCCCTGCTAGAGAAGGGGTTGTGGCTTAGGCTAGAGCTGCAATCTAATCTGGATGGAAAGAAGCTGGTTCTTACCACCACTGTGATTTTCAATCAGCTCCATTTCCCTCATGGTGGGGTTAGAATTAAAATGGAAGCTACAAGCCTCTTTCTGACTTGGGCTGACTCAAACTCTGGCTGTTCTTAGGAATATACTTTAGTCCATTGAACTTACTAATCAGTAGCTGAAGTTGGTGCACAAATGTCTCTTTCTTCCACATTTTTGGGAAATGGAGCTTTCAACTCCAGACACAGAAAATCTCCTGAGGCAGCTTGTGCTGAGGGCACCAGCCTCCAGTGTGGAGTGCTATACTCGGGAATATTCCCTGCAGATGAGCAGTTTGATCCTTCCTTTCTTTCAAGGATTTTGCAGGATGCTCTTCTGGTGTTCTGGAGTCCCAGAACAGGTGCTTTAGGTAACTATGGGTGATTAGTCACTGCCTTGTAGCATGAGCTGACTCTTGGAGCTCCTTACTCTGCTGTCATCTTGCCACTCCTTTTATTTTTTTAATTTATTTTTCCACTCTGTTCTGCCCCCATCATCACTTTTACACTTCTCTCTCTCTCTGAGTTTGCTTGGTGCCAGTCCCATAATTATTTGCTCTTCAGCTCCCCCATGGAAGGGTCACTTGAAACCTCCACTTTCTGGGCTGGCTACAGCCAAGAATCAAAGTGGGTTCAGCTGGCCAAACTCTTGAAGAGAAACCACTCTCTGCCCTCCTTCAAGTCTCCTCTTCCTCCTAGGAAAATGACCATTTATTCCCTGATACTAGGCTGCAGTGACCAAGGGGTTTTACTGAGGTTATTTGCCCTGTGGGTGGAGGATATGTGCAGTACCCAGTCACAGGGTGAGTAACTTATGGTTTTCATTTGGGCTCTTTATCTCTCTGTACTTTACACATTCCTGGTCTGCAGATCTCCAAATTACCTCACTCAGATAGCTTTTTTTGTGTGAAAGAGTTGAGCCCTGCCTAGCTACTCCAATGCCATTTTCCCAAAAGACTATTGTATCTTATTTTGTGAAAAGTTGGTATATTTCACCTTGCCCAATTTTTCTTGTTCTGTTCAATCTGCATGTTGCATAACACCATATTAAGATATCATTGTTTTTCCATTGCCCCATGGGATATAGGCTCCCTCTCAATTAGAAACAGAGTGGGCATCACCATCCCCAAATCCTCTAGATTGGGGAATGAACAATGGACTAAAGTAGACTTAATATAATTCTACTATAGACTTATTATTCTAACAATGGAAGAACACTTATCATTGATATAAAGAGAGTGGACACCAGAGGTTCTTAGGGATGGGAGAGGGCAGAATAAGTGTAATATCAAGGCAATTTGGAAACTGGAGTTATCATGCATTACATTGCAGTGACAGAAATAAAAAAATTTTATTTTGTCATAACCTGCAGGGTTGTGTGGGATAGAGTATGTCATGTAAACTGTACTCCATGCTTGGTAGCAATTCTTTTTTTTTTTTTTTTTTTTTAATTTTTTTATTTTTTATTGACTTTGTAATAATATTACATTAAAAATATATATGTGAGGTCCCATTCAACCCCACCCCCCCACCCCCTGGTAGCAATTCTTAAATGTGTGTTCATCAATTGTGACAAATGACCCACACTAATGAGGGTTGTTGATGTGGTAAGATATGGGATGGGGAGAGAGTGGGGCATATGGGAATCCCTTATAATTTGCATGTAAACAAGTAATGTAAAGCTCCTTTAAAAATAATTTTAAAAAAGATATTGGGGAAGCAGATGTGGCTCAAGTGATAGAGCATCTACCTATCATATGGGAGGACCTGGGTTTAATCCCTGGGGCCTCCTAGTGAAAAATACGAAGAGAAAGCATGTCCACACAGTAAGCCAGTGCCCACATGAGTGCCCACATGGTGAGTTAGAGCCCACATAGTGAGCCAGTGCTTGTTCAAGTGAGTCATGCAGCAAGATGATGATGCATCAAAAGAGAGACAAGGGGAGAGTCAAGTTGAAGCACCGCAGAAACCAGGAACTGAGATGGCACAATTGACAAGGAACTTCTTTCCAAATCAAAGATCTCCAGGATTGAATCCCAGTGAATCCGAGAGGAGAGAAAATGAGAGAAGAGAAGACAACAAAGACAATAAAAACAGCAGGGTAGGAGGGGGGAGATAAATAAATCTTTTTTAAGAGGAGGGAGGGGCCAAGATGGTGGCTGAGTGAACTTGCCTTGCGGTCTCTCCTGGGAAAAGGAGGCTGGGCGCCGCCGGAGATTCTCCGAGGCCGGGCTTTTTCAGGATTTTTGCAGGGCAAGAAGTGTCTGGACATCGATTTGGTGGAAAGGTAACGGAGAGGATTGGTTTATAAGATATAATTTGGCTTCTATTGCCCAGAGGTGAGACCGGCAAATGGGTTGCTCACTCCTTGGGGGGGCGGGGGAACCGCGGTATCAATGCTTCGGCTGTGCTTTTGGCGGCTCTGTGGTGCTAGGGAATTTGCGAATCCTGGGCAGGCTGTTGGGAGGTTGAGGGAATGGAAGCCTTTGCGAATCGATTTGGGGAGACAGACGGTGTTTTGTGAAGCTGGGGAATTTTTGATTGCGGACACAAATAATAGCGCTTCCGCCTGGAGCCCCGCCCCCCAGGCCTGGCTGCCGATATGCAATGAAATTAGATTCTTAGTAATAAAGGGACCTAATTGGGAGATAGTTTCAGGGTGTGGTGAGGGAGGGGGACACGTCAGGAAGCTGATTGGGGAATATTTCGCGAAGCTTGGGAATTCCGGTTTTGGAATCCATTTTTGGCATTTCCAACTGTAACCCAACCCACGGCGGGCTTTGGATCTGCTTCAGTAAATTGACTGCGGTGTAGAGGCACCCTCAGCTGGCCTTTTTTTGGAATCACAGTGTGGGAGCTGTCCAAAAGCTGAATTGTCAATTTACCTACTAAAAAAAACCCTACTGAGTAAGTGAATTGCAGGGTTCAGACATAATATAGAGTTTGCGGATCTGACTTCCCCCATAGGGCTGACACCCAGCTGCGGGGCTCCCTGGGGGCTGTGTTACACTGCGGGGCTCCTAGGCTTCCTGTTGACCAGATTTGACGTTGCCAGGTCTGAATCCCCTAAACTCTGGTGGCCCATACCCGAGACTCACACCTCTTGAGTCTTCAATAACTCAGACTTTCCACCCCTGAATCCATCACACCCTGAGGTCCATCTGAGATTCTTGAATGCCCTAGCCTTCAATGTTTGCATTTTTTCTTTATCGTTTCATTTTGTTTTGTTTTTATTTTCATTTTACCTTTTTCTAAATTTTTTTTAATGTCCTGATTGCTACTATTGCATTATCCCCTAGTCTTTTCTCCCAGCGTATCCCCTAAAGTCTTTTTTTTATTCAGTTATTTAGGGTTTTTTTAAATTTTTTTCTACTTATTTCATTTTAACTCAATTATACAATAAGTGCTGCAGGGAACACCTCACATTTGCTGGGTTTTCGCACCCTCCACTGCCTCATTTCTGTGTGAACTGACTTAGGCTACCAACACTATCCCCTTTCCCCAACATCTTGATATCCGCCATCATCTACCGTCCTATATTCCACCTCCCACCTCCCTTTCTTTGATCCACAAAGTGTCTAACTCTTAATTTCTAATACCTCTGTTTTGTGTTCTGTCTGTTATCCACTCTTGAAACTATTACCTTTCTTTTCTCTTTCCCTCTCTCACGAAAACAATAGCTTTTTAGCGCATACCATATTCCTCCCATATTCAGTCATCTACCTCATAATAGGTACTCTACCTACTGCTATAACTCTACACAATTTACACGAATATAACCTCCACCCTCCCAGATCTCATATTCTTGCTTTGTTAACATATACCACCAAACTACTTTACACGTTTTCCTTGCTTACACAATTGCCTTTCCCCGGCACTAACACTTTCCTCTAAAGTGAACTTAACCAGCAACAAGAAATTAGAATAAGAAGAACAAAGCGACAAAGAGAAGATATAACACTTACACAAAAACAACAGCTAACTAAACTCCAAGAGTAGACAAAGAAGCTAAGGAACTGAATTAACCCGTCGAGATAAAATGATGACGAGATAGCAACAAAAAACTACAAATCAAACCAGTAATCAGGAAAACATGGCTGAATCCAATCAACAAACTAAAAATCAGGAAGGGGAGCAGAACTTCGCACAAGCAATGAAAGATCTCAGAACATATATGACCGACAAATTTGATGAAGTAATGAAAGAGGTTAACAACATGAAGACAACACTTGGAGGGGAAATTGCAGACATATGCAAAAAGATAACAGATATGATGGGAATGAACACCACAGTTCAAGAAATCAAAAATACACTTGCAGCCAATATCAGCAGACTAGAAGAGGCAGAGCAGAGAATTAGTGACGTGGAAGACAGTACATCAGAAATCAAACAGATAGTGGAAGGGGTCGATAAAAAGATAGAAAAAATCCAGCTAGGACTCAGGGACCTGAATGACAATGCAAAACACTCAAACATACATATTATAGACATTCCAGAAGGAGAAGAGAAGGGAAAGGGGTCAGAAGGAGTGTTGCAGGAAATAATGGCTGAAAACTTCCCAAATCTACTGAAAGAGACAGATGTACATATCCAAGAAGCACAGCGCACTCCACTAGTCATAAACCCCAACAGACCCACCCCAAGACATATACTTGTCAAATTATCAAATGCTCAAGACAAAGAGAAAATCCTAAAAGCAGCAAGAGAAAAGAAAACCATCATATACAAGGGAAGCTCAATTAGATTAAGTGCTGATTTCTCATCTGAAACCATGGAGGCAAGAAGGCAGTGGTATGATATAGTCAAGGTACTAAAGGAAAAAAATTTCCAACCAAGAATACTCTATCCCCTAAACTAGCATTCAAACATGATGGAGAGTTCAAAATATTCACAGACGAACAGAAACTGAAAGAGTATACCAACAAGAAACCTCCCCTTCAAGAAATTCTAAAGGGAGTTCTGCAGGAATAAAGGAAAAAACAGGACAGGCAGAGTTGGAGGAGAGTATAAGAGCAACAAGAAAAGACAAAAATAGAAGGAAAAAAATACAAAATATGACAAACACAAATACAATCAAAATATGGCTAACACAAACAATTCCTTGAAAGTAATAACACTGAATGTCAATGGATTAAACTCACCTATCAAAAGATTCAGACTGGGACATTGGATAAGGAAATATGACCCATCCATATGCTGTCTACAAGAGACACATCTTAGACCCAGAGACGCATGGAGGTTGAAAGTGAATGGCTGGAAAACAATCATACAAGCAAACAATAACCAAAAAAAGGCAGGAGTAGCTATATTAATATCAGACAAAATCGACTTTAAATGTGAAACAATTGTGAGAGACAAAGAAGGATACTACATTTTAGTGAAAGGGAAAATCTGTCAAGAAGATCGAACAATCATAAATATTTATGCTCCTAACAAGGGTGCCTCCAAATATGTGAGACAAACACTGGAAAAACTAAGTGAAACAATAGATGCATCTACAATTATAGTGGGGGATTTTAATACACCACTATCAACTCTGGACAGAACATCTCAAAAGAGAATCACTAAAGAAACAAAACATTGGAACAGTATATTAGAGGAGCTGGATCTAATAGACATATATAGATCATTACACCCAAACACAGCAGGATATACATTTTTCTCAAGCGCACATGGATCATTCTCCAAGATAGACCATATGCTAGGACACAAAGAAAGACTGAATGAATTCAGAAAGATTGAAATCCTACAAAACAATATCTCTGACAACAGTGGAGTCAAGCTGGAAATTTGCAAGGGACAGAGGCCCAGATTTCACACCACGATTTGGAAATTAAACAGCACACTCTTAGAAAAACAGTGGGTCAAAGAGGAAATCTCAAAAGAAATCAATGACTACCTTGAAACAAATGATAATGATGACACAACATACCAAAATTTATGAGATGCAGCAAAAGCAGTACTGAGAGGGAAATTTATAGCCATAAACTCATATATCAAAAAAGAAAAAAGAGCAAAAATTGAAGAACTAACTGCACATTTGAAGGAATTAGTAAAACAACAACAGAGTAACCCAACAGGAAGAAGAAGGAGGGAAATAACAAAGATAAGAGCAGAACTAAATGAAATAGAAAATAAGAAAGCACTTGAAAAGATAAAGAAGACAAAGAGCTGGTTTTTTGAGAAGATCAACAAAATTGACAAACCTTTAGCAAGACTAACAAAGAAAAAAAGAGAGAAGATGCAAATACACAAAATAAGAAATGAGAAAGACGATATCACCACTGACCCCTAAGAAGTAGACTATCATAAGAGGATACTTTGAAAAACTATATTCCAACAAAAATGACAATTTAGAGGAAATGGACAAATTCCTAGAAACACATAAGCAACCCATATTGATGAAAGAAGAAATTGATGATCTTAACAAACCAATCACAAGCAGAGAGATAGAATCAGTTATTAAAAATCTCCCAACTAAGAAGAGCCCAGGGCCAGATGGCTTCACAGGTGAATTCTACAAAACATTCCGGAAAGAACTAACACCAATCCTGCTGAAACTATTCCAAAAAATCAAAACAGAAGGA
Organism: Dasypus novemcinctus; assembly: GCF_030445035.2. Classification (NCBI taxonomy): domain Eukaryota; kingdom Metazoa; phylum Chordata; class Mammalia; order Cingulata; family Dasypodidae; genus Dasypus; species Dasypus novemcinctus. The sequence continues at coordinate 17,006,719 of NC_080700.1, read as the reverse complement.
ACATTGCCGAACTCCTTCTATGATGCCAACATTACCCTAGTACCAAAGACAAACAAAGACACCACAAGAAAGGAAAATTACAGAACAATTTCTGTAATGAACCTAGATGCAAAAATACTTAACAAAATTCTTGCTAATAGTATTCAACAACACATTAAACGAATTATATACCACGACCAAGTGGGATTTATTCCAGGTATGCAAGGATGGCTCAACATAAGAAAACCAATCAATGTAATACACCATATAAACAGACTGAAGGAAAAAAATCACATGACTATATCTATAGATGCAGAAAAAGCATTTGACAAAATACAGCACACTTTCTTGATAAAAACACTTCAAAAGATCGGAATACAAGGAAATTTTTTGAACATGATAAAGAGTATATATGAAAAACCTAGGGCCAACATTGTTTACAATGGAGAAATCCTAAAATCCTTCCCTCTAAACTCAGGAACAAGACAAGGATGCCCATTGTCTCTGCTCCTATTTAACATTGTCTTAGAAGTACTTGCTCGAGCACTGAGGCAAGAATCAGATATAAAAGGCATTCAAATTGGAAAGGAAGAAGTCAAAATTTCATTATTTGCAGATACATGATCCTATACATAGAAAACCCTGAGAGATCTACAACAAAGCTTCTCAAACTCATAAATGAGTTTAGTAAAGTCGCAGGTTATAAGATCAATGCGCAAAAATCAGTAGCATTTCTGTACACCAATAATGAGCAAGATCAGGAGGAAATCAAGAAACAAATACCATTCACAATAGTAAGTAAAAAAATCAAATACTTAGGAACAAATTTAACTAAAGAGGTAAAAAACTTATACACTGAGAACTATACAAGACTGTTCAAGGAAATCAAAGAAGACCTAAATAAATGGAAGAATATTCCTTCTTCATGGATAGGAAGACTGAATATTATTAAGATGTCTATCCTACCAAAACTGATCTACACATTCAATGCAATCCCAATAAAAATCAAGGCAGCCTTCTTTAAGGAACTAGAAAAACTAACTATGAAATTTATTTGGAAAGGAAAGAGACCCTGAATAGCCAAAGACATAGTGAAAAAGAAAAGCGAAATTGGAGGAATCACACTACCTGACTTCAAAACATACTACAAAGCTATGGTGGTGAAAACAGCATGGTATTGGCATAAGGACAGACACACAGACCAATGGCCTCGAATTGAAAGCGCTGATATAGAACCTAACATATATATATACATATATATAGCCACATAATATTCGATAAAGCCACCAATCCCTCTCAACTGGGAGAGAGTTGCCTATTCAACAAATGGTGTCTGGAGAACTGGATAGCCATATGTAGAATAATGAAAGAGGATTACCATCTCACACCTAATACAAAGATCAACTCAAGATGGATCAAAGACCTAAATATAAGAGCCAAGACCATAAAAACCTTAAAAAGCAGTGTAGGGAAACATCTACAGGACCTTGTAATAGGAAATGGCTTCATGAATATCACACCAAAAGCACGAGCAGCAAAAGAACTAATAGATAAATGGGACTTCCTCAAAATTAAAGCCTTCTGCACCTCACAGGAGTTTGTCAAGATAGTAAAAAGGGAACCCACACAGTGGGAGAAAATATTTGGCAACCATATATCTGATAAGAGACTTATAACTTGCATATATAAAGAACTCCTATATCATGAAAATAAAAAGATAAACAACCCATTTAAAAAATGGGAAAAAGATTTCAACAGACACTTCTCCAAAGAAGAAATACAAATGGCTAAAAAGCACATGAAAAAATGCTCCAAATCTCTAGCTATCAGGGAAATGCAAATCAAAACTACAATGACATACCATCTTACTCCCATAAGATTGGCAGCTATGAAAAAAACAGAAGAATACAAATGCTGGAGAGGATGTGAAGAAAGGGGAACTCTCATCCACTGCTGGTGAGAATGCAGAAGGATCCAACCATTCTGGAGGACTGTTTGGCGGTTTCTCAAAAAATTAGCCGTAGATTTGCCATATGACCTAGCAATACCACTGCTGGGTATATACCCAGCAGAACTGAAAACAAGGACACAAACCGATATATGTACACCAATGTTCATAGCAGCATTGTTCACTCTTGCCAAAAGTTGGAATCAACCCAAATGCCCATCAACAGATGAGTGGATCAATAAAATGTGGTATATACACACAATGAAATACTACTCGGCTATAAGAACAAATACACTACAAACACACGTGATAATATGGATGAATCTTGAGAACCTTATGTTGAGTGAAGCAACCCAGGCATTGAAGGACAAATACTACATGACCTCAATGATATGAAATAAGCAAGCTGCCTCAGAGAGCAAGAGACTGAACAATAGGCGTACAGAAAATCGGGGGGTGGAGGAAGGAAGTGAGCCTACGTCTGCAGGGGTGGAATTTATGATGAGCTGGTGGTAAGTATGAACACAAAGAAGAGATAAAATGGGGGCAAGGGGTTGCCTTTGGGAGGGTCTTTGTGGGTTTGAGGGTGGCTGGGGATCGGCGGATGGGTAATATTGCCCAAAAGTTGGGGGAGGGAGGGGTAGCATATGAACATAGGAGAGTGTCAGGTGTAGGTGGAGAGTAAAATGCCGAGAAAATCATATGAAAATATAATAAAGAGGGTTACCTGTTTAGAATGCTCGGAGGGGATGGTCCAATGCGGGACGGGCTCCTGGGGAATGTCTGAATGCTCATTTTGCCAGAGTGGGTGGCACCATTGGGTAGAGACCCAAGTAGTGAGAGTGGGGGTGGACCCACATCCTGGGGAGGACTAATGCCATCAAATAGCGGGAACTGTATCTCTCGAGAGAAAGGGTGGCTCCCAGGGCATTGGGGCAGTTGAGCAAGTTAGGTCCTGAACACTATTCCAACTATCTCTGGATGTGGCTCCTCGGGAAACGGAGGTTGGCTGTCACTGTGGGCACCAAGGTGGATGGGAAAATGGATGTTAAATGTGTGGGACCAAGGTAAATGGGGGGTAAGAGAGGAGTTTCGCGAGAGTACACAAGGATGGATATAAAACATGTAATATTACACCATAACATATAGGAGATGACAGACTGATAATGTAAACCATAATGTAAAACATAGGATAACTAAAAAATTAGAAAACTGTGTATCCTAAAGTATGCACCACAATGTAAGCACAGATGTCACCTTGTTTGAAAGCTATTGTCTCAGACTCTGTACATCACTTTAAGTAAATATGATGTGAATAGGTTGTAAGAGTATCGCTGTGGAAGGGAAAAGGTTTTGTGATGGATGTGTGGGAGTGCTGTATATTATATATATGAATTGCTGTGGTCTAGGGCTCTTGTTAAGAGAAGTTCAATAATTAGGGGGAAAAAAAAAAGAAAAAGATAGGATGTAGAATTTTTTCCAAGTCAACACGTATTCTATATCTAACCTTTAAACCCATCACTATATGCCATTTTGCTAGTAAGGGATCCTGACATTATATTGGGCTTCAATTTTCAGGAAGTTCTGGATCGCAGAGTGGGTCAACAATGGCAACAGAGGAATACTGGTATAGGATACTATTGACAAGTGATATATGTCTGACAGGGAGCTATACAGGACATATGTCCAGGGTGCATGGTAATGTTTGGATATACTCATAGTAGAAACAATTAAAAGCAACACCTGGGGGGGGTACTGGGTTCCTGGCCGGTGGTGCTCTGTTGTGGTCCCTAGGGGAGCAGTGACAGTCTCCCAGGTGCAGCAGCAAGGACCGGGAAGGAATGCGGGTCCAACAGTGAGCCCCTGATGCTAATGACTATGCTTGTGAGCTGATATGCCTGAAATAAGAACAAGTCCTAGAGCAGCATTGTGCCTGGGAATTTCCTCCTGACAGCCTTCATGTTACTCAAATGTGGCCAGTCTCGAAGCCAAACTCAGCATGTAAATGCAATGCCTTCCCCCCAGCATGGGACATGACACCCGGGGATGAGCCTCCCTGGCACTGAGGGATCACCATCAACTACCAACTGATGATGCAACTGGAAAATGACCTGGAATGGAAGGTTCAATGCAGATCAGCAGAATATCCCTGTCTGAATAAAATAACATGACTTTAAAATGCTGTTTGACCTAATGTAAGGGGGAAATGGAAAGGAGAAATTAGTTTATATGGCTACGAGTCTCTAAAAAAGAGTCTGGAGGCTGTCAGAAGGATTGCCCTTATGCACAACTGAGCAGAGTCTAAGAGACAGATAAAGTAGATACAACCCCCAAGTATTGGTTCCTTTGAGGGCTAAAGAGATCCATGGGTGCTATGGTCATGGCAGATGGGGTTAACTGCCATGTCAGATGGCCCTTCTTTGGAGCTGGTGTTTATGCGTGATGAATCTGGACTCAGATGGGATCTCTCTTCATAAGACTTTCATGCTACTGTGCTGGAGTTGTAGTTGGTGTTGGGGTTTAAGATATATTTAGGGGATCTGAACCTCTGGACTGACAATGTGATAACCAGGCCCTGAGCCTCAACAGACTCCAGCACTTACAATCTGATTTATTGGACTCATCTCACTCAGCTAAGATGGAGTTGAAGGACAACTACCACACCATGGAGCCTAGAGTGCCTACAACTGAAAGTGGGAGGATTGCATCCAGTATCCATGTGGAATCTGAGCCTCCTCTTGACATAGAGGTGCAAGGGACACAACCAATTCAATGTCCACAGAGAAAAGGTGGCATTGGAGTGGGAAAAGTGGACATGGTGGCTAATGGGTATGGGGAATGGCAGGAAGAGACGAGATGTGGAGGGCGTCTTTGGGACTTGGAGCTGCCCTGGATGGTGCTTCAGGGGCAATCACCGGACATTGTAAATCCTCACAGGGCCCACTGGATGGAATGGGGGAGAGTATGGGCCATGATGTGGACCATTGACCATGAGGTGCAGAGGTGCCCAGAGATGTACTTACCAAATGCAATGGATGTGTCATGATGATGGGAATGACTGTTGCTGGGGGAGGGAGTGGTGGGATGGGGGTGGTGGGGTTGAATGGGTCCTCATATATATATTTTTTAATGTAATATTTTTACAGAATCAATAAAAAATAAAAAAATAAAAAATAAAAAATAAATAAAAAGATAGCATTACTTTTCTCTTATGATATTCATCTTTCTGGGCACCCAGAGTACATAACATGGATTAGAATGCTGCTAGAAACAAGTAAGCCTTTCTTCATCATGGATGTGAACCTATGAATTTTATTTATCCTCAAGCATATTTCATTTATTTATTTTCCTTTCTCTCTCTTTTCCTCCCTCCCTGCATCTCTATCTCTTTCTCTCACTCTGATTATTGAGAAGATTTTATTTTTCTCTAAACATTGTTGAAAATTGCCAAAAGAAAGTAAACCCCTTGTTTATTTGCCATTGGGAGGTTTGACAGTTGAAATTACTGGGTACTATTTCTAACTATTTTGGGAATAGTTTTCAGCTTCAATTGTATTCACTCATGGCCAAGTCATTGTGCCTTAGGTAGAGAAGAGCATGGTAATAACTTGTCCCAAGAGGCCATTGTAAGTTCTGTGTGCTCCTTAGTGTGAGTGTGTGTTTGCACTAGCATTTATGTGATGTACTAGCAGTCTTAGAGAGACAAATTAGTTCATAAATTCCAGTAGGTGTGTCCCCTAATACAGTCTCGATGCAAACATGTAGATAGAAGTAGGTGAGACTCCACTTCATCTGTGGGGTAGTTTTGCAACACAATTAATAAAGTGAGAGGTGCCACATATGCAGAAGTGACTTCCTGAGCCTTGAAGTTTCAATATTAGTGAAGCCAGCCACTCATCCTTAATCATCTCTGACATTGTCTATGAACACCCTCCCTCTTCCTCATCCCACTGTGATATGGGCTTCCTTGTTGGATTTGAATTTTGAAATAAGACCTATCCTTAGGGCTTTTGATCTTGGCATCCTTCTCCTGGGCACACACTGCCCCTGGTTTCCTGATAGTTCCAACCTTCTCTTCCTTGAGGTCTTCTTCAAATATCATCTTGAGTGTTGGTTTCAACTGGACACCCAGTGAAACATAAAATGTCCTATTTGTCCTATTGAATCACTCATTTCTACCTGGTTTATTTCCTTTTTAGCAGTTGTCAAAATCTGACACATTATATTTGCTTATATTATTTCTCCTTCAAAAGATTGCAGGCACTCTTGTGTCACACTGTAATGCCTAGGCAGTGTCTGGCTCAAAGTCAGCACTCAATATATATTTTTAAAAAAAAAGAATGAATTTCTCATGAAAACATTAGACTACATGACTGAAGAATATTATGAAAGTTGGTCATAAATAGCCATAAGATTCACCTAAAGGAAAACAGTGCCATAAACAAAATATAGAAACTATTTGTTTCAGTCCAAATGTAAATTATAGATAGGTAAGTAATGACTGTGTGAAAATGAGTTATGTTATTTTTTTGTCTATTTACTTTTAGTAACATCAACCATATTGACCTGGAATTTATACATGCATTTCAGAGTTTCTTCTCCTGGGCTTCTCAGTAACTAGAATTGTAGCCACTGCTCTGTGTGGGCTGTTCCTGTCCATATGCCTGGTCTCCTTCACTGGGAACCTGATCATCATCCTGGCCACCATCACTGACTCCCACCTCTATATACCTATGCCCTGCTCACTCTCCATTCTGTACTTTTGTGACATCTGTTCCACTTCTATCACCTTACCAAAGATAGTTAACATATAAATGCATAGTAGAGTCATAATCTATGCAGGTTGTCTCTCCCAGATATATTTTGTGTTCCTTGGTGGGGTATACAACTTCTTCCTGGCTGTGATGATCTATGACAACTTCATGACATTTGTCACCCCTGCACTACATGATCATTAAGAGCTCATGGCTCTGTGTCCTGCTGGTTCTCAGGTCCTGGATGCATAGTGCCCTGCATTCCTTGTTACATATCGTAATGATTTTGTAGCTATCCTTTTGTGTACCCTTTGAAATCCCAGTTTTTCTGGGAGCTTCATCAGATTGTTCACCATGCCTATTCTGACACCTTCATCAATGATGTAGTGATATATTCTGGAGCTGGGGTGTTTTTTGGAAATCCTTTTGCTGGGATCCTTTTCTCTCACCCCAAGATTGTTTATTCCATATGTGGAATCTCATAAGTTTGGGAGAAATCTAAAGCATTTTCCAACTTTGTGTCTCACATCTCAGTAGTCTCATTTTATTTACAGGCATAGATGTGTACCTTAGTGTTACTGCTTCATACAACACCCATTCAAGCGCAGCAGCCTCAGTGTTGTACACCATAGTAACACTCATGCTGAACCCCTTCATATAGATTTTGAGGAATAAAGACATATAGCATTCTCTGAGAAGATTCTTAATAAGGAATCATTAAAGTGTCTTTTGTCCTGGGTTTGAAGAAGGGCACATGAATGAAGGACTCAAAGTCTCAGAGCTAAGATCTTACATTATTTGGACACTCCATGAAATTTAGAACGTAACTTAGAGCCAGAGATCACCTAAATATGATGAATACATTGTTTGGATGATTTACACCTATTCTTTTAATGAGGAAATCTTGGTATCTTTGTGGTAGAGTGTTTATACATTATAATTCAGGACTGATTTCATGTTTTATTTTATGGCAATGGGCAAGTACAAGTTTTCTTTTTTTTTAAAAGATTTATTTTATTTATTTCTCTCCCCTTCCCTCCCCCCCCAGTTGTCTGTTCTTTGTGTCCATTTTTTGCATGTTCTTCTTTGTCCACTTCTGTTGTTGTCAGCGACATGGGAATCTGTGTCTCTTTTTGTTGTGTCATCTTGCTGCATCAGTTCTCCATGTGTGCAGCGCCATTCCTGGGCAGGCTGCACTTTCTTTCACGCTGGGCAGCACTCCTTACGGGGTGCACTCCTTGCGCATGGGGGTCCCCTATGCGGGGGACACCCCTGTGCAGCAGGGCACTCCTTGCACGCATCAGCACTGCACATGGGCCAGCTCCACATGGGTCAAGGAGGCCCAGGGTTTGAACCTCGGACCTCCCATGTGGTAGACAGATGCCCTATCCATTGGGCCATGTCCATTTCCCCCTTTTTTTTTTTAATTCCCCCCCTTGTGGCTTTTTGTGTGCTGTCTGCTCTCTGTGTCCATTCACTGTGCATTCGTCTGTGTCTGTATTTTATTTTTATTTAACCCCCCCTTGTGGCTTGCTTGCTGTCTGCTCTCTGTGTCTGTTCACTGCAAGCACTTCTGCATTTTGCTTCTCTCCGTTTTTGTTGTGTCTCCTTGCTGAGTCAGCTCTCTGTGGCCCTTGTGGGCTGGGGAGCACTCCATGGTGCTTGTGGGCCAGGTGGCACTCCACGATGCCTGGGCTGGAGGCTCTCTGCAGCATGTGGGCAAGCCTCCCTTCACAAGGTGGCTCTGGGATGTGAAACCAGGGCCTCCCATATTTGGGAGCTCCCATAGTTGGGAGCTCAACTGATTGAGCCACAACCACTTCCAAGTATAAGTTTTTCCATTGCTCCAAACAAAATATGTGCCCTTATTCTACATCTGTGAAAAACTGAAAAGGGACTTGTGTGAAAAAACCTATGCACTTTCTCTATTATCCAATTTTTAAAATCATCAATTTGTTCAAAACTCCCTTCAATTCTTATGAAGAAATACTGACTTACCTCAGAACTTGAAATCATGTCCAGTATGCTTCCTGGAATGTTCTCATTCAGGGTCTGGAGTCATTCCTGCACATACATTCATCTCATTCCAACATCTCCTAGTTTACTGCACATGAACCTAAGTGACAGTCCTTGTTTAATATAGGTATCTGAAATAAACTTAAATACAAGGATGATCATGAATGCAGCATTGAAATATTTTAGGGATTTCCAAATAATAAGCAGCAGCCAAGTGTTCTGAATGACCTTAGATCTTTTAAATTGATGTTTTTCAGTTAAGTATCACTGCATAACAAATTGTCTCAAAGTAATTGGTTTATGGTAATACTTCTATTACAGCAGCCAAATCTGTGGTGAGGAGATATTTGGATCTATGCAATACTGCTCATTTCTGTGTAGTCATTTGTGTATCATCTACAGAGGTTCTGCTGTACTTAGATGGGTTCCTTCACAAATTGGGAATTAGGTGGCTATAGGCTGACCCAGGGTACTCTAGGCTGAGGCAATAATATTTTATCCACATGTCCTCTAATCCTGTAATAGGCTAATCTGGAGTTGTTCACAAGGCTGAGGTTGAGGTCCAATGGAGAACAACAAATATGTTAAAGTCCCTTGAAGCAAACTGTAATTTCCACCAAATTCTCTAGGCCAAAGCAAATTAAACAATTTAAGTCAAGCCAAGAATCAAAGGTGGATAAATAGACTCCACTTCTTGGCAGGAGAACTGCATCATCGAATCGAAAAGACATAGATTCAGAGGAAAGTAGAAAATGGGGACAACTCTGAAAACTCTACCCAAGAAATAATTCCAATTCAATTCAATAAAATTTGGTGTTTCTTAAAATTTCAAGCATTGAATGATTATGCTTCCCAATTTTGACCTCAGCAGCTTTGTTAAATTCTTAAAGACAGTGAGAGTCAAAATACATACTTCATAAGCCTTGAAATTTCTACTCCAGAGCTTCATGGATTTCTCAAATATAAACAATCTTCCATGTCCCTTGCCTCCAGATCAGCATTTTTATGCTGAGATTAAATACATATTTTTACTTCTTGTTAACTGCTCAAGTGCAGGGACCTTTTGACTGACTCATTAATTAGTGGAGTGGGAGACTCTTGCTTCACTCATGGAATTTTGCTGACCCAGAGGAGGCCAAGTTCTGTGAGCCACAATGAGGAGGGAAGTTTGGATTTTATGTGAAGATACACCAGAGACTGAGAAATATGACCTTGATGGACAAGACAACCAAATAGAATATTCGTCAATGTTTAACCATGGAGGGCTATTTTTGGTTTTACTCCTGCCCATTCTCTTTTTTTTTTCATCTTTAAAAATTTATTTATATTTACATTTTATATCAATGAAATCATAAAATATCTTTTTACCTTTATTTTGTACATTTAATAATTGAAAATATAAACAATAAATAATTAAAAGAAAATACAGTTGAATAAAAGCATACATTTCTCAAATGTACTGAATACATATAAATTTTTTTGAATCATATAATATGTTACACAATGTATTTGGTTCATAGTAATGCAATCATACAGTATTTGTCCTTTTTATATTTTATTTTTTTAAAATTTATTTTTATTATTGATTCTGTAAAAATATTACGTTAAAAAATATATATGAGGACCCATTCAACCCCACCACCCCCACCCCACCACTCCCCCCCCCCCCAGCAACACTCATTCCCATCATCATGACACATCCATTGCATTTGGTAACTACATCTCTGGGCACCTCTGCACCTCATGGTCAGTGGTCGACATCATGGCCCATACTCTCCCCCATTCCATCCAGTGGGCCCTGTGAGGATTTACAATGTCCAGTGATTGCCCCTGAAGCACCATCCAGGGCAGCTCCAAGTCCCAAAGACGCCTCCACATCTCATCTCTTCCTGCCATTCCGCATACCCATTAGCCACCATGTCCACTTTTCCCACTCCAATGCCACCTTTTCTCTGTGGACATTGAATTGGTTGTGTCCATTTCACCTCTATGTCAAGAGAAGGCTCAGATTCCACATGGATACTGGATGCAATCCTCCTGCTTGCAGTTGTAGGCACTCTAGGCTCCATGGTGTGGTGGTTGTCCTTCTTCAACTCCATCTTAGCTGAGTGAGATGAGTCCAATAAATCAGATTGTAGGTGCTGGAGTCTGTTGAGGCTCAGGGCCTGGCTATCACATTGTCAGTCCAGAGATTCAGATCCCCTAAATATATCTTAAACCCCAACACCAACTACAACTCCAGCACAGTAGCATGAAAGTCTTACGAAGAGAGATCCCATCTGAGTCCAGATTCATCACGCATAAACACCAGCTCCAAAGAAGGGCCATCTGACATGGCAGTTAACCCCATCTGCAATGACCATAGCACCCATGGATCTCTTTAGCCCTCAAAGGAACCAATACCTGGGGGATGTATCTACTTTATCTGTCTCTTAGACTCTGCTCAGTTGTGCATAAGGGCAATCCTTCTGACAGCCTCCAGACTCTTTTTTAGAGACTCATAGCCATATAAACTAATTTCTCCTTTCCATTTCCCCCTTACATTAGGTCAAACAGCATTTTAAAGTCATGTTATTTTATGTAGACAGGGATATTCTGCTGATCCGCATTGAACCTTCCTTTCCAGGTCATTTTCTAGTTGCATCATCAGTTGGTAGTTGATAGTGATCCCTCGGTGCCAGGGAGGCTCATCCCCGGGTGTCATGTCCCACACTGGGGGGAGGGCATTGCATTTACATGCTGAGTTTGGCTTCGAGACTGGCCACATTTGAGTAACATGAAGGCTGTCAGGAGGAAATTCCCAGGCACAGTGCTGCTCTAGGCCTTGTTCTTATTTCAGGCATATCAGCTCACAAGCATAGTCATTACTGTCAGGGGCTCACTGTTGTACCCTCATTCATTCCTGGTCCTTGCTGCTGCACCTGGGAGACTGTCACTGCTCCCCTAGGGACCACGACAGAGCACCACCGGCCAGGAACCCAGTACCCCCCCAGCTGTAGTTTTTAATTCTTGACACTATGAGTATATCCAAACATTACCATGCACCCTGGACATGTGTCCTGTATAGCTCCCTGTCAGCCATATATCACTTGTCAATAGTATCCTATACCAGTATTCCTCCATTGCCATTGTTGAACCACTCTGCGATCCAGAACTTCCTGAAAATTGAAGCCCAATATAATGTCAGGATCCCTTACTAGCAAAATAGCATATAGCGATGGGTTTAAAGGTTAGATATAGAATACGTGTTGACTTGGAAAAAATTCTACATCCTATCTTTTTCTTTTTTTTTTCCCCCTAATTATTGAACTTCTCTTAACAAGAGCCCTAGACCACAGCAATTCATATATATAATATACAGCACTCCCACACATCCATCACAAAACCTTTTCCCTTCCACAGCGATACTCTTACAACCTATTCACATCATATTTACTTAAAGTGATGTACAGAGTCTGAGACAATAGCTTTCAAACAAGGTGACATCTGTGCTTACATTGTGGTGCATACTTTAGGATACACAGTTTTCTAATTTTTTAGTTATCCTATGTTTTACATTATGGTTTACATTATCAGTCTGTCATCTCCTATATGTTATGGTGTAATATTACATGTTTTATATCCATCCTTGTGTACTCTCGCGAAACTCCTCTCTTACCCCCCATTTACCTTGGTCCCACACATTTAACATCCATTTTCCCATCCACCTTGGTGCCCACAGTGACAGCCAACCTCCGTTTCCCGAGGAGCCACATCCAGAGATAGTTGGAATAGTGTTCAGGACCTAACTTGCTCAACTGCCCCAATGCCCTGGGAGCCACCCTTTCTCTCGAGAGATACAGTTCCCGCTATTTGATGGCATTAGTCCTCCCCAGGATGTGGGTCCACCCCCACTCTCACTACTTGGGTCTCTACCCAATGGTGCCACCCACTCTGGCAAAATGAGCATTCAGACATTCCCCAGGAGCCCGTCCCGCATTGGACCATCCCCTCCGAGCATTCTAAACAGGTAACCCTCTTTATTATATTTTCATATGATTTTCTCGGCATTTTACTCTCCACCTACACCTGACACTCTCCTATGTTCATATGCTACCCCTCCCTCCCCCAACTTTTGGGCAATATTACCCATCCGCCGATCCCCAGCCACCCTCAAACCCGCAAAGACCCTCCTAAAGGCAACCCCTTGCCCCCATTTTATCTCTTCTTTGTGTTCATACTTACCACCAGCTCATCATAAATTCCACCCCTGCAGACGTAGGCTCACTTCCTTCCTCCACCCCCCGATTTTCTGTACGCCTATTGTTCAGTCTCTTGCTCTCTGAGGCAGCTTGCTTATTTCATATCATTGAGGTCATGTAGTATTTGTCCTTCAATGCCTGGGTTGCTTCACTCAACATAAGGTTCTCAAGATTCATCCATATTATCACGTGTGTTTGTAGTGTATTTGTTCTTATAGCCGAGTAGTATTCCATTGTGTGTATATACCACATTTTATTGATCCACTCATCTGTTGATGGGCATTTGGGTTGATTCCAACTTTTGGAAAGAGTGAACAATGCTGCTATGAACATTGGTGTACATATATCGGTTTGTGTCCTTGTTTTCAGTTCTGCTGGGTATATACCCAGCAGTGGTATTGCTGGGTCATATGGCAAATCTATGGCTAGTTTTTTGAGAAACCGCCATACTGTGCTCCAGAATGGTTGGATCCTTCTGCATTCCCACCAGCAGTGGATGAGTGTTCCCCTTTCTTCACATCCTCTCCAGCATTTGTATTCTTCTGTTTTTTTCATAGCTGCCAATCTTATGGGTGTAAGATGGTATGTCATTGTAGTTTTGATTTGCATTTCCCTGATAGCTAGAGATTTGGAGCATATTTTCATGTGCTTTTTAGCCATTTGTATTTCTTCTTTGGAGAAGTGTCTGTTGAAATATTTTTCCCATTTTTTAAATGGGTTGTTTATCTTTTTATTTTCAAGATATAGGAGTTCTTTATATATGCACGCTATAAGTTTCTTATCAGATATATGGTTGCCAAATATTTTCTCCAACTGTGTGGGCTCCCTTTTTACTTTCTTGACAAACTCCTGTGAGGTGCAGAAGGCTTTAATTTTGTGGAAGTCCCATTTATCTATTAGTTCTTTTGCTGCTCGTGCTTTTGGTGTGATATTCATGAATCCATTTCCTATTACAAGGTCCTGTAGATGTTTCCCTACACTGCTTTTTAAGGTTTTTATGGTCTTGGCTCTTATATTTAGGTCTTTGATCCATCTTGAGTTGATCTTTGTATAAGGTGTGAGATGGTAATCCTCTTTCATTCTTCTACATATGGCTATCCAGTTCTCCAGGCACCATTTGTTGAATTGGCCACTCTCTCCCAGTTGAGAGGGTTTGGTGGCTTTATCGAATATTATGTGGCTATATATGTGAGGTTCTATATCAGCGCTTTCAATTCGATTCCATTGGTCTGTGTGTCTCTCCTTATGCCAATACCATGCTGTTTTCACCACCATAGCTTTGTAGTATGTTTTGAAGTCAAGTAGTGTGATTCCTCCAATTTCGTTTTTCTTTTTCAGTATGTCTTTGGCTATTCGGGGTCTCTTTCCTTTCCAAATAAATTTCATAGTTAGCTTTTCTAGTTCCTTAAAGAAGGCTGTGTTGATTTTTATTGGGATTGCATTGAATGTGTAGGTCAGTTTTGGTAGGATAGACATCTTAATAATATTCAGTCTTCCTATCCATGAACAAGGAGTATTCTTCCATTTATTTAGGTCTTCTTTGATTTCCTTGAACAATCTTGTATAGTTCTCGGTGTATAAGTTTTTTACCTCTTTAGTTAAATTTATTCCTAAGTATTTGATTTTTTTACTTACTATTGTGAATGGTATTTGTTTCTTGATTTCCTCCTGATCTTGCTCATTACTGGTGTATAGAAATGCTACTGATTTTTGCGCATTGATCTTATAACCTGCGACTTTACTAAACTCACTTATGAGTTTGAGAAGCTTTGTTGTAGATCTCTCAGGGTTTTCTATGTATAGGATCATGTCATCTGCAAAGAATGAAATTTTGACTTCTTCCTTTCCAATTTGAATGCCTTTTATATCTGATTCTTGCCTCAGTGCTCGAGCAAGTACTTCTAAGACAATGTTAAATAGGAGCGGAGACAATGGGCATCCTTGTCTTGTTCCTGAGTTTAGAGGGAAGGATTCTAGGATTTCTCCATTGTAAACAATGTTGGCCCTAGGTTTTTCATATATACTCTTTATCATGTTCAAAAAATTTCCTTGTATTCCGATCTTTTGAAGTGTTTTTATCAAGAAATGGTGCTGTATTTTGTCAAACGCTTTTTCTGCATCTATAGATATAATCATGTGATTTTTTTCCTTCAGTCTGTTTATATGGTGTATTACATTGATTGATTTTCTTATGTTGAGCCATCCTTGCATACCTGGTATAAATCCCACTTGGTCGTGGTGTATAATTCGTTTAATGTGTTGTTGAATACAATTAGCAAGTATTTTGTTAAGTATTTTTGGATCTAGGTTCATTAGAGAAATTGGTCTGTAATTTTCCTTTCTTGTGGTGTCTTTGTTTGTCTTTGGTACTAGGGTAATGTTGGCATCATAGAAGGAGTTCGTCAATGTTCCTTCTGTTTTGATTTTTTGGAATAGTTTCAGCAGGATTGGTGTTAGTTCTTTCCGGAATGTTTTGTAGAATTCACCTGTGAAGCCATCTGGCCCTGGGCTCTTCTTAGTTGGGAGGTTTTCAATGACTGATTCTATCTCTCTGCTTGTGATTGGTTTGTTAAGATCATCAATTTCTTCTTTCATCAATATGGGTTGCTTATGTGTTTCTGGGAATTTGTCCATTTCCTCTAAATTGTCATTTTTGTTGGAATATAGTTTTTCAAAGTATCCTCTTATGATAGTCTTTATTGCTGTGGGGTCAGTGGTAATATCATCTTTCTCATTTCTTATTTTGTGTATTTGCATCTTCTCTCTTTTTTTCTTTGTTAGTCTCACTAAAGGTTTGTCAATTTTGTTGATCTTCTCAAAAAACCAGCTCTTTGTCTTGTTTATCTTTTCAAGTGCTTTCTTATTTTCTATTTCATTTAGTTCTGCTCTTATCTTTGTTATTTCCTTCCTTCTTCTTCCTGTTGGGTTACTTTGTTGTTGTTTTTCTAATTCCTTCAAATGTGCAGTTAGTTCTTCAATTTCTCCTCTTTCTTCTTTTTTGATATATGAATTTATGGCTATAAATTTCCCTCTCAGTACTGCTTTTGCTGCATCCCATAAATTTTGGTATGTTGTGTTATCATTATCATTTGTTTCAAGGTAGTCATTGATTTCTTTTGAGATTTCCTCTTTGACCCACTGTTTTTCTAAGAGTGTGCTGTTTAATTTCCATATCTTGGTGTGAAATCTGGGCTTCTGGCCCTTTCAGATTTCCAGCTTGACTCCACTGTGGTCAGAGATATTGTTTTGTAGGATTTCAATCTTTCTGAATTCATTCAGCCTTTCTTTGTGGCCTAGCATATGGTCTATCTTGGAGAATGATCCATGTGCGCTTGAGAAAAATGTATATCCTGCTGTGTTTGGGTGTAGCGATCTATATATGTCTATTAGATCCAGCTCCTCTAATATACTGTTCAAATGTTTTGTTTCTTTAGTGATTCTCTTTTGAGATGTTCTGTCCAGAGTTGATAGTGGTGTATTAAAATCCCCCACTATAATTGTAGATGCATCTATTGTTTCACTTAATTTTTCCAGTATTTGCCTCACATATTTGGAGGCACCCTTGTTAGGAGCATAAATATTTATGATTGTTCGATCTTCTTGACAGATTTTCCCTTTCACTAAAATGTAGTATCCTTCTTTGTCTCTCACAATTGTTTCACATTTAAAGTCGATTTTGTCTGATATTAATATAGCTACTCCTGCCTTTTTTTGGTTATTGTTAGCTTGTATGATTGTTTTCCAGCCATTCACTTTCAACCTCCATGCGTCTCTGGGTCTAAGATGTGTCTCTTGTAGACAGCATATGGATGGGTCATATTTCCTTATCCAATGTCCCAGTCTGAATCTTTTGATAGGTGAGTTTAATCCATTGACATTCAGTGTTATTACTTTCAAGGAATTGTTTGTGTTAGCCATATTTTGATTGTATTTGTGTTTGTCATTTTTTGTATTTTTTTCCTTCTATTTTTGTCTTTTTTTGTTGCTCTTATACTCTCCTCCAACTCTGCCTGTCCTGTTTTTTCCTTTCTTCCTGCAGAACTCCCTTTAGAATTTCTTGAAGGGGAGGTTTCTTGTTGGTATACTCTTTCAGTTTCTGTTCGTCTGCGAATATTTTGAACTCTCCATCATGTTTGAATGCTAGTTTAGGGGATAGAGTATTCTTGGTTGGAAATTTTTTTCCTTTAGTACCTTGACTATATCATACCACTGCCTTCTTGCCTCCATGGTTTCAGATGAGAAATCAGCACTTAATCTAATTGAGCTTCCCTTGTATGTGATGGTTTTCTTTTCTCTTGCTGCTTTTAGGATTTTCTCTTTGTCTTGAGCATTTGATAATTTGACAAGTATATGTCTTGGGGTGGGTCTGTTGGGGTTTATGACTAGTGGAGTGCGCTGTGCTTCTTGGATATGTACATCTGTCTCTTTCAGTAGATTTGGGAAGTTTTCAGTCATTATTTCCTGCAACACTCCTTCTGACCCCTTTCCCTTCTCTTCTCCTTCTGGAATGTCTATAATATGTATGTTTGAGTGTTTTGCATTGTCATTCAGGTCCCTGAGTCCTAGCTGGATTTTTTCTATCTTTTTATCGACCCCTTCCACTATCTGTTTGATTTCTGATGTACTGTCTTCCACGTCACTAATTCTCTGCTCTGCCTCTTCTAGTCTGCTGATATTGGCTGCAAGTGTAATTTTGATTTCTTGAACTGTGGTGTTCATTCCTGTCATATCTGTTATCTTTTTGCGTATGTCTGCAATTTCCCCTCCAAGTGTTGTCTTTATGTTGTTAACCTCTTTCATTACTTCATCAAATTTGTCGGTCATAAATGTTCTGAGACCTTTCATTGCTTGTGGGAAGTTCTGCTTCCCTTCCTGATTTTTAGTTTTTTGATTGGATTCAGCCATGTTTTCCTGATTACTGGTTTGATTTGTAGTTTTTTGTTGCTGTCTCGTCATCATTTTATCTTGACAGGTTTATTCAGTTCCTTAGCTTCTTTGTCTACTCTTGGAGATTAGTTAGCTGTTGTTTTTGCATAAGTGTTATGTCTTCTCTTTGTCACTTTGTTCTTCTTATTCTAATTTCTTGTTGCTGGTTAAGTTCACTTTAGAGGAAAGTGTTAGTGCCGGGGAAAGGCAATTGTGTAAGCAAGGAAAACGTGTAAAGTAGTATTGGTGATATATGTTAACAAAGCAAGAATATGAGATCTGGGAGGGTGGAGTTTAGATTCGTGTAAATTGTGTAGAGTTATAGCAGTAGGTAGAGTACCTATTATGAGGTAGATGACTGAATATGGGAGGAATATGGTATGCGCTAAAAAGCTATTGTTTTCGTGAGAGAGGGAAAGAGAAAAGAAAGGTAATAGTTTCAAGAGTGGATAACAGACAGAACACAAAACAGAGGTATTAGAAATTAAGAGTTAGACACTTTGTGGCTCAAAGAAAGTGAAGTGGGAGGTGGAATATAGGAGAGACAGTAGATGATGGCAGATATCAAGATGTAGGGGAAAGGGGATAGTGTTGGTAGCCTAAGTCAGTTCACACAGAAATGAGGCAGTGGAGGGTGCGAAAACCCAGCAAATGTGAGGTGTTCCCTGCAGCACTTATTGTATAATTGAGTTAAAATGAAATAAGTAGGAAAAAAAATTAAAAAAACCCTAAATAACTGAATAAAAAAAAAGACTTTAGGGGATACGCTGGGAGAAAAGACTAGGGGATAATGCAATAGTAGCAATCAGGACATTAAAAAAAAATTTTAAAAAAGGTAAAATGAAAATAAAAACAAAACAAAATGAAACGATAAAGAAAAAATGCAAACGTTGAAGGCTTGGGCATTCAAGGATCTCAGATGGACCTCAGGGCGTGATGGATTCAGGGGTGGAAAGTCTGAGTTATTGAAGACTCAAGAGGTGTGAGTCTCGGGTATGGGCCACCAGAATTTAGGGGATTCAGATCTGGCAACGTCAAATCTGGTCAACAGGAAGCCTAGGAGCCCCGCAGTGTAACACAGCCCTCAGGGAGCCCCGCAGCTGGGTGTCAGCCCTATAGGGGAAGTCAGATCCGCAAACTCTATATTATGTCTGAACCCTGCAATTCACTTACTCAGTAGGGTTTTTTTTTAGTAGGTAAATCGACAATTCAGCTTTTGGACAACTCCCACCCTGTGATTCCAAAAAATGGCCAGCTGAGGGCGCCTCCACACCGCAGTCAATTTACTGAAGCAGATCCGAAGCCCGCCTTGGTTTTGGTTCTGGTTGGAAATGCCGAAAACGGATTCCAAAACTGGAATTCCCAAGCTTCGCGAAGTATTCCCCAATCAGCTTCCTGACATGTCCCCCTCCCTCACCGCACCCTGAAACTACCTCCCAATTACGTCCCTTTATTACTAAGAATCTAATTTCGTTGCATATCGGCTGCAGGGCCTGGGGGGTGGGGCTCCAGACGGAAGCGCTATTATTTGTGTCCGCAATCAAAAAATTCCCCCGCTTCTCAAAAGACCGTCTGTCTCCCCAAATCAATTTGCAAAGGCGTCCGTTCCCTCAACCTCCCAACAGCCCGCCCAGGATTCGCGAATTCCCTAGCACCACAGAGCCGCCAAAATTGCAGCCGGAGCGCCGATACCATGGTTCCCCCGCCCCCCCAAGGAGTGAGCAACCCGTCTGCCAGTCTCACCTCCGGGCAATAGAAGCCAAATTATATCTTATAGACCAATCCTCTCGGTTACCTTTCCACCAAATCGATGTCCGAACACTTCCTGCCCTGCAAAAATCCTGAAAAAGCCCAGCCTCGGAGAACCTCCAGCGGCTCCCAGCCTCCTTTTCCCATGAGAGACCGCAAGGCAAGTTCACTCAGTCACCATCTTGGCCCCTCCCCCCAGTATTTGTCCCATGCCCATTCTCTCAGTCACATGCTGCTCCCACTTGTCATGCTTCATTTCAATTTCTGGGTGTTCTCTATTTCCATAGCTGGGGTTTCCTTCTCTAGGTTTGATCTTTGCTCTAATTTCCCATTCTGACCCTTATGTCATTTATTATTCTTCCCTTTGTTATAATGTAAAACTGCTATCAGAGGTCAATATGTGGGGAACAAGGCAATATTGCTTAATGGATGCAGAGTTTATTATTGAGATCCAGATAAAGTTTACATAAAGGATGTTGGTGATGGCCGCACAATATAGTGAATTTAATTACTACTAGTGAATAGTACACTTGGAAGTGGAAAAAACATTTTGAGTTGTATTTCTGTTCCTACAATAAACATTAAAAATGTACACTTAACATCTTGGATTTTTTAGTGTATAAGTGAATAGGAATAATAATAGAAATATTATCTTTTTGTGATAAGATTGTATCCTCACCCAAAGTCAGTGTTTTGGACATACAATGGATCCATCAAGATACATTGCACTGTATTAGATCTTGGAGAAACTCTATTTCAAAGAATTGGATAGGCTTTTAGGTGGTTAGGACTGTGGAAGAAAGAAGAGTTCATGGAGAACAAATAATAAAAATTGGATTCATCTGACTGAATAATTTCCCAAAAAGATAAGGTGGACTAACATTTGGAGTAGGAAGAAGCAAATGTGCCTAAGGACCAGCTATGAGGAAGCAGTAAATACCTCCTCCATGGCTGAGCCTCAGCTTGTGCAACCATGGGCTAGATGGGGCATGGTAGTTTCTTTGGGGCCCTAGCTCTGGCTGGAGGATGCATGGCTGACTCCTTCTTTCTGTCTTGTCTGTGGACAGGGCTTCACTCTTCATATCAAAGACTCAGGGAGGAATTCAGATTTCCACCTGGAGAGCTTCTAATCTGTGAAACCATCCATGTAAGAAGAGTAACTTAGTAGATCCTGCAGGAGGGGGCCATGTTCAATAGAAGCTGAGAGCTTTTATCTGAGGTTATCTGAATGCTAATTCAATCTAGCCCAAGAATGTGAAATTTCCTTGCTTGCTCATTTAATTAATGCAAGTTATATTTATTGTATTTTAAAAAGGAGGATTCCATTGAATTCCCCAATGCAGGGGGTCACTCTTAACAATTAAGAAATGGGAATGATAGCTCTATTAAAATAAGCAGTGTGAGGGATAAAGTGAATCTAGGAAAAGCAGAACATCTGTCCAGGGAACTTTACAATTAAGAGTAGGGAAAATTGGGATATTGGTAGTAGAGGTATGTTTTTATTTTCAAGACAAGATTCATTTGAGCATTTATGTGTATTGATGGGAAGATTCCAGTCAAATGCAGGTACGTATTTTGTTGAAACAAAATATCCATAAATGAGACATACATTTTCACATTGGCTATTTGCAAGAAATGTGATATATATACATATATATGATTATTTTTAATCTGTAGAAAATAGTATACTGAAATCTTTATTTGACAATTTTTCCTTACCAGTTAGGTTAAATATATGTTAGTTTATTAGCCATTCACTTTCCCCATTGCAAATTATTTGTTCAGGTTTTTGTTTCATACACTTTGAGTGTTTTTATTCTAGTTTTTTAAAAAATTACATTCTTTCAAAAAAGGAACTGTAGGTTTTCCACCAATTTTGGTGTTCCAAATTTTTTGTATGTCTGTATAAATGTAACCAGGGAGAAATATTTGAAAGGTAATAAAATTGTGTGGTCCAATCTATCAGTGCTACATGTATTCTCCCATTGTTTTTTTTTTTAAGATTTATTTATTTCTCTCCCCTTCCCCTTTTCCCTGCCCTGGTTGTCTGTTCTCTGTGTCTATTTGCTGCATCTTCTTTGTCCACTTTGTCTGCTTCTGTTGTTGTCAGCAGCACAGGAATCTGTGTTTCTTTTGGTTGCGTCATCTTCTTGTGTCAGCTCTCTGTGTGGACGGCACCATTCTTAGGCAGGCTGCACTTTCTATCACACTGGGCAACTCTCCTTATGGGGTGCACTCCTTGTGCATGGGGCTCCCTTATACAAGGGACACCCCTGCATTGCACAGCACTCCTTGTGCGCATCAGCACTGCCCATGGGCCAGCTCCACATGGGTCAAGGAGGCCCGGAGTTTGAACCATGGACCTCCCATGTGGTAGACGGATGCACTAACCCCTGGGCCAAGTCCACTTCCCCCATTGGTTTTCAAACTCAGAAATTTCTGTGTCATTTGAGTTAATAAATCACTTTTTATACACATTGTGATCTTGTTTTCACATCTCTTTTTTCACTATTCTCTTTTCTTATTTTAGTTAGGTTTATTTCTTAAATTTTCATCACCCTGTGCTATTAATGGAAAGTGTTCTTCAATACTAATTGACTACCTTTCACCTCTATCCTATTCACAAGCATATTTGAATCCATATATGTTTACGTGAGATGAAAGGATAACTTTTGTTCCTGCTTCTAACACGTTTTTATTAAAGTGTGTATAAATATTACTTATTTACAGATCTTCTATTTAATTATTAATCCATATCAATATTATTAAATTATTTTTATTTTTCATCTTGTCTTTCAGAATTTACATTTATATATTCCAATCAATTGTGACTAATATAGATCTTTTAGAAAGAACTATATTTAACCTGGTTTCATTCTCCCTGCTGTTTTTATTTCATGAATTAATATTTTCTTCATTTTTTTTTGTTTAAAAAATGCATAATATGAACATACCTTACAGAGAACACAATAAAGAACTAAGCAGATACAATCCATGATCATTTGGACCATACTTTTTACTGGAGAATTGAGAGTACAATTATAATTGTACATATGACATAAAGTCCTCAGAGAAATATCTTATGAACAAAAATAAATAAGGCTGAGAACCCTGATTGTTGTGATTGGCCCAGGATATTAGAAAGGATGTTCTGGGAAGGCCTTTGTATGTTGCACAAGGACCATAACTGGAACTGGAGTGTGCCCAGTTGGATTTGTCTAAAAAAAGATGGCAAATAAAAAATTAAATAAAAGTTCAAACAAACAAAAAAGCAAATTAAAAAGTTGTCAAAACCCAAAGCCCTAGAACAATAGATAAAAAAAAGATCATTGCACACATAAGTGAGTATGGGATCTGCTTCACCAACTATAGGACCACAAAAGCCCAAAATGATCAAATAGATATAGAATAGACACAGGGATCAGTAGACGAGGGTGTGATGTGAAGACCATGACAAGGCAGGTGTAGCAAGAACACTGACTCTGTATGTGGCTCTTGAGTCTTGAGAAGCCTTAGTTCCCATGCTGGCTGACTGTTCTCTCTCCATCCTTGCTCTTCCTTTTGGTTCTCCATTCATAGGTCCTTTTCTCATTAGCAGGGACTGTTCTTCTTTTGAAATGATTTTGCCTTAAGTTGAGTGGTTTTCAAAATTTTGACCATTCCTCAGAGTCAAAAATACATTTAATCTTGTGATCTGCAATGCACACAGACACACACATATGACTGAAGGAAGGAAATTATGACATTAATTTCAATGAGCTCTTACTATGTATGAGGCACGCTTACATTTGCCATGGTATATTTTACTTTATTCTGTAATTCTTACAAAATAGAGTATTTACCCTTATATGGGATCTAGTTGCAGAATATGCCTCAAATATATCTTCTTCGCATATTTTTGAAATTCACTGCTTCTTCAATTTTTTTAGCATTGACATTTATGTGAAGCCACATTCTTCCATTCTTTCTCACAATATATGTTTAATTAGCTATTGTTATAAACAGCAACCAACTGAACAGGTCTGGCGGGTAGTATGTAGACTAGTGGTACATCCCTCAAGGCATTCACATCTGGCAAAGTGAAAACACGTAGACCTAAATAAAAGCTACATGAATACATAGTTCCACAATGCAAATTAAGTGCACCTTGAGGATGTTAAGAATAAGGTCCAATGTAGAGCTAAGTAGTATTTCCATTGTATGTATATACCACATTTTGTTTATTCATTCATCTGTTGATGGGCATTTGAGTTGATTCCAACTTCTGGCAATTGTGAATAGTGCCGCTATTAATATTGATGTACATATATCAGTCTGTGTCCTTGTTTTCAGTTCTTCTGGGTGTATACTCAGGAGTGGAATTGCTGGGTCATATGGAAAATCTATAGCTAGTTTTTTGAGGAGACACCAAATTGTCTTCCAGAATGGCTGGATCCTTCTGCATTCCCACCAGCAGTGGATGAATGTTCCCATTCCTCCACATCCTCTCCAACACTTGTAGTCTTCTGTTTTTTAATAGCCACCAGTCTAATGGGAGTAAGATGGTATCTGTCCTAAATGATATTGCAGGGTCAGATGCTGGACATTATATATCCTGCCATAATCCAGTGAATGGACTAGAGGAGAATGGAAAACTAAAATGTAAACTATAGTCCATGTGGTTCAGCAGTGCTCTAAAATGTATTCACCAAATGGCAATGAATGTGCCACAATGATGAAAGAGGTTGTTGATATGGGAGAAGTGGGGTGGGGTGGGGGGGTGAGGTATATGGGAACCTCTTATTTTTTTAATGTAATATTTTTGGTGATCTATGTATCTTTCAAAAAAGGCAATTAAAAATAAATTTTAAAAAAATTAAAAGACTAAGGTCCAAGAGTAGATGATGTCAGGCTATTCTGAAAGGGTTTATGAGATTCTATAAGGAAAAGGAGTAAAACAAACAAACAAACAAAAAAAAACTTCAACTGAACTATTGCAGAGACCCCAGGAAGAGAGAAATAGAAATATGAAGTTACTGAATATGGTAACTATGGCCTTCTGTTTAAAATGTATGTCAAATTCAACATTTTAGAAATAAGAGTGGATGAGGGCAGGTGGCAGTGAGAGGAGATGCTAGCATGTCGCTGGGCTATGGAAAGTTGAGTTTATGTTTGAAATTGTGGAATGCTTGTTTAATTAGCCAGGAGGGGTCACATGTCATGGAATTTTGCCAACAACTTTGCAATGCAGAAGACGCCTGTCTTTATATGAATATCAGCTTGAAGGTTGTTCATTTTGTGGTTGGTAGGAGAGGTGATGAGGGAATGAAATAGAATCATGGAATTGGTGATATGTGGTGTGGAAAGAATGAGACATATGAAAACTAGAAGACAAGTCAGTTTCATTTCATTACCTTTGATATCCATATATTTACTAAAAGGGAGGAACAATGTGAAGTTTTATCATATATTAACTGTCTCTCAACCTTTATAAGAGAATGCATGCCATATCCCCTACTATATAGGGAGAGGTATTATGATTTAGAATGTTTCCCTTCCTGTCAAAGTTTATCAGCAAAACATCATACATACAAGATTCAAAATCATTTTTATCTGAATCCAAAAATTTTGCATTTAATATACTTTAAAAAGTCTTCTACTGTGTCACTTAATAATTCACAGTGTTTGTTGTGCTTGCTGTATTTTCTTTTGTGAGGTATCTCTTTATTCTCTTTGCTCGTTTTACTTTTAAGTTGGTCAATCTGCTTGGTATATTGCCAATGCAAAAAGAGAGCCCTATGTTTGTTTGGATAATTCTTTTCCTTTTTATTAGTTTTTCTTGGCCTCAAGAGTATATAAATGGGTTGGAATACCACTAGAACTCAGGTAGATTTTCTTCATCAAAGTTTTCAGTGAAGACCTGAGCTCATGTCTTACATTTTCCCTCAAGTCCATTTTTATCATGCTGTGTCTCTGCTTCTTGAGCAAAGCTTTGTATCTTTAAACAAAGAGGGTATTGACCACAGGGGGAAATAGTTTAATCAGGGCCCCAGGAGACCCAGGAGTTCTGTGTGTGTGTGTGTGTGTGTGCATGTGTGTTTGGTGGGATGACAGTCTGCAAAGTAGGAACATCTGAGCTCACAAATTCCAATATTTGTCTCATGTAATACCGAGTTTGGATTCAAATTTACAGAGGCAATAGCAGTGACCCCATTTAATTTTGGGGCTATATTTGCAACTAAATTAATAAAATGCGAAAGGTAAAACATGAGAAGGAGCTCTCTGTGTCTTGAAGTTTCAGCTGCAGCAAGGTCACCTGGTTCTTTAACCTTCTCAGACTCCATCTGTCATCTCTCCACCCCCTTATGCATTCCCCTTGCCACAATGACTTCTTTTTTGACCTTGAACTTCCTAAAAACCACCTTTCCTTAGAGTCTTTGCCCTTGACCTTACCTCTGAAGAGCACTCACTTCCTAAGAAGTACTAATGGCTCTCACCTTCTCTTATGTGAGCTCTCTGTACATTATTTCCTTGTATAATGATGTTGTTTGAACACTGTGAGATAAATAGCATGACCACTTTATATTCTAATTTTTTACCTTTTTCTTTCCAGCACTTGTAACAATAGGGAGTGCCATGAATTCATGTTTATTTGCTTATATTTTTTCTCCAGGAAGAGATTTCAGGCACTTTAGTTTTCACACTGTATACACTTTGCAAGAGAGAGGGTGGCACAAAGTCTTAACTCAATATGAATTCCTCCAGAGAATGAATGAATTTCTCTTAGGGGTGGTGAGCCATGCCCATATTGGCAAAATCTATGATAAGGTGGAAGGGTATGTTTGGGTAGTGGATGGGTTTGAGAGTGGTGAGGTGATGTGATTGGGATCAATGGTGCTGGCCTGTGAGGGGAATGAGGGTGGTGGTGCTGGGTTGGACTATCCATGGGAGTGGGGGGAAGTTTGGAGGAAGGAGCAGTTGAACTATCATTAAAACTACACCTCACTCAGCTAAGATGGAGTTGAAGAAGGACAACCACCACACCATGGAGTCTAGAGGGCCTACAACTGAAAGCAAGAGGATTGCATCCAGTATCCATGTGGAATCTGAGCCTCCTCTTGACATAGAGGTGCAACGGACACAAAGTAAAAGTCAAACCTCTGAATTATTTTATTTTATTCTTTTATTTTAAAGATACTTAGATTATGTAAATTTTACATAAAAATATAGAGGACTCCCATATGCCCCACTCCCCACACCTCCCACATTAACGACATTCTTCATTAGTGTGGTACATTCATTGCAATTGGTGAACACCTTTTGAAACATTGTCACTAAATGTGGATAATATTTTACATTGTAGTTTACACTCACTCCCACCCAATTTTGTAGGTTATTGCAAGATATATAATGGTCTGTATCTGTCATTTCTATGTCATTCATGACAATTCCCAGCCTTGAAAATGCCCCTGTATTACAACTGATTTTCCCTTTCCTTGCCCTCAGACCCACCAGTAGCCAGTGCCTCCACATCAATGATATAATTTTTTCCATTGCTAGAATCACAGTAAGTCTATAGTAGAAAACAAGTAAGTCTACTTTAGTCCATAGATCATTCTCCACTCCTGAGGACTCTGGGATGGTAATTCTTTCCACCTTTAATTGAGAGGGGGCTGTGATCCCATAGTGCTGATGGATGGGGATCTCTTGCTTGTAGTTGTAGACTTTCTCAGTTCCTTGGTATGGTAGCTGTCTGTTATTACTCCCTTTTTAGTCATTCTGGGTGAGACCAATGAAGTGGGGAGTAGGTTTTGCAAGTCTGTTGAAATTCAGGTTCCAGCTGACACATGGACAGCCCAAAGTGTTGAAAAGCAAAATGTTAAAAAATTTAAAAATATTTTCCATTATTTTTTGAATTGTTAAATTTAATAGCCTTTTTTATATCCCAATTTTTAATGTTAATTTTTATTTTTTGTATTTTATTTTGTATTTTTAAAAATATTATTATTTCTTTTCTTATTAAATGTATTCAGCTATTTTAATGGCTACATTTTGAAAATATTTTGCATTGCAGAAGGATTACAATTGTGGCAGGGGAGGATCATTGTTACAGGGTGTTAGTGATAGTGTAAACATGGGAGGAAGCTCACTTGGGTATACATATAAAGCATATAAATGTGTTCAAATGTTCATATGGCATTGTCATGATGGGTGGAGATTCACACAATAACCAAATTAATATCCAATTCCCACCCTGGGGAGATATGCTACATTCTCTAATGGAACAGCTAGGGGCAATGAAGAGTGAATGAGGATAGTCCATGGGTGGTCCCTTGATATTGATAACTGCTCTTATGAACCTGTATTCTTGAAATTGAAACTGAGCCTAGTAATACAGGGTGCCTAAGAGTTGACTCCTGGGGCACTCCTTGTTGCTCAAATGTGGTCTCTCTCTAAGTCAAACTCAGCATGTGAATACATTACCTTCCACCAGTGTGAGAGATGATTCCTGTGGATGAGCATCCCTGGCACCAAAGGGTTACTAACAAGCACCAACTAACAAAGCAACTGGAAAAAAGATGTTGACCAAATGGGAGAAATGATAAAGACAAATGTGTTCATATGGGTAAGAGACGTCAAAATGAGTCTGGAGTTAATTCCAGTGGTTATGTTTATGCACTTCTCAGCAAGATCTCACTGTCTGCCAAAGTAGATACTTCCACAAGTAGCTGGGCTCCTCAGGATGCTGGAGACATCCAGAAACTGTAGTCAGGACAGATAGCTCAGAAGTAGGGTACCTTAACAGTGGGCCTTACTTTAGAATTTATGCTCCCCAGTGTGATAGAATTGGACTCAGTTGTGGTTTCCCTATACATGGCCCTTCTGTCCTTCTATTTGAACCTGTAATTAGTACTAGAGTTCTTAGGTGTACATACAAGAGACTTAAAATATTTGTTACTTTTAAAAATAGTTATTTCATTTTCCTAAAAATTTTATTTGGTTATTTTATTGGCTTTGTTTTTGGAGAGGTTTTGGATCACAGAAGTGTCACAACTATGGTAGGGGAGGATCAAAGGTGTGGGTTGTCAGTGATTGAGGGACGTGTGGGGAAGGATGCACCATGCACCTGGAAAATGCTTCTAAGGTTTATGAATATGTTCAAGTGTTCATAGGATGTTGTCTCAGTGGGTGGAGACACACACAATAACCAAAAAAGAATTCCCATCCTTGGGGTCCTGCTACATTCTCTAATAGGATGACAAGAATGCCCCAAGTACAAGGGCAGTGCCTAGTGAAGAAAGACAGATCATTATGCCAGACTCTTGATACTGATCATTGTATTTGTGAAACCTTTCTTGTGAAATTGAAACTTAGGTTATTATAACTATCTTAGTTATATAACTAAAAGCTATCTCCTGAAAGACTCCTTGTTCAAATGTGACCTCTCTCTAAGCAAAACTAAGCATATAAGTACACTATCTACACCCCAGCATGTGACACGACTCCTGGAAATGAGCCTCCCTGGCACTGAAGGACTACTACCAAGTACCAATAGCAATGCATCTAGAAAAAGTTCTTGATCAAAAAGGGAAAATATAAAATACATATGATTTTTTATAGTTAAGAGATTTCAAAGATTCAGGAGGTAATTCCAGAGATTTTGCTTATCTATGACTCAGCAGGATCTCATTGACTGCCACAGTAAACAGTGCATCAAACAGTGGGGCTCCTGAGAGCTCTAGGAACAGCCAGCCACTATAAGCAGTACAGCCAAGCACAGGAATTCAGCATGCTGTCAGTGGGCCTTACCCTGGAATTTATGATTCCCAGTGTAACAATCTTAGACTAATTTATAGTTTCCCTTAACTTGACTTGCCCCTTTTGTTTGAACCTATAATTAGCACTATACTTGCTAAATATATGTCCCGGAGACTAAAATCTCTGATCCATTCATTTGCCAATTGAGTCCTGAATTTCAGCAGAGTTGCAACACCTACTCTCCAGTTCACTGGACTCACCCAAGGCAACTAAAAAGGAGACAATGATTGACAATGCCCATCACAAGGAACAGAGAATGTCTTTAACTGCAAACAAGATAGTTCCATCTACCCCATGGGACCTAGGCTCCCTCTCAATTAGAAACAGAGGGGTCATCGCCATCCCCAAATCCTCAAGATTTGGGAATGAACAATGGGAAAACTAGAACTATTATTCTATTATAGACTTATTATTATCCTGGCAATGGAAGAACTTTTGCCATTGATGTAAAGGCAGTGGCCACCAGAGGTTCTGATGAAAGGGAGAGGAAAGAATTGATGAAATATGAGAATATTTTCAGGATAATGGAATTGCCTTCCATGATATTGCAAAAATAGATACAGGCAATTATATATTTTGCCATAACCTACAAAATTGTGTGATAGAGTGCAAACTATAATGTAAACTATAATCCACAGTAGCAATGCTCCAATATGTTTACATCAATTTTAGCAAATGTACCACACTAATGTAAGTTTTTAATGTGGGAAAGTGTGGGCAGTGGAGTGGTTGAGGCATATAGGAGTCCCCTATATTTTTGATGCAACATTATATAATCTAAAGCTACCTTAAAATATATTTTTTTAATTTTAGAAAATCAATATAAATATTTTTGAAAAATTATCTGACAATGGGAGAGGAATCTTTAATCAGTGAATACTCAAAGTATCTTCTGCAAGAGGACAAGATTCATTAATAAAATCTATAAATAAATTTCTTTTCTGTAAAATGTAAATTATGAATATGTTAGTCAGTCCCATTTCTTTGAATATTAGTCTTGTTCTTTCTCTTTTTCAAAATAATCACACCAACCACATGGATCCAGGAAATGAAACATGAAATCTAGACTTTCTTCTGTTGAGATTCTTAGTGGAACCAGAATCGCAGTCCTTAGTCTCTGGTCTCTTCTTGTCCATGTTTATTGCCACCATCTTTGGGAAGCTGCTCATCATCCAGGCCATCATCACTGGCTCCCATCTCCACACACACATGTACTTCTTCATCTCCAACCTGTCCTTTTCTGACATCTGTTTTATCTCCACCACTACAGTAAAGATGCTGGTGATCATCAAGAAACAGAGGAGTGTCATCAACTATGGAGTTTGCCTCACCCAGATATACTTTTTCATTTTATTTGGAGGGTTAGACAACATGCTCCTCACTGCAATGACCTATGACTGCTTCATGGCATCTGTCACCCCACGCAATACATGGTCGTCATGAACACCTAGCTCTGCGTCCTCCTGGTCCTGGGATCCTGGGTAGTGAGTGCATTACATTCCTTGTTACAAAGCATACTGATTTTGTGACTACCATTTTTTACACACTTGGAAATTCCCCATATTTTCTGTAAATATAATCAGGTTTTCCAACTTTCCTATTCTGACACCTTCATCAATGACATCATGATATATGTTGCAGCTGGGCTGCTGGGTGGAGGACCATCCACTGGCATCATTTTCTCCTATACTAAAATTTTTTCCTCCATATGTGGGATCTCATCAGCTCTAGGGAAATATAAAGCATTTTCCACTTGTGCATCTCACCTCACAATTGTCTCCTTAATTACTGTATGAGCATAATGCACATGCAAGTACACCAGCCTTAGTGATGTATGCTGTGTCCCAACCCATGTTGAGCCATGTCATCTACAGTCTGAGGAATAAAGATAAAAAGGGGACTTCAAAAGATTTCTTAGGGAAAGCCAGAAAATGTTCTTGGTCCTGGATTAAAGAAATTCTGTGATTTCAGGGCTCAAAAACTCAGAGATAGAAATCATAATTCTTTTAAATTTCTGGAACAAAGACCTACATTAGAAGGGTCAAATATGACTAAATATGTTGAAGGAAAACTTTAAATCATGCATTCCATTACTAAAGAGAATAATTGCTTTAGAAACATTATATGTACACATTATGTAAGATATCTTGGTTTCCATTTGCAAGATATTTTATGCAATGGAGTACAGGTCTGAGTTGCACGTTCTGAATTATGTTAGTGTAAAACAAATAAGACTCTTTCCATTCCTGTTAAAAAAATACCTGCTCTTTTACTAAATTTCTTCTTAAATGTTACATGTTTTGTTAGTGAATAACCTGGGTATTGACTCTATGATCCAATTTTTAGCCTTAAAGTTTAAAACTCCTTTTAATCTTCATGACAAAAGAAGGACTTATTAAAGAGTTTGAAATCCTGCCCAAAGATTCCCCTGATAATGGAGTGTCCTGAGTCAGGGCACAATTTATTCCTGAACACCTGCATTCAATATCTACTGCTTACCCATAATAGAAACTCATAAATAGCAACTTTTTAACACATTTATCTGAAGTCATGTGTAAAGCAGTGTGATCATGAAGGCTGTTTTCATACATCTGAAGGAACCCTGGAAATAAGCAGCAGCTGATTATTCTGATCATATCAGTTAGCTATTGCTGTTTGCATGCCGCCCTAATATAAATGGTTTAAGACAATGCTCTTATTACTTCATCCACATATGGTTTGGATTTGTGTTGATCCCTGAAGAAGTCCTCATAGACTGTATGCATCTGTGTCAGCCTGTAAGGTTCTGCTGATTCTGTCTGGACCACTTTTGTACTCATGGCTTTTCTGGATAGAGATTAGATTAGAGTGGCCTTTACTGAAACAATTGGCATCTGCTGCATGTGTGTCATCATGTGCAAGAAGGTAGGCTGGAGTTGTTCAAATGCAATGTCAGGGTTCAGGAAAGAGCAAGAGAAACAAACACTTCAAGGCATCTTAAAGAATGTTGACACTCAATCCATTCTCTGGGCTAAAATAAATAAGACCCTTGAAGCAAGCTCAGAATCAAAAGTAGGAGCTCTATAGTCTTATTGAAAAAAATGAATTCAGAGAATGTTTGATAATTGGGCCCATCTCTGCAAACTTTCTACCACATATATAAACTGCAATTCTACAAAGTTGTGTTAGAACCATTATGACCCAAGCCTTGCACTTCTACACTTAACCGCTGAGTTGATTTCTTCATGATGAAGGTGAGGGTTTAACCATATATTTAATAAGTAAGCATGAAATCCTCTTTCAGAATGCCATGGCTCCCTCAAGTAAAAATATTACCTCCCTTCTCCTTACCTCCAGGTGATTACTCTCAGACTAAGAAAATTAAGCCAGTCTACTTGTGCAAAAACACACCATCCCACTGCCAAAAACTTGCATTGGTGTGTTAATGTCTGTTTGGGTGCCTTTTTATCTTCTTTTAAGTATATGATAAGTAGTTTGCCAGGTCATGCAAACTGTCTTCCACAGCAGCTGCCCCATTTTATATTCCTACCAGCAGTGAATGTGTGTCCCAATTTCTCCACATTCCCCAACACTTGTTATTTTCTATATTTTTTCCATATTAGCCATTCCAAAATGCGTGAAATATAATCTCTTTGTGGTTTTGATTTGCATTTCCCTGATGACTAATGACGTTGAGCATTTTTTCAGGTGCTTTCTGACCCTTTGTGTACATTCTTTGGAGAGGTGTGTGGCCCAATTTTTAATTGGTTTGTTTATCTTTTTGTTGTTAAGTTGATGGATTTCCTTATATATTCTAGATATTAAGCCCTTATTGGATATGTGGATTCTAAATATTTTCACCCATTGTGCAGATTGTCATTTTGATTTTCATGGTAAAAATCCTTTGAGGGGCAAAAGTTGTTTTAATTTTGATGCAGTCCTGATATATATTTTTTCTTTTGTTGCTTGTGCTTTTGGTGTAAAGTCTAAGAAGTCACTGCCTGACAAAAGGTCCTGAAAATGCTTCCCCATTTTTTCATCTAGGGGCTTGATAATTCTACCTCTTATATTTAGGTCTTTGATGCATTTATTATTGGTTTTTGTAGGAACTGTAATGTAAGATCTTCTTTATTTTTTTTCCAAATGGTAATAAAATTCTTGGCTAACAGTTGTTTTCTTTAAGCACTTTAATTATTTCAATGTGCTGCCTTCTTTCCCTCAAGGTTTCTGATGAAAAATTGGCCCTCAATCTAATTGGGACTGCATTGTACATAACACATTGCTTTTCTTTTGCGCTTTCAGTACAGTACTCTATCCTAGTCCTAAGCATTTGATTTCATGATCAATATATGAAGGCATGTATTCTTATATATATTTATCCTGTTTGATAGTTCCTGGGCTTCTTGGATGTCCATATTCACAACTTTTGTTAAGTTTGGGAATTTCTCTGTCAGTTTTTCTTTGACTATCCCCTCTTCTTCTCCTTCTGGGACTCCCATATTTTGTATATCATTGTATTTGACAGTGCTCCAGAGATGTCATGTTATTTTAGCTTAAAATAATTCTCTTATCTTTCTACTTCTCAGGCTGTCTCATTTTAAATATCTTATCTTTAAGTTCTTTGATGCTTTCTTCTGCCAGCTCCAAGCTACCTTCTGGCATGCATATATGTGTGGTGCCATTCTTGGGCAGGCTGAACTTTGTTTCACGCTAGGTGGCTCTCCTTACAGGGCACACTCCTTGTGCGTGGGGTTCGCCTATGCGAGAGCACCCCTGCGTGGCAGGGCACTCCTTGTGCACATCAGCACTGTGCATGGGCCAGCTCCACATGGGTCAAGGAGGCCCGGGGTTTGAACCGTGGACCTCCCATGTGGTAGACGGACGCCCTAACCACTGGGCCAAGTCTGCTTCCCAATATATATATATATATATATATATATGTATTTAAGTGTCAAGAGTTCATATTCTTGAAATATCAGTAGCAGGTACAATTTGTATCTCTTGGAATTTCTCATCTGCTATTTATATTTAAAGCTCTTCTATGTCTTCTCTTTCCCCTCCATCCCTTATGAGGATAACAGAGTAGGTCTTTCTTACATAAGACTTAATTTCATAAATTTTTTTTAACAAAACACAGCAAAATTTTTATATTTAAATTACATGTCCTGCTAGTAATATAACAGGTTGAAACTGTTTATATTACTATACAATGGGAACATAAAATTGTTTAGGTAAGCAATTCAACCAAACTTGATGGAAATTATTTTACTAAAGATCTATTTGTGCTCCTACTTCCTTTCTTGTGCTTGTATTTTTAAAAGCCTGGCTCTGGGCTTTTGATATTTTTGCAGCCACTATTAAATGCTT
This sequence comes from Dasypus novemcinctus, assembly GCF_030445035.2. Classification (NCBI taxonomy): domain Eukaryota; kingdom Metazoa; phylum Chordata; class Mammalia; order Cingulata; family Dasypodidae; genus Dasypus; species Dasypus novemcinctus. Next base: position 16,971,962 of record NC_080700.1, on the reverse strand, counting down.
TTCAACCTTTCTTGTCCTCAAAATATATTTCTTTCTTTATGTATTATATTCAGAGAACTTACCTCTTCTTCAGTTCTATCATGTTTACCTTTCTAGTTTCTTATCATTTAAATCTGCATTAAGGATCTAGAACAATTGGATGTGGCATTTTTTACTTATTCTTTGTATATGAACACAAAAGTCTAGCTAAATATTTGGTATATGGTGCTGCTTATAAATAATAACATTTAGTATTTGCATATTTTAATAAAATTTTAAACAGTTACCCAGAGTTTATTTGAAGAGAGATTTTATATCCAAATCTGCATTATATGACCCCAAATTCAAATACTACAAATAAGATCAATTTTTAATTCAAAGAAATTGTGGTTTACAGAACATTCATGCAGAAAATAACAGGATCTCCCTATAACACACCACCAACAACCTCACCCATTGGTATGAAACATTGACTACAATTGATGATAGCATCATTTTTATAATTGTCCTATATTTTTACAGTAGTAGTCAGAATTTAATGAGGAAGTCTATTTTCTAAAGCAATTTACATGAATTACCTCATTAAAACATCCAATACAAAAGCCTGTGAAATGTGAAATATTTCCTGGGGTTATTATTATTTTAATTTAAATTTGAGAAATTGTAAACTTACAGAAAAAGCATGTAAAAAATTACAGCATTCCCGTATATCCCCATATACTTGGCACTTTGCATTAGTGCGTTTCCTTTGTTACAGTTCATGAAAGATTATTTAAATAGTATTACTACCTATCACCCATAGTTTAGATAATATGTATTTTTTCACATATATCACCCTATAGTTATCACCTTTTATTAAATATGTCACAAATTAGTTAAAATTCATGAAAGAACATTCTTATACTTGCACTATTATAGTCTTTTGTCTCCATGTTATAATCTTTTATCTTTTAATTTTTCTACCTTTTAACTTTTCTAGTAGCCTATACAACCTAAAGTTTCCCCTTTTACCTATGTAATTCACTGATAATTATATTCTCAATGATATGCTACCAAAACGAGAGCCTTTTTAACAAAAAACTTCCTCTTCTCTTGTCAATCTTTCAATGACTTTCCTTGTTCTTAGAATAAAGTTCAAAGCCTTAAAATGAACTACACCTTCTGTACAATCTGGCCAGTGGCTTTTTCATCTCATATCTACTCCCTCCTCATTAAGTTCCAGAGACTCTGTTTCCTCACTGCACCTGCCAAGTTCGTGATCTTTGCTTATGATGTCCCCATGCTTGTAAATTTCTTTACCACCTCTCTGTCCCTATCTGTTGCCTGCACCTATATGCCAGTTGTCTACCCACTTCTGCTTATTCTCCAGATATCTTCTCTAGTTTTTCTTTTTTCTTGCTTGCTATAATTAGGTGTAGACATTCTCCTCTGTTCTCTCATTGCATCTCAATTTCCCTTCACAGTCCAATGCCCTTCAATAAATCTTTTCAAAAAGATTCATGAAGACAGTTTGAGATTCTATTGTGCTCACATTTTATCTTCACAATACACAATACTTTAAAGATATTAATTCATGTATGTTGAGTGAATGAATAAATGTAAGCACACAAAATGAAATGCACATAATACAAAATTGTTACGTATTCACAAATTCATTCAACTAACATATTGACATCTATTGTGCACCAGGCCATTTGCACAGAAAACATTTCCTTTGAAGAGCTGAGGAATTATACTCATAATGTCACTTCAGATAGGAATAAATTAAGACTCAATAATACAATAAGAGGGAATAGAAATGTGTTCACTTAAATTGGACTCAAAAGAAGAATCAGAACAATCTGATCTCAACTTCCATTTTAGTAATTTTTACTAAGCAGGTGTATTCACTTAAAAAAATGCTTCAGGTAAGAGAGGAGTACAAAGGTGGATTAAGATAGATACCTAAGGGAAGCAACTGTCGCTCAATTAGTTGGGCTTCCATCTACTATATGGGAGGCCCTGGGTTCCCGACCCAGAACCTCCTTGTGAAGGCAAGCTGGCCCATGCACTGCAGAGAGCTGATGGTCCATGTGCCGAGGGGAGCTGACACAGCAAGATGACACAGCAAAGGGACACAAGCAGATAAAGAAAAAACATGCAGCAAATGGACACAGAGAAGAGACAGCAAAGGATGGAACAAGCTGCAAGGGGGAATAAATAAATAACTCTTTTTTTAAAAAGATGATACCTAAAATGACTAGATATGAGAGCTTTACACTGGCCGCCTCCACCATGCACACCCATGTGGTAAGATGACTTCTTCACCCAGTCCATGCTGGGTGTATGAGTTGCTCACTCCTGCCTGCCATTGATTATCCTACCTGTAGTGATGGTATCATGCTCTGGTTTTTGGTACAGAAACCAGTTAACGTTTATTTATTAGCTTAGTCTATATCTCTTGACTGTGAGCACCTCCGGTGCTAGGGGTGACAGGGTACTTACCCATGCTCTATACTAGGAATGATTTTACATTCCTGGGATTATTGGTTTCTGACTGACTCCAAATCCTGGAGCTATAGAAACATAGGTGAATATCTCTGATAAATGGTTCACAAGTTCCCCAAGGGTGACAGGTTGCTTTACTCTAAATTTCCAGTGACTTTAAACACACTTTCTTATGATTTGTGACTCTCAAAAAAAAAAAAACAGACTCTTTTTAAAGCCCTGGATATTTTTTTCCCATCGAAAACATTTTTGCACATTGTGGAATACTTTGTAGAATGGTGGTCAAAAGAATTTAATTTATCCTGTTGGTAACGCAAAATAGTACATGAAGAAAGTGATAGACCTTTGAACCACCTCTTCACTGACTGATGGTAATGAAGGAAAAAAGAAGGGCTAAAGTGAAGCCAAGATGGTGACAGAGTAAGAGCTCCTGGAATCAGCTTGTGAAACAGGGCAGTTGGTCATCACCCAGAGCTATCTAAAGCATCTGTTTGGAGGGCCCAGGAGACAAGAGGAGTATTCTGCAACATCCTTGACAGTGTGGAAGAAGGAGACTATCCATCTGCACAGAGGAATCATGAGTAGAGCACTCCACGCCATGGAGCTCAGTGCCCATGGTGTGCAAGCTGCCTTGGGAGCTACTCCGCAGTTGGATTTGGAAGTTCCATATCCCCTAATAATCCAGGAGGAAAACATGGTGTGGCACTGACTTCAGTGGCCGATTAGTGGATTTGGCGGGCTGATGTAGAATCCTAGGAATAACTTAACTTTGAGACTGTCCAGGTCAGAGGGAAGCTGGTGACTGCCATTTTGACTCCACCCCAGGCATGAGGAGAAGTGGCATTGACTGAAAATCATAGTGCTTGTAAGGACCAGCTTCTTTCCACCCAGGTTGGATTGCAGGTCTAGCCTAAACCCTAGTCCCACCACCAGCAGGGAGGAAGCTGGGGGACCTGCACCACCTCTCTGGGAAGCTGCAAGCCACACTGCAGAGACTGGTTCCCATCCTACTATAGGGGCACAAGCCACCTCAAGAGCTATTCCGTGGCTGGAGTTGGAAGCTCCATTTACCATAAATGGTGGAGGAAAAGACAGATGTCCATTGACCTCAGCTACTGATTAGTGGACTCGACTGGCTAAAGTATACTCTTTAAAATAGCTAAGGTCTTAGTGTGTTCAAGCTAGAAAGAGTCTGGTAGCTGCCATTTTGACTCCACCCCCTGGCATGAGAGGAAGCAGGGCTGACTGAAGTTAGGGATGGGCTTCTTTCCACTAAGATCGGACTGCAGCCCTAGCCTAAGCTCCAACCCCACATGCAGCAGAGAGGTAGCTGGCAGGACTTGAAGCAGGCTCTCTAGGCAACTGCAGATGCTCTCTGCTGACCCAGGCTAAATAGTTGGACAAGTGGAGCTGCATCCCCACACCCCAAGAGAATAGGAGAGGAGCTGAGTATCCTCAGCCTATCGAGGCAATGGCAGGAGTTTTCAGACCACACAAACAGGTTTGTTGAGTGCCTTTGAGCCCATCTCCACCTCTGTCCCCTCACTCTATGGACTGGTGTTGTCTCAACCTTTCAGAGCAACAGTTCTGAGTTTCACAAGCCTAACTGTTGGACACCTTGTGGTTTCACCTCCATCCCCAATAAGACAAGAGACAGACTGTGTTTGCACAGCCTCTTTGGGTAACTGCAGGTGCTTTTGGCCCACACAGCCTGGTCTGGTGGGTAATTGTGGACCCACCCTTACCCCCCAATAGGAAAGAAGGGGGTTGGTCTTTCGACAGCCTTTTGGGCAAGAGCAGACCTTCAGCCTGTATGGACTAGACTATTGGATACCTATGAATCCACCCTGACCTCCAATAGTATAGGAGCGGTCTGGTGTCTCCACAGCCTCTCTGGACAATAGTGGGTACTTTCAGCCAATAGAGACTGAACTGTTGGGTGCCTGTGGATCCAACCCCATGTCTTAAGAGGATAGGAGGGGGCTGGTGCTTCCTCAGCCTCTCCAGGCAACAGTAGGTACTTTCAGCCTACAGGACTGAACTGTTGGGCATTTGTGGTTCTGTTTCCACCCCCTAAAAGGCAGAAGGGACAGTACTTCCTAAGCTTCTCAGGGCAACTGCAGGCATATTTGGCCCAAGAGATTAGATTTTTAAGACCCCAGAGAGCCCATTCCCTCTCCTGGCAGGGAGAGGGTCTGGTGATATATCTGTTTACCTGAGCAACTGTGGTCATTTTGGACCCACACAGTATAGCTTGCTGACCAAAACTATAGCTCCATCTCTGCCTAAAGTAGGGGAGGAAAGGGTGTGAAGCTTCATCAGTGTCTCTGGGTGATTACAGACATTCTTGTGCCCAACTTGGATTAATACACAGCTGCAGCTCTGTCCCTACCCCTGCCAGAGGAGAAAGATGGGAGAAGCTTCATCACTTTCTAGGGCAACATGGGCATCTTCAGCCTCCAGAGCTTGCAGCACCAACTACATCCTTGGCTCCTACTACACAACCAGAAATGGAGAAAAGATAAGAAATCCCTAAACTAAAGGGAGAAAACTGCACCCAGAATAAATACATCTAGCAAGCTAAATGTGGAAATGCCGACAAAAAATTACAATCCATACCAAGAAACAGGAAGAGATGGCCCAATTAAAAGAACAAGATAATCCTGCAGATGACATAAAGGAGTTGAGACAACTAATCTTAGATGTTCAAACAAATCTCCTTAAATTCAATGAGATGGCTAAAGAGATTAAGGATATTAAGAAGACATTGGATGAGCACAAAGAATTTGAAAGCACACATAGAAAATGAAGAGATTCACATATGCCCTGCTCCCTACTCCTCCCATACCTTCCCATATTAACAACATCCTTCATTAGAGTGGTACATTTGTTACAATTCATAAGCACATATTGAAGCATGGCCATGAAGTGTGGATTATAATTTACATTATATTTTAATCTCTCTCCCACAGAATTTTGTAAGTTATAACAAGACATATAATGGCCTATATCTGTCATCACAACATCATTCAGGAAAATTCCAGTGCCCTGAAAATGCCCCCATGTTACACCTACTTTTCCCTCAAACCTCTAGTGCCTCCACATCGATGACATAGTTCTTCCATTGCTAAGGTAACAATAAGGCTATAGTAGAATACCAGCAAGTATATCGTGGTCCATCATTCATTCCCCAATCCTGAGGATTCTGGGAAGCAGATGGCCACTCCACCTCTAATTGAGAAGGAGCTTAGATTTGATGGGGCAGATGGGTGGGATTATCTTGCTCAGAGTTGTGGACATTCTTTGGGATGGTTGTTCATCATCATTTTCTTGTTAGTTGACCTGGATGAGTCCAATGAACTGGAGAGTAGGTGCTACAACTCTGAACTAATCTTACAATATTCATTCTTTTTTATTCCTTTCCCATAAAATCATATATATATGGGGGAAAAGTCAATTCATTTGGATAACAAAGCAATAGTTCAGGCGGCGGACTTGGCCCAGTGGTTAGGGCATCCATCTACCACATGGGAGGTCTGCGGTTCAAACCCCAGGCCTCCTTGACCCATGTGGAACTGACCCATGTGCAGTGCTGATGCGTGTGCAAGGAGTGCTGTGCCATGAAGTGGTGTCCCCCGCGTAGGGGAGCCCCATGTGCAAGGAGTGCGCCCTGTAAGGAGAGCCGCCCAGCGCGAAGGAAAGTGCAGCCTGCCCAGGAATTGTGCCACACACACAGAGAGCTGACACAAGATGACGCAACCAAAAGAAACACAGATTCCCCGTGCCACTGAAAACAACAGAAGCAGACAAAGAACATGCAGCAAATAGACACACAGAACAGACAACTAGGGTGGAGGGTGGGGAAGGGGAGAGAAATAAATAAATAAATAAATAAATCTTTTTTTAAAAAAGGCAATAATTCAGTCTGAAAATGACAAAGTGCTCCATGTCACCACCTACATCACCTCCTGGTTTTGAAAGGGAAAAATATAAGATATTGATGATATTATTCAAACAACATTGAGAGCTTCTTCATGAAGTAGAATTATTGGCAGAAAATATGCTTTGTTTCAATAAAGTTTTGTGCGATATTTCACTTATTGGCTTTTATTATTATATTAAATATTTTACACAAAAATACATACTTTTAAATAAATAGTTTGATGTTTTACAAATATATATACATGTGCAATTACCTACTATATCAATCAAATCAAGATATGAAATACTTCCAACATCACTGAAAATTACTTATGCTCTTTTTCAGGCCTTTATGTCTAAACACACATAACAGAAACCATTATTTTTCTTGCATCTTTCATGGTTGATTAGCTTTTCTGATTATTGTAGGTCATATACATGGACTCCTACAGTATAAGCTCTTCAGATCTGCTTTTGTTTGCTCAACATAATGTTTTTAAAATTTAAAATTGACCCATATTAGTTTGTCCCTTTGTATAACTGATTTTATTTATCACATTTCCTGTGAATGGATATTTGAAAATTTTTAGGTTTTGTCTGTTATCAATAAAGTTGCTATGAATGTTTTTATGAAAAACTGATTGCTGAATTTACCATTTTATTGAGTAAATATGTCTGAGTGGAGTTTCTGAGTCATTTGGTAAGTAAACATTATAAGAAAGAATGAACTATCTCAATAAAATGATTGTAATAGTTTGTATTCCCACCAGGAATGGGATAGTACCAGTTCCTCTACATCCCTAACTACTCTTGATATTGCCATCCCTATGATTTTTTAAAAATGTTATAACAGAAATATTGTGTTTTTGTATATTATATAATGCAAAACATAGAGAAATGCTGTTAAAAATATTATATTGTCCACTTTCAGGTCAATATGTGAAAATTTTTTTTTTAATATTTATTTATTATTATTATTTTTTAATTACATTAAAAAATATATATGAGGTCCCATTCAACCCCACCGCCCCCGTCCCCCACTCCCCCCACAGCAACACTCTCTCCCATCATCGTGATACATCCATTGCACCTGGTAAGTTCATCTCTGAGCATCACTGCACCCCATAGTCAATGGTCCACATCATAGCCCAGACTCTCTCACGTTCCATCCAGTGGGCCCTGGGGGGATCTACAGTGTCCCGTAATTGTCCGTGAAGCACTATCCAGGACAACTCCACGTCCCGAAAACGCCTCCACATCTCATCTCTTCCTCCCGTCCCCCACACCCAGCAGCCCCCATGGCTACCGTTCCCACACCCATTTCACATTTCCTCTGTGGACATTGGATTGGTTGTGTCCATTGCACACCTATGTCAAGTGAGGGCTTAGATTCCACATGGGTACTGGATGCACTCTTCCCGCTTCTAGTTGTAGACACTCTAGGCTCCATGTTGTGGTGGTTGACCTTCTTCAACTCCATGTTAGCTGAGTGGAGTAAGTCCAATATGTGAAATTAACATCATGCTTATGTTTTAAAATGTAATAACCATGTAGGTGTTGTGGACAATTGTTAAATGTAATACCTACCAATATCTATGTAACCCTTATTCCACTTCTAACACCCAGGTTTTCCAGTTAACTGTTTTTTCCTCGTTGTGAAGAAGGCATGTGATAGAGTGCTACTTTCTTGGCCATTATCCCCAGGCATGAGCTCAATTTGTGTAACCATACTAGAATATTCTTTTCCTTCTGGTGGATTCTACAAATCAAAAATGAACCTGGGAAAAAAGGGGATCCTCTATATTTCTAGGAGAATTTCCTGTAGCCTAACATTTCTTTGAAAATAAAGCAAAGAAAACCAAGTCATGAAACTCAGAAAAAAAAATGGTCTTGTGGCCCAATTTGAGCAATGTAAGGAAATAACTTCCAAGGTTTGTGAAGATTTAACTTATAGAGGCTAATGACTTCTTGTTTTCACTTAAGCAAATTTATATTTGGTTAAACAAACCTAGGTTATGCCATGATTTTCTAATTTTGCTAGAGTTTATAGGTACATCACTGGGTCTATCTTTCTATCAAGAGATAAACAATGAGACTGATACTATTTTATATATTCAGTCTCTATTTCATCTATTGGTCAAGCTTCTAACTCTCAATATCTATGTCTACATTCATTCAGTCTCTCTATTCATCCACTGACCCACTCACCTTCTATTTTTCCCTTTGTCCATTACTCTCTTTCACTGTGTCTATTCATCCATCCCTTCACCCGTTTGTTCTCTGCATTGCTTCATTTAACCAATATTTTATTTTAATATGTACACTTAAAAATCCATGAACAATGCCACTAGAAAGGAAAATTATGTCAATGAAATTTTAAATATTTATACAAATTTACTTCAGTCTCATCAAAGAAGAAGGCATCAAACCCAATAAAGATTTTCCTGGTAATAAATATTCAATGTTATTCATTATTAATAACATTTATAAAATTAACAGGTAAAGGAAAGAATAATCACTCTGACAGAAGCCACATTGACTGGTTCATGAAAAATTTTGAACAACTAGAAATGGAAAAAAAATTTTAATTAAAAAAATTAAAAGACGCTTTAGCTTACATAAATGTTACAAAAATTAAAAGACGCTTTAGCTTACATAAATGTTACAAAAATATAGGGAAATCCCGTATACCTCACTCCCTCTTTGTCCCACACTTTCCCCTTTAAACCACATCTTTTGTTAATATGGTACATTTGTTAAAATCGATGAACACATTTTGAACCATTGCCACTAATTATGGTCTATAGTTTACATTATGGTTGACAATTTGCACTGTACAATTTTATAGATTTTAACAAAATGTATAATAGATTATATCTGTCATTGCAATATCATGCATGAAAATTCCAATGTCCCCCACACTCCTTATGTTACACTTATTCGTCCCTCTTCCTTTCCTCAGAAATGCTGGTGATCACTGTCTGTACATTGATATTGCAATTTCTCCCATTACTAGAATAATAATGTCTACTTTAGTCCATAGTTGCATTGCCCCATTATGTTCGTTCATTCCTCAATCTTGAGGATTTTGTAATGGTGATGACCACACTGCTTCCAATTGAGAAGGGTCTTGCTAACCTGTTGGGTGATGTTATGCAAATATTCATTTCTGAAGGTTATACTATTCAGTTTCCCAAATGGCTACACCCCACTTTAATCTCCAAAAATAAGCATGAAGATCCCAGTTGATCCATATTCTCTTTGATACTTGATCCTGTCAGGTTAATTTTAGTTATTCTGGAAGATTGTACATATGAAGATCCTCTTCACTAGTCATGAGCTTTGAGCTTTTTACTAAGGGATTTTCTGCATATCTTTTTGATTTGTAAGTGCATGCTCTATATTCTAGATATGATTTCTGTTTGGATAGATTTATTTTAAATATTTTATCTCACTTTGGTGGTTTGACATTTCATTGCTGATAGAAAATAGTAATTATAATATAGTTACATTTATTAAATGTCTCCTTTAAGGTTGATGTAATATCTCCCTTGTTTAAGAGATTTTTGACTTCCCAAGTTGAAAATATTATTTTCCTTTGTGATCCTTTAAGATATTTTACTTTTACATTTATAACTACAATATGCTTGAGATTGGTGAGCCTATATATGAAAGATTCAATTCTGGATATTGCATTTGACTCATTTTACTTTATTTCCATTTTTATTCTTATGCTGAAAACACATTACTGTGACTTAAAAAAACTGGAAACAGGTAGAATAAGTACTCCCATTCCATGATTTTCCTTCACGTTTGTCTTAGGTATCCTTTTTTTTTTTTTTTTTTTTGCTTTCATGTGAAAAATTATATGATGTTATAATTTTCACAAATTTTTTTGATTGTGATAGCAATTTCCCTGAAACAGTAGACCAAATTGGCAGTACTCTCATCTTTTACAAATTGAGTCTTTTCATCCATATAAGGGTTTATTCCAATATTTATTTCAGTCTTCTCTAAATTTTTCTCAGTGTTCTTCTATAACTTTAAGCTCATAAGCCTCTCCCACTTTCCTTAGTTCTATTTCTAGGAATTACATATTTCCAAGATGTTGTAAATGTCATCTTTTTAACTTTCTTTAAAATGCTCTGACTGGCATATATAATTTTAGAAGTTTGTATTTTACCCTTGTATTCTGACAATTAAATTCTATTTATAAATCTTCCAGATTTTGTACTTACACAAATAATATCACTTGAAATTAAAGTCTGTTCTATTTCGTTCTTTCCAAGAATTATTCCTTCCACTTCCTTTCTTGCCCATGTAGCATCGGCCAGGGCCTCTAACATAATGTTTTGTAGAAGTGTTAATATTGAGCAGTGTTTTCTATACTTGATCTCTTAGCCCTGAAATGCTTTCAGTATTGGGCCATAAAATGTGATATTTGCTCTAGTTTTCATTAAGTGTCCTTTAGTGGGTTTAGGTGATTCTCTTCTCCTAATTTGATGATGGATTTTTTAAATCGTTGTTTGTTTCAAAATCATGAATGGATGTTTAATTTTATCAAATATTTTCCTGCACTTATTACTATGGTAATTTATCCTTTTCATAGGGCTCAATATTGAATTGTGTTGCATAAAACAAATTTTGATACAGAAAAACATTTTTATAAAAAAGAGCTGGATTTGGATTGTGGATTTCTTTTTAGAATATGTGAGTTAATGCTCAAAAAAGAATATGGTATGAATGGTAAGCTCATTTCACAAAATGAATTGAGAATTTTTCCCAGTTTTTCTTATTCTCTGAAATATATGCATAAATGTATATTATTTTTCCTTAAATATTTAGTAGCATTTCCCAGTGAAAACACTGGTCACCATAAAAATTATGAGAATTTTTAAACTATGGATCCAATATTCTTAATAGATAGGAAACTTTCAGATTTTTCATTATTTCTTAGAAGAGTTTTCATACCTCTCACTTTTCTGGGAATTTTTGAATGTCATTTACATTTTACAATGTATTGGCATGAAGTTATTTATACTCTCTTTTTATGATGTTAAAGAATTTCTGAGCAGAAGACCATCTTTTAATTCCTGTTATTATTTTTCAATTATTCTTTTTTTTTTGTCAATAAAACAAATAGGATAGATCAGTTTTGTCTTTTACTAGATTTAGCTTTGACTTTCTATCCTTTTTATATTTGGTCTATTACTATGTTTTCTTCTTATATTTTTGATTTTCTGTCTTCTATTTTCTTCATGTTTAATTTGCTGTTCTTTTTGAATTTGTGATAATAGCTAGAACTTTAGTTTTTTGCACTTAAATATACATATTAAACAATATACAGCGATATGTATTGGATTTTACATTTTTCCCTAGAAATGGTTTGAGCTCCATCCAATATGACTTTTTATGTAGTATTTCCAATATCAAAACACTTAAGTTTCCAATTATATCACCTACTTTAAACAAGTTTAAAAGTGTATTTCTTAACCTTTAAACATGAAAGAATTGAAGTTCTTTGTATGTCCACATGGAACATATACTTGAACTTAACTGATAACTTTGTGTACATGAATCATTTTCCAAAAATGTCTAAGTGCAAAGTTATATCACCTGTCTCAATATGTCTCGAAAAATAGAAATGGTAAGTATTTTTGGAAATTAAACTGCATATTAATCACTAAAAGAAAATTAGAAAATTCCCCCCACAGAGGCAATTCCAGCATTTGATGTAATGAATATGAGTAATTTCAAGATGTTATAGTATAAAAATCTTAAATATTGGATTTTGTCTTTTCTACATGATGTCTGAATCACCATACCCAATGTTCTCTATATTACTTTCACATTAAAACTTTGTTTTCCATTCCTCCTGAATCTTTATTACGTGTGGTAATGATTTGCCTTTTTGCCATTTCTAATAATTTTTCCAATGATTTTTCCACCTGTCATTCATCTTTCATAATACTATTGCTACTGCTTCTATGAAGAACTCCATGAGATCCCTCTTCCCAATACAAACACGGGTCCCTAGGTCCCTGTATGTAAGTTTGTTACAGCCTAAAAGGATATACACAAAATGTCTCTGTGTTTTGTCTCCCCTAATTAACTGTGAACTACAGGAGAGCAGAAACTAAAACTTCATTGAGAATATGCTATATCATCCTGTGTCATACTCCACATAAATACTCAATTCTAAAATCTTTTTTGAGCATCTCTTCTGTGTCTCTAACAGTGTTTGGCATACGGAACTTGAGGGTGGCTAAGATCCATGCTTTCAATATATTCAAAATATCCTTTTAAACAAGATGGAAAGCAGGTGCTTATAATTCCATGGATTAAATTCCAAGTTAGGGATGAAACTTGCATAACTGCATTAGGGTTAACAAAAGGATTGTCTAGATGCAGTTTTGCCTGCAGTCAAGGGTAGAGAAAAAGTTTCTTTTCATTTGGAAATATTATTGATTGTAAAAATTAAATTGCTAAGTGAGGGAAGGAAGAATTTTGATTCTTCAGTTGTCCCCCAGCTTCTTTTCAATACCTTGTGTAAGTGGGTGACATAAGGGAGAGATGAGGAATTTCTTATGGGCATACACTTTCTGTCTCATGGGAAATCTCATTCTCTGGGCAGAGAGTGCATAGAAAGCAACAGGAAGCCTTTTCCTCCTGAGAGGTGTACTTCAATCCAGGAATACATTTCTCACTGCATAATCAGAGAGGAGTATCTGAAGAAAATCAGATACTTTTGTTTATAGCTGGGGCTTAAACTAACACTCTAATAATTAAATTGTTTGGGGTATTGGGTGATGAAAAATTTATTACCTAAATCAAACTAATTTACCTAAATCAAAATACCAATTTCAGGAGAAAACTGCAGACAAGTAGATCGAAACATACTATCTGAATACTCCCAAAGCAAGGTTATCAATACCTGAAGTCCTTGCAGAATTAAATGAGTCAATTTATATACAGTATCCAATACAGTTTCCAGTTTAATCTCCTGTAAACATGTATTCCAGGCTTCAGCTCAGGGAGTCTGCTCACTCACTTAATTCATTTTAGTGAGGACATGTAATATTTTTCCTTCAGGGCCTGGCTTTCTTCCCTCAACATAAGGTTTTCAAGAGTCATCAATGTTAACCTGTGTGTAAATACTGCATTCCTTCTTACAGCTGTGTAAAATTCCATTGCAAGTATATACCACAGTTTACTTATTTATTAATCGGTTAATGGACATTTGGACTATTTGCAATCTTTGGCAATAGTGAATAATGCCGCTGTGAACATTGGTGTGCCTATATCTGTTCATTGTCCCTGCTTTCATTTCTTCTTGGTATATCCCCAGGAGTGGAACTGCTGGATCATATGGCAAACCTATAGTTAGGTTTTTGAGAAACTGCCAAACTGTCCTCTACAATGGCTGGACCATTCTACATTCCCACCAGCAGTGGATGAGAGTTCCCATTCCTCCACATCCTTTCCAACACTTGTAGTTCTCTAGTTTTTAAATAGCTGACAGTCTAATGGGTGTGAGATGATATCTCATTGTAGTTTTGATTGCATTTCCCTAATATCTAGTTATGTTGAACATCTTTTAATGTGCTTTTGAGCCATTTGTATTTCTTCTTTGGAGCAGTGTCTGTTCAAATGAATTGTCCATTTTTTAAATGCGATTTTTATCTTTTTAATTTTGAGATATAGGATTTCTCTATATATGCTGGATATTAGATCCCTATTGCATAGATGGTTACCAAATATATTCTCCCATAGAATAGGCTGCTTTTTCACTTTCTTGACAAACTCCCTTGAGGTGCAAACAGTTTTAATTTTTAGGAGGTACCATTTATTTTTTCTTTCTTTGCATGTGCTTTCAGTGTAACACTTATGTAATCTAAAGTATTGTAAAAATTTTAAAAAGTATAAGAGAACTAAATGAGGGTACCCAAATTAGAAAGAAGTATAATTATCTGTATTCAGTGATAGCATAATCCTTTATATAGAAAATACCAACGCTTCCACAAAAACACTTTTAAAGATCATAAATTATTCCAGCCAAATGCAAGCTGTGAGATTAATATCCAAAATCAGTTGCATTTTATAAAGTAACAAAGAATAGTCCCTATAAAAATTTTTAAAACTTCATAATGGCACCTAATGCAATAAAATACCCAGGAATAGTTTTAAATGAATATGGGAAGACTTGTACACCGAAAAGCAAAAAAACAGAGCTGTCAGAAATTATAGAAGACCTAAGTAAATGGGAATATTTCTGTATTGATGGATAAGAATGAAAACCATTAACATGCTACTATGACCCAAAGTGAAATGTCACTTCAACACAATCCCTATCAAATCCCAGGAGTGTTTTGGGTAGCAATTAAAAAGGCAATCTTTAATAAAATATATAGGGGATTTTCACATACCCCATTCCCTACCCCTCCCACTCATTCTCACATTAACAACATCCTTCTTTAGTGTGGTAAATTTGTTACAATTGATGAAAACATATTGGAGCATTGGAAAAGGCAATCTTGATTCATATGGAATTACAATTTACAAGGACTGCAGTATGCTTTAGGGTGTTGCTTTTATTTATTTTCATGTCTCTTGATGTAGTTAGACTGAACATTTTGAGAGGAAATAAAATATCCTAACTTTTCTTCATCATCAGAATATAGTTTAAAGCTTACCATACCCTATTGCTAAAAAAATGTTTGTTGAATGAAAGAGCAAATAGTTGAGTGAGTTGGGCAGAGACTGCAAACTATTGGGAAGAAATGAAAAGAAGTGGGACGATAAGAAATTCTCCTGAGAGAGGGCATCCCTGTGTATGATTGCCATCTCCACAGGAGACATATCAAAGACATAAGATATTTAGTGTACTCAGAATTTCTCTCCAGAATCGGAGATAGCGAAAACATTTTGGGAAACCTTGCAATATTAGAGTACACATCTCAAGAGAGGTGACCTCCTCTTGGTAGGCTTGGACAACTGGGATAAGAAATGAAGAATGGAGCTCAAAATTTTTCTTCCAAGGGTTAAAACTGGCAGAAGTTTTACTCTTTTTTTGCTTTTCTTTTTTTTAATTTCTTTTTTCTTTTTTACTAAATTGTCTTTTTTAAAAACATAAATCACAAAAAAAGTTACGTTAAAAAATATGAGGTTCCCACATACCCCACACCCCACATCCCCACTCCTCCCACATCAACAACCTCTTTCATCATTGTGGCACATTCATTGCATTTGGTGAGTACATTTTGGAGCACTGCTGCACCACATGGATTATAGTTTACATTGTAGTTTACACACTCCCGCCAGTCCATTAAGTGGGTTAATGGCAGATTATAATGTCTAGTATCTGTCCCTGTAACATCATTTAGGACAACTCCATGTCCCACAAATGCCCCCACATCTTGTTTTCTTCTTTCTCACCTCCAGAGAATTAAATATCTCAGGGAGTAGAGAGACAAAAGAATACTTCATTAATAAGGATTATGACAATGAAATCCCTAAAGGCACAGAAACTCAAAGAGCTTCCTTCTACACCCTCTGAACTTTACTAATCTCTGGTCATGAGAAAGCGCAATTGTGTCTTCTAGAGACTTGGTGAGAGGTTCCATCTTTGTGCCCTTCCTGATCCATCATTCAAAGAATAATCTACATTGGTGAACTTAGATCCTGCATTGATAATTTCTGGGTGAGTCATAGCATATTCAAGTGCTGAGAGAGTTTATTATGACTCCAAGGAACACTTTTATTAGTAGAAATTTTAGAGGCATCAAAAATTATGACCAGAAAGAAAGTTTAAAATACAAAGTCCTGCCCCCTTAAAAACTTGATTGTGGAGGGAGATAATGGATACAACAAATTAACTTCTTTGTTCAAAATGTCTCCTCTGGCTATAGCTCTCACTCATGGGGCTTCCCTCTCTCAGCAGCAATTTTCCTATTTTCACTGCTTCTTTGTCTGCAATTTTTGCAAGCAATTGTTTAATCACATGAATTCAATTTTTTGTTTTAGTCATTCAGTCAACATTTAGTCATCAACTACTTCATGGTAGGGACTAAACATTAATGTGGTAATACAGAAATGAATAAAATACTGTCCCTCATCTCAAAGAGATACATGCAAGAGAAATAGAATTGAGTGCATGCAGTATCCTGTGGTGGCTCTGAAATCCTGCTGAAATGGATCCTTAAGTTTGGATTTATCCTGTGGAGGTTAGTGAGGTCTTCAGAAGGGAAATGATGATTGCACTGAGACTTGAAGGAAGAATTGGAGTAATTCAAGGAGGAGAAGGGGGTGAAACACACCAAGAAATCACAATATGGTAAAAAAAAAAAAAGTGTGATCAGCATAATGTAATGTGTGGTTAGGTTTTAGATATGGCCCTTAATATCTCATGTAGAACAAGGGGCAGGGTGTGATAAGTGGAACATGGCAGTAGTCAGATAACAGAGAGCCATGAATTCTGCCCACAAGATGGATATTTATGTTTGAAGCTACTGAAGAGTCAGTGCAGGCTTATTGAAAGTGATGATCATGAAAGTCTTGCTCTGAGGAAACTTTATTCTGGTTTGATGTGAATATTACTGTTTCTGAAACCCTTCAGAGAAGATGAGGGCTGGAAATAGCACACTTGGAAATGGGAAGCAGGTATGGGGAGTGAATTTGTATGGGGTTGAACCACAATGAATAAAAATATTATTGTAATAGGAATAATGTCAGACATTTTATATTCATTATTTTATTTAATTATTTCAATTACTGTGTGTCATTATTTTTCATTGTTCTGATTCAATGGAGGAAATATTTGAGACTTACAGTACTGTGATATTCTTGCACAAGGCATATAATTTTGTCTGGATTGAATCTTGAAGTGCAATGGTTCTGGTCTTCTACATTTCACTAATAATTTATTTCTTAATAAACTTGATATTTTAGAACAGTGTTACATTTACAGAAAAATCTCCAAGGGTAGTAGAGAGGATTTCCAAGAACCTCTTACCCACATCCCCCTGCTCTTAACACCTCCCATGCAAATTACCACATTACATTTATTTGTCATATATTCCTATGCCCTTCATGGCAGTGACACCTTCTCAGACTTCCTTTATTTTTGAAGAGCTGGATAGTTTTAAGGAATGCAGTTTGGGTATTTTGTAAAGTCAGAATTTGTCTGATGTTCTTATCAAAATTGGACTCTTTTATGAGATTTTGGAGAAAGACACTGGAGGTAAAGTGCCATTTTCATCACATCATAGCCAGAGTGCATTTTATCAATGTTACTTATCACTGTTGATGTTGGCCTTGATCAATAGCATTTGACATTCTCCTCCTTTCCATATATCAATTTGGAACGAAGTTACAGTGTGAAGCCATTTAGGAGTGAGACTTTTACTCCATGGCCTTAAGAGCTCAATATGTGCATAAATTATTGGAATTTATCTGCATAGGAAATGTATCTTTTCTTTATTTAATCAATAATGTATTTTTTTTAAAGAATTATTTTATTTATTTCTCTCCCCTTTCCCCCCTCCCAGTTGTCTGTTCTCTGTGTCCATTTGCTGCATGTTCTTCTTTTTTTTTTTTTTTTGTTACTTTATTAAACATTTCATTTTCAGTACAGATTGTGTCAGGGTTTACCTTCTCATTCTACCTTTTCTTTCTTTTTTTTTTTTTTTTAGATTTATTTATTTATTTATTTATTTAATTCCCCTCTCCCGGGTTGCCTGTTCTCTGTGTCTATTTGCTGCGTCTTGTTTCTTTGTCCGCTTCTGTTGTCGTCAGCGGCACAGGAAGTGTGGGCAGCGCCATTCCTCGGCAGGCTGCACTTTCTCTCGCGCTGGGCGGCTCTTCTCACGGGTGCACTCCTTGCGCGTGGGGCTCCCCTACGCCGGGGACACCCCTGCGTGGCCGGGCACTCCTTGTGCGCATCAGCACTGCGCATGGGCCAGCTGCACACGGGTCAAGGAGGCCCGGGGTTTGAACCTCGGACCTCCCATGTGGTAGACGGACGCCCTAACCACTGGGCCAAGTCCGTTTCCCTGCATGTTCTTCTTTTTGTCCGCTTCTGTTGTCAGAGGCATCTGCGTTTCTTTTTGTTATGTCATCTTGCTGTGTCAACTCTCCGTGTGTGCAGTGCCATTCCTGGGCAGGCTGCACTTTCTTTCGCACTGGGCGGCTCTCCTTACGGGATGCACTCCTTGCATGTGGGGTTCCCCTATGCGGGGTGCACCCCTGCGTGGCACGGCACTCCTTGAATGTATCAGCACTGCACGTGGGCCAGCTCCACACAGGTTAAGGAGGCCCGAGGTTTGACCTGCGGACCTCCCATGTGGTAGAAGGCTGCCCTATCCACTGGGCCAAGTCCACTTCCCTTAATAATGTATTTATATCAAGATTGACTTATGACATTTATTTTATACTTTTAGTTGTAACACAGTATTATTTTATATTGTTATTTAGTTTGTTCTAGTTTTGCTTATTTGCCATCTATATATCTTCTTGTTTAGGATTCAGTTTTGGTCTTGTACCCATATTTTTATTGGGTCTTTGCTTTTATATTGTTGGGTATCAAGAGTTATTTGTATTTTTGAATACAAATAATTTGTCAGAAATGTGTTTTGCAAATATATTCCCCAAGTCTGATGACTTTCTTTTCATTCCCTTATCCATGTCTTTCACAGAGCAAATGTTTTACATTTTAATAAAGTACAACTTATGAATTTTCTTCTATCTCGATTATGCTTTGTGTGCTTTTCTAAACACTCATTGCCAAACCACTGGCCTCTTGATTTTCTTATTTTTTATTCCAGAAGTTTCATATTTGGTGTTTTACTTGTAAGTGTATGATTCATGTTGAGTTACCTCTTGTGAAATGTATACAATCTGTGCCATATTTCCACTTTTGTGTGGCAGTATGCATCCCATTGTGCCAGAATCATTTTTTTTTTTTTGGTGTGAAATTGGTAAAATATATTTGCAACACAAAAGAATAATTTCTTCAATGACAGATTTCACAAATCAGTATTAAAAATGACAACAGAAATGAATAATGAGCTACAGAAACATTTTTACAAGAGACATTTCTCTTTATCAAAATAAACATATGAAAAGATTCAATTTCATTCATAGTAAAGTACATAAAAATAAAACCTGTTTTGAAAAGACCACACATTCTCCATTGAATTGACCCTGCTCTTTTGTCACAGATCACTTGACTTCATTTGAGTGGATATACTTCTGGGTTCTCTAACTTTGGTTTATGTGCTTATTTCACCAATATAACATGGTTTGATTATTGTGATTTTTAGTAAGTCTTGAAATCAGTTAATGTGGCCCTACAGCTTTGTTCTTCTTCAGAATTATTTTGGCTTTCTAGGTTTTTTGCCTTTCCATATAAACTTTAGAATTAGTTTGTCCTTCTCAAAACAACTTACTTTTATTTAGAGATGGATTGAGTTGAATGCATAGATCATGTTGGAAAGAAAGTGCATCTTCTTAATATTGCATCTGATATATAATAGAACAGAATAAGTATAATTAATTAATTAATTTAAAGATTTTTATATAGAACCCCAAATTTCCCATTTTATCTATTTTCCAGTGTATAACTTAGTAATATTAATTAAATTCAGAATATTGTACTACAATCATCAATATACATTACCCCAACATTTAAATGATCATTTAAAATGTTTATTGAATAAACTAAATTCAAAGAGAATTTGTAATGGAAAATATTGCCATGGGAAAATATTTCCTAATATGAACATGGATGGCTTGTCGGAAAGATCATGAAGGAGAAGTAGGAGTGGGGAGCAGGTGTAGCTCAGTTGTTTACTACCTGCTTTGCATAAATGAGTCCAAGGCTCAATTCCTGGTACATTTTTTTCCCTAAAAAACACAAATGTGAAGGAGGAGCATATGCTTTCCTTGATATTTTCAGATAAAGTTTACATGATCTATCTCTGTATAAGAAACCATTAATTTAATGTGTTTACAAACTGTAGAATTTATGTTAATTTGGTGATAGCTGCTAGTGGCTAAATTTGCATTGCTCTGGTCTCTTTTCCAGAAGTTTCATCATGTACCTGGAACTAGAAAACCAAACACATATTTTAGAATTTTTCCTTCTGGAACTTTCCAAAGATACAGAAATCAGCCTCAGCTATTTGGGATGTTCCTGTCCATGTACCTGGTCACTATATTTGATAACCTGCTCATCATCCTGGTCATCATCTGAGACTCCCACATCCACACACACATGTACTTCTTTCTCTCCAACCTGTCTTTTACAGATTTCTCCACCACTCTCCCATAGATGCTGCTGAACATCAAGTCAGAAAGCAAAACCATAACTTATGAAAATTGTATTAACCAGATGTATTTTTTCATGCTCTTTGCAGGATTAGACAACTTCCTCTTGACTACAATGGCTTATGACCACTTTGTGTCCATCTGCCACCCTCTGCACTACATGGTTTTCATGAACCCCCAGCTCTGTGGCCTCCTGCTACTGGCATACTGGTTATTGAGTGTTTTGTTCTCCCTTTTACATAGCTTAATGGTTTTGAGATTGTCTTTGTACTGAGTTGGAAATTCCCCACTTTTTCTGTGAACTTAATGAGGTGGTGTAATGTACTTGTTCTGAAACCTCCTCAATGACCTCGTGATGTATGTTGCAACTGGCCTAGTGGCTGTTATTCTACTCACTGGGATCCTTTACTCTTACTCTAAAATTATATCCACCATTTTGAGAATTTCAACAATTAAGGGCAAATATAAATCATTTTTTACTGTGGGTCTTACCTCTCAGTAGTGACATTTTATGGTACAGGTGTGAGAGTGTATTTTAGTTCCTCTGTTATGCAAACCTCAAGGACAAATGAAATAGACTCAGTGATGTACACAGTGGTCACTCCTATGCTAAACCCCTTTATCTATAGTCTAAGAAACAAGGACATAAAGCAGGCATTCAATGAACTCTCTGGGTGAGAAACATTCTTTCTCTCACAAATTTATCTATTTTTAATCAGTTTTATTGAGATATATTCACATAACATACAGTCTATCCAAAGTGTATATAATCATTGGCTTTCACTATAATCACAATGTTGTGCAATCAACACCACATAAGATTTTAGAACAATTTTATTACTCAAAAAAGAAAATCCTACATCCCTTATCTGTCAAATATCAATCACTCTATCTTTTCCCAGCATTATATAACCACTAATCAAATTCCAACTCCATAAATTTACTTATATTTACATTTTATATAAATGATGTCATACAATATAAAGTACTTTTGTCTGGTTTCTTTTACTTAGCCTAAAAAATTTGTCTGATAGTAACATCTTATAGTATTAACAAATATTAGTTCATTTCCAAAAAAAAAAGGTCTTATACATGCAGTTTTATCCATAGAAATATTCAAGACCGCTTCTTTCCAGCAATTAATTTGAGCAGAAGGTCTATGACTTTTGTTTTGCTTTTACTAGAGTCCATGTTTTAAACTTCCTAGTCTGTGAAAGCCTTGAGGGATATAGCAACATGTTGCATACTTAGTCCAGATGGTGGCTGAATTTTTAAAAAAGTAGAAGTGTGAGTGAACAAAAGAATGTGGTTTATCTGGAAATTTCAATGATGAGAGAAAGAGAAGAAGCAGGGAGTGGGAGTAGAGAAAATGCTAGGAGCCTTAATTCCATGTTCTGAGATACCTGCTCATTAATGGGTCAAAATGATGTTTTTTTTTCTAATTAATTAGTATGAAAGTATAGCGATTCATAGAAAATACCAGAGGGGAACATATGTAGTTCAGGTACACACCATCGTTTCTCAAAGTATTTTGTTTGGATGTGTTTGTTCTGGGTTATGTTGTGATTGTGTATTATCTGTAGGTGAGTGTGTGTGTAAAAGTGCATTGTGTATCACAATGTAATAAAAGTATTTCTTATGCTGGAAGTTGGCAAAAATTTTTGGAAACCCACTTCTTGAAAGGCAAGAAAAGTTTACAAAGAAGCCCATTCCAAAAATGGGGAAAAGGTCCTAGAATGGAGAGTCAAGTATAAGACTGAGGTGTGAAAAAGAATGGGCAGCCAGCATGGGAGCCAATGTTCCTCCAGACTCAAGGGCCATAGATCAGATGATCTTGCCACACCTGCCTTGTCATGGTCTCCTTATGCTCTGATACACCTGCTATACCTGTGCTTGTCCCATAATATTTATTTCATATTTTCCCATAGGTGCAGCATATCACTCATTCCGTTTTCTTTGATTGCATTCTCTTCTTTATCATTCTTGTATTTTGTTGTTCTTTCTTCTTTTTTCTGGAAATTCTATGGACCCAACACAATTTTGCTTCTGTGCATCATAAATATGCAAAAGAACCCCCTAACCAATTTCTATAAAATCCCATATATACCTTAGTTCTCCAGTAAAATATAAGATACAATTTCACAAAGATGACACTGGGTGCTTTCACCTTTGCAATATCACAGAGTATTCTTAATATCTGTGCATTTGTATTGAAACAAAGTTTAAGTAAATTGTAAATAAATTCATTAATTGATTAGTTGAGGACACAAACAAGCTGTGTGATCTCTCAGCTCTTGACTGTGCTGCACTGTCTCTCAGATGACCTTACATAAAATTTGTGACATCCATGCCCTGTGATGCTTTCCTGCAACCTCTACTAGGCTCTCCAACTCATCGGTATGCTACCTCTAAGAGGAAAGACCCCTTTGAAAGTTCTAATTCCTTCCAGGATGGGAGGTGATATCTGCCCCCAAACAATAAAGCAGCAGAGTCGCACATTGGACCCCCAGAAAGACTTAGGGCCCCCAAAGAAACAGACATGTCCAATGCAGCCCAAGTTTTCACAGGATGAGGGACATCAGAAGGGGAGATAGTTCTAGCTTTCCTTTAGCTGTTCATTGCTGCATTTCCCTCTGGGTCCCTCATTACATTTCCACGTTGCTTCGTTCCTGAGCCATCATTTTCCTTCGGGACACTGATCAGGAGACAATGGTAATTGTTCCTCTGCACTCTGTTCCAAAGAGAACTAGACACATCAGGAGGAACCAGCTTTTATCACTCATCCTCCTCTTTGATACTGATGCCTTTCATAGGTCTACTATTCTAGCATCTTTCTTATCCTTTGGATTAAAGTTTTCAGCATATTAACAGACATAGCCATCTTCACACTAGTCCCTGGGAGCCTAAGACATTGACTTGGGGTGAGGCTACAAGCCCTGTTGTTCTCTCCAGAATATTTTTTCCCTGTTCAACAATGTGGCGAACTATGCTGCTTGGATATGAAACCATAAGTAGTTCATTTCATGATTTGGTGCTACATTTTTCTCCCCAATCAATTAGGAATGTCCTACTTGTAATGCAAGTTAGGAGGTAATATTTATCCTATATTAAAATATTAGCTAATTGAAATATATACATACTTGAACTCTTTTGCAACACTATCTGAGTTGAGTACATTTATAGGGATTTTCTCATTGAATACTTACAAAAATCTATTCTATAATAGCAGTACTTTTATGACCCTATTCTACATTTGCAGAAATGGGTGGGATTCAGAGGGTTAAGTATCTGAGTATCATTATGAATTGAGTAAATGCTGGGGTATTGTTGGGAACTCTAAAGATGTTTCCAGTTCTCACTCTCTCAGCCAGTGGATTTCAGCCAGGATCTCAATGCCTGGAGATATAATCTAAGTATTGCTCATCTTCAATCTGTCCTGTTTCAAATGGAAGCTGTTTTCTAAGTGATTATAATTACTATGGTACTATGAAGTACTGAAGAACATCCAGCATCCTGAGCTAAATGAATTTTTGAAAAAATGGCAGAATACAATGAATTTCCTAATCAACACAGTTCTTAACATGATATATACACAATCATAAATGCAGTCTTAAAATTTTTAAAAATATCCTGTTTACTGATATTTCTTTTCTTCTTTCATTACTTTTTTATATGTTAAAGAGTTTGTGTGCCTACAGATTCCCATACACCATCTTATTATTAACAGTTTTCATTTGTGTGGTACATTTGTTAGAACTGATGAAAGCACATTTTTATAATTATACTATTAACTGTAGTCTATTAAGTGTGGTGAACTT
Source organism: Dasypus novemcinctus (assembly GCF_030445035.2). Classification (NCBI taxonomy): domain Eukaryota; kingdom Metazoa; phylum Chordata; class Mammalia; order Cingulata; family Dasypodidae; genus Dasypus; species Dasypus novemcinctus. The sequence goes on along the minus strand of NC_080700.1, from coordinate 16,947,432 downwards.
AGGGTTCACTTCTTTGCTTGTGCAGCTCCATGAATTTTTTTTAAAAGTTGTATTCTAGCACCCTACATACAACCTACCACTTCCAATTTTAAACACATTCAGATATATATTTCATTGCTGTCAATTACATTAACGATGTCGTGAAAATATCACTATCATCCGTTACCAAAATTTTCTATCACTCCAAGGAAATTCTGTGCACTTTTAGCTTTAACTTCCTGTTCCCAAGCTCCACCACCCTTCTCTGGGAACTATATATCAGATTTTGACATTATGACTTTGCTTATTCTCATTATTTAATATCGGTAAGGTCATACAATATCTATCCTTTTATGTCTGACTTATTTCAGCCAACATGATGTCCTCAAGGTCCATCCTTGTTTTTGCCCTTATCAGAACTTCATTCATTTATATGGCTGAATAATATTCCATTGAATGTATATGTCACATTTTGTTAATCCAGTCATATATTGGTGGACACTTGGGTGACTTCCATCTTTTGATAATTGTAATACTGCTATGAACCTCGATATGCAAATATCTCTAAGTCCTTGCTTTCAATTATTTGGATCTATACTAGAAATGTGGTTGCCCAGGCATATCGTAATTCTATTCTTAACTTTCTGAAGAACCACCTAAAATCTTCCACAATGACTGCTCCATTTTGCATGCCTACCAACAATAAATGAGTGTTCTTATTTCTGCATATTTTATATAGTTTCATTTAAATTTTGATAACTTTTTTTTAAAGAAGATTTTTAAAAATTTATTTTTCTCCTCTCCCCCACCCACCCCAGTTTTCTGCTCTTTGTATCCATTTACTGTGTGTTCTTCTGTGACCACTTCTATCCTCATCAGCAGCATGGGAATTTGTGTTTCTTTTTGTCGCATCATCTTGCTGTGTCAGCTCTTTGTATACGGGGCCATTCTTGGGCAGGCTGCACTTTCTTTTGCACTGGGCGGCTCCCCTTATGGGGCACACTCCTTACATGTGGGGCTTCCCTATGCAGGGGATACCCCTGCATGGCACAGCACTCCTTGCACGCAGTAGCGCTGCACATGGGCCAGCTCCACATGGGTCAAAGAGGCCCGGGTTTTGAACCACGGACCTCCCATGTGGTAGGCAGATGCCCTATCCAGTGGGCCAAGTCCACTTCCCAATGTCGCCTTTAAACAAAACAAACCAAAGAGTAAGACCTTTACTTGGATAAAATATCTTCCAATGGCAATCCAATTTCCATTATTTAACACATCCTCATGATGACTGGGTATTTATAATTTATTTTGCAAACTGATGATCAGAAAACTAGGTTTCCTGGATGATTTAATTTTACTTTCTTTATTTGTAAAGTTGACCATATTTTAGTATTTACAAGTTACTTTGATTTTTCTGTCTGAATTATTTCTTCATAACCTTTGGTTGTTTAACTTCTTAAGTATATTTTACTCTTACTTAAAACTATGTTTTAAACATTCACATGAATATGTTTTGTAGTATACAATATGCCAAATATTATATAAGTGTTCTAAAGGCATTCCTTAGTTTTTCAAATATTGGTCATTTTTTATAATATTTTTAGCATCTAGTTTGAAATAAGCATATGTCTATCAATTTTGTTTTATTTCTTTGTATTTCTTTCATCTTGATTTATGCTCACATAGTTTATACTTTCTTCTAGTAATGTTATGGTATTTTAAAAATTTCCTCCAATATCAATTTGCTATGGTGATTAGTGTTAAGAGAAGAATTTAACTTCACTTTGCAGTTAACAAATGACCATTTGTGCAAACGCCATTTATTTCATATCCTCCTTAACTCATTTGTTTTGAGATCACTATTATAATACAATCACTCCATATTATACCAGATTTAATTGCAATTATTCTGAATTGATGTATCTATTTCAATGTAAGCCAATTTTCCAAATTTTAAAAAATTCAGCTTTATTACATACTACAATTTAAACAATACCAAATCTCACCCTTTTTATTCCACATTTTGAAAACTATATTGCCGAATGCTTCTAGGTACAAAATCCTTGCCTTCCCATATCCATGCTTGCCTGTTTCCTTAAGAGATCACTGAATTTTTTGTTGAGGGTTATGGCAATATACTTAGCTATGAACCACAATCCCAGCCACCTCAGGAATTCAGGGCTTAACATATATTAGTTTTCTATTTGTGCTGTAACAAATCACCAGAATCCTTGTACCTTAAAATAATAAAAAGAGCAGGGCTCTGTTCTTTGTTGGAAGCTAAAAGGAGAATCCCCTTTTCTTGCTTCTCTATCTTGTAGTTGGTCCACACTTTTCTTCAATCATAGCCAGAAAAATTGTCCTTTGAGTTTTTCTACATTTTGACAGTCACATTTCTGCCTTTCTCATTCACATTTTTGTCCCTTCCAAGATAATCTCTCTAAATAAAACTTAGCTGAGTAGCAACATTAATGTTTCAGCTATCTTTCTTCCTCTCCTATGTAACCTATTTAAGATTCCAGGAATTAGTACACAGGCTTTCTTGGAAGGCTGATATCATGTCTACCTTATCATGTGCAACATTTTGTCCAGAGAAATGTAATCTGATTTCTGTTATATGAATTACTAGGAAAATATTTATAATACTAATTTAAAAATACAAGAAAAATGAGACTTGCAAGAAGAGTGTTGACCAAAAAGTCAGACACATAAAAATATAAATTATATGATGCAGTTATATAAAGGGCAAAAAGGGCATAAATAACTGCTGATTGTATTCTTCAAACTGGTTACCCTGGGGATTGGAAAGCAACTAGGAACAATGAATTTTCTTGGAACCTGGCCATTATGTACATTTTTCTGGATTTGGTTCCAGAGATTATTTCAGGTATTGAGAATTCATTGAATTTATGATAGGGTACTTTCCCATATATACGTGATAGTTCAATGAAAGGAATTTCTTTTAAAGTCCATCTGCCAAGCTGCTATTACAAATAACTCATAATGAGCTGGCTTATAAACAGAAATTTTTGGCTCATGATTCTTGAGGTTAGAAGAAGGCCAAAATCATATTACCAGTAAGGCAAAACTTTCTCTCCATAGTCTGTAACATTCTGGAACTGGCTCCCAGTGATCCAAGGGTTTATTGACGTTTACACTTGTGTCACATAACATGGTGATATCTTTTCCTTTCTCTTCAGGGTTCTACTGATTTCTGTCTTCAGGTTCAGCCCAGTGTCATCCCAGTGTTTTTTTCTTTTTAAGGAAGTACTGGGGAATGAGCCAAGGACCATGTACTTGGGAAACAGATGCTTAGCCACTGAGTTGCATCTGTTCACCAATTAGGATTGGCTTTTTCATTTATATGCTTGTTTTTAAGAGGTACTATGGATTGAACATGGGACAATGTACATGGAAAGAAGTTACTCAACCACTACATCTGTTCCTTCATCTGTGTATTTTTTCTTACTCTGGATTCTGTTTCTATTTTTACATTGGAGTTTTTTTATATTTACATAGGATTCTAGTAACCTGGAATAAGTCCCAACTTCATTCAGTTGGGCCACACCTTAACAAAAAGAGTGTTTTCATGAGATCTTATTTACAATGGTTAATGTAGATTAAGAATATGAACAATTTGGGTACACAATTCAATTCACCTCATCCTTCTATGGTAAGAAATTGTAGAATGCTCTATTTGGGATACTTGCCCATCATTTGTCCATCTCTGTGTTCCTGGATTTATTGTAGATAAATCCATCCTTCACTCCACACTGCTTCCTACAGGACTTTCTGGGTTTCTCTAAATCATCTATATTGTATAAGTGAAAGAAGATTTCTTCTGTTTTGTAATCAATAAGCCAGAAATGAGGTCCCTGGTTTCACTGTGGTAACTGGAAGGAAAAAGTGTTAATTTTTCTTAGTCTAAGCATGATGAACTGGAGATAAAGGAAAGGGAGGTAATTTTTAATATTTGAGTGAGCGATAACATTCTGAAATTGAATTTCCATGGCTGCATTTTAAATACATAGTGTATCTCTTTCTTTCTTCAACACAAAATTAATTCACCTGCTGGGAGTTGAGGTGGAATTCTTGGGTCTTAAAGTCTTCCTATAAAACTTTACTCAGTTGTTTATAAGTGAGGATGATAGTTTTCAGAGATGACCACAATTGTGAAACTTTCTCAAAATCAGTCTATTTTTCATGGGAATTGCAGATCTTCAAATCAAGAAGTGGAGATATTTATTTATTTATTTATTTATTTATTTATTTATTTCTCTCCCCACCCCCCCCTCCACCCCAGTTGTCTGTTCTGTGTCTATTTTCTGCGTCTTCTTTGTCCGCTTCTGTTGTTGTCAGCAGCATGGGAATCTGTGTTTCTTTTTGTTGTGTCATCTTGTGTCAGCTCTCTGTGTGTGCAGCACCATTCCTGGGCAGGCTGCACTTTCTTCAGGGCTGGGCGGCTCTCCTTATGGGGTGCACTTCTTGCGTGTGGGGCTCCCCTACACGGGGGACACCCCTGCATGGCACAGCACTCCTTGCGTGCATCAGCACTGCACATGGGCCAGCTGCACACAGGTCAAGGAGGACCAGGGTTTGAACCGCGGACCTCCCTTGTGGTAGACGGATGCCCTAACCACTGGGCCAAGTCCACCGCCAAGAAGTGGAGATCTTAATGCACTTTGGATTTTGGGCCTGAATTCAAGGTCATATGTTTTGACTAAGAGAATATAGGGGAAGTGACAGAATGCCTCAAGAGACCTTGGGGTGTTTCTCCTGATCATTTTTGGAAACCTGAGCCTGTGAGTTCAACAGCACCGTACAACCTAATGGAAGATGTGGGTACACATACAACAGATACCAGTTGTCTCTGTAAAGGTCACTGTAACACAGTCTCTATCTAGAAAAGCCACATGTATGAAAGCAGGTCCAGACAGAATCAGCAGAGATTTGTCTGCCAACAGAGCTGATTACAGCCCATAAGGAGCTGTGCAGAGTTCAATACAAATCCAACCACACATGACTCTTATAATATAGCATTGTCTTATGTCATTTATTTTGGAATGGCCTGGTATGCAGCAATAACTAACTGATGTCGATGTGAACAAAATTACAGACAGTCTGAATAACCATGTGCTACTTATTTTTAGGATCACTTTAAATAATTGAAGAAAAAAATTCATGATTCCACTGTTTTCCAGGTGATTTCAAATAAGTATATTAAAAAGACTACTCATTTTGACTGTGTATATACCCAGCAGTGGAATTGCTAGGTCATATGATGGGAACTTGGTACTGATGATGATGCTTACGAACCTGTGTGCTTGAAATTTCAACTATGCCTAGAGCTGTAGGATGCCTAAGAGTTACCTCCTGAGAGCTTCCATGTTGCTCAAATTTGGACACTTTCTAAGCCAAACTCAGCAAGTAAATGCATTACCTTCCTCCCAGTATGGGACATGATTCCCAGGGATGGGCCTCCCTGGCACTGAGGGATTATGACCAAGAAACAGCTAGTGATGCAAGAAGAAAAAGACCTTCAATAAAATGGGGAAATGGTAAAGACAAATGAGTTTATATAGCTAAGAGGCTTCAAAGTGAGTCAGGAGGTCATCAGAGGGGTTGTACTTATCCGCATCTCAGCAAGATCTCAGAGACAGCCAAAGTAGATAAAACCCCACATAAGAGTGCTCCTGGGTGCTACAGAGACACACAGGTCCTATGGTAATGATAGATGGCTCTGGAGCTCAGGGTCTTGTCAGGGGTCCCTGCATTGGAATTTGTGCCCGAGTGTGATGGAGTTGGACTCAGATGTGACATCTCTATACATGCTTCTTCTGCCACTTTTACTGAGTGTATGGTTGGTGCTGGAGTTGGTATATGCTCAGGAGACTTGACTCTCTGGACTGTCCATGTGCCAGCTGGGCCCTGAGTCTCAGCAGAATTACAACACCTGCTCTCTTGTTTGTTGGACCTACCCAGGTCAGCTAACAGGGAGGTGAGGATGGTCAACCAACACAATAGGGAACTGAAAGAGTCTACAACTGCAAGCAGGAAAAGCCCATCCAGCATCCATGTAGGATCTAAGTCCCCTTTCAATTTAGAGGTGGAGTGGACCTCACCATCCCAGGGTCCTCAGGAGCGAGGAATAAAATATGGATTTGCGTGGACTTACTGGTATTCTACTATAGAATTATTGTGACTCTAGCAATGGAAGAAACTGTATCATTGATGAGGAGATAGTGGCTATGGGATTTGTGAGGACAGGGAGTGTGAAGAAGAGGTGTGATATGGGGGCATTTTGGGGACTTGGAGTTGTCCTGAATAATATTGCAGGGACAAATGCAGGACATTATATATCCTGCCATAACCCCCTGAATGGACTGGGAGAGGATATAATCTACAATGAAAACTATAAACCATGCTGTGTAACAATGTTCCAAAATGTATTCATCAAGTGCAATGAATGTGCAGCACCAATGAAAGAGGTCGTTGATGTGGGAGAAGTGGGGGTGGTGGGGAGTGCGGATGTATGGGAACCTCTTATATATTTTAATGTAACATTTTGTGTGATCTATGTATTTTTTAAAAAGAGAAAATAAAAAAGAGACTACTTTTGAAATTTCATTTTGGGTAAGCAGTGGGTGTTGAATAGACAAGCATGTTTGATCAGGAATAACTTCTATCCTGACTCAGAACACTCCATTCCCAGGGTAATCATTGTGCTGGGTTTGACGCTTTTGTTTAAGTAATTGTTTCATCAAGAGGCTTAAACAGAGGTTAAAACATTAAAGTAATAAAAATTAGAATACAGAGTCAATACATAGATTGCACACTAATGAAATCTTCAATGTTTATGAAGGAATTTATAGAAAGCACAGATATTTTGTTTAGAGGAATGGAAATAGGCATTTTTAAAAAATGTATAACATGCAACCCAGTCCTGCACCCAAATTTGTGAAACATCTAGCAAATTGAAAACAAGATTTCTTAATGACTAGAAATAAATAATTTAAAAGAATTATTTTCCTTAGTAATAGAATGTAAGATTTAAAGTTATGCTTCAACACATTTAGGATCATATTGGACTCTAAGGTAGGCTCTGATTCTAAAACTTTCAAAGAATCATAATTTCTGTCTCTGAGGCTTTGTGCTCTCTAATCACATCACTTTGTCAACTCCTGGAACAATAATCCTTTTTGTCTTTCCACTAAGGATTCTTTTCAGAGCCCTTTTTATGTCTTTATTCCTCAGACTGTAGATGAAGGGGTTCAACATGGGTGTGAACACAGCATACATCACTGAGGCTGGTGCACTTGCATGTGCATTATGCATAACAAAAGAACTAATATACACTCCCACAGTTGTACTGTAAAATAAGGAAATGACAGTGAGGTGAGAAGCACAGGTGGAAAATGCTTTATATTTTCCCAGAGCTGATGAGATTGCATGTATGGAGGAAAGAATCTTAACATAGGAGAAAATGATACCAATGAATGGTCCTCCACCCAGCAGCCCAGCTGCAAAGTATATCGCTATGTCATTGAGGAAGGTGTCAGAACAGGCAAGTTGTACAATCTGATTATATTCACAGAAAAAGTGGGGGATTTCCAAGTGTGTACAAAATGACAGTTGCAACAATAGTGATGTTTGTATCAAAGCATACAGGATACTTAAAATCCAAGATCCCAGTACCAGCAGTACACAGAGCTGGGGGTTCATGATGACCATGTAGTGCAGGGGGTGGCAGATGGCCACAAAGCGATCATAGGCCATCACAGTCAAAAGGAAGTCCTCCAATGCTGCAAAGAGTAAGAAAAATGACATCTGAGTGATGCAGTCTCCATAGGTTATAACTCTGACCTGTGTCTGGATATTTACCAGCATCTTTGGGACAGTAGTGGATGTGAAACAGATGTCCATAAAGGATAGGTTGGAGAGAAAGAAGTACATGGCTGTGTGGAGATGGGAGTCTGAGATGATTGCCAGGATGATGAGCAGGTTCCCAAAGATGGTGACCAGGTACACAGACAGGAACAGCCCAAATAGAAGGGATTGCAACTGTGGTTCCTCTGATAATCCCAGGAGAAGAAATTCTACAACTCTTGTTTGATTTCCTGATTCCATGTGGTTGTGGTGGCTATTCAGAAATAGAGAAAGAATATGACAAACAGGCATAATAAACTTTGATTTTCCCTCTTACAACCAAAAACTCATTTCTTAATTTTGTTTTTTAATCTATTCCTCTTTAGGGGATTGTTTGAGCATTCTGATTAGGGATTCCTGTCCCAATTTCAGATAATTCCCCATATAGTCATGTGTTCTATAGTATTTAAGAGAAATCCCTTAATTCAGTGGAGCAATGCATACTAAGTTCTGACTTTGTGTAACAATCTGTTGTTGAAGAAATAACATAAGCAAATAAACACAAAATCATAACATACTATATCATTACAAGTGCTGGAAGAAAGAGAGCAGGTAAAAATCAAACCCAGAAAATGAAGAGGTCATATTTTTTATCCCACAAGGTTTAGGCAAGACTATCATACTAGGTAATATTTGAAGGGAAACCTCACATCAGAGAAGGTGTGAGCCACCATGACATTTGAGGAGGTGTGTGCTTCTCAGACAGAAAGTCAAGGCAAAGGCCCTGAGGAAAGCCAATGTTTAGGTTGTTCAAGGTCAATGAGGAAGCCAGTGGGGCAAGGGAATGTGCAAGGGGGGAATGATGATAAATGGGTGTCTGACAAGGTTAAAGGCAAGGATGGCCTTGTTGCTCCTGAAACCTCAAGACATAGAGAGTTCCTTCTCCACATGTTATACCTCTTGCACTTCATTAATTTGGTTGCAAACAAAACCCCTGAAATTAAATGGAGTTGCTCCTATTACATCTAAAGGTTTCCATACATACTCTGAATTATATGAGACAGACATTGGAATTTGTGAGGTCAGATGCCCCTAGTTTGTGGAGAGTCTCCCCACAAAACACACACATGTGTGCAGAGATATATAGTACTCCTGGGCCTACTTGGGCCTGATAATACCATCCTCTTCTCACCCCAATCACAGTGATGAAGTGGAAAGGGAATACTAATCAAGCTGATTTCAGATTATGCTTTCCCAGAGTATTCAGAAATGGAACATGAAATTGAATCTGGCAAACTTCCTTGGACATGTAAACCAAAAGCTTCATTTTCATGCAATCATTTTATTCCCTGTGTTTAAAGAAACATAAATATCTGCTCAACAAGCAGAAAATGAGCATGATGAAATGGACTTGAGGGAAAATAACATATAGCTTAGGGGCTCACTGAGAGACTGTTCTGAATAAAACCTGTCTGGACCAAAAACAATTTATCCAAACTGAAGTAGTGGTAACTTCACTAGGGACATAAATACCCCAACAGTAAAAAGAACAAAGGGAATTAAGGAATATTTCCCAAAAAATTATTAAAAGCACAACAAATATTGGAAAATTTTATGCGAAGCAGTAGAAGATTTTTAAAAGGTTATTAAATGCAAAAAATTTGGAATAAGGTATACATAGTTTTGAATTGTGGATGTAACCTGTGCTTTCTGATAAGTTTTGATAAGAGCTGATCCATTCTAAATCTTAATATCATCACCTATATAATAGGGAATATAGCATCCATCCTCCTAAGAACGTTAACTGATAATTGCTATGCAAAAAGCTTTATGTAAGTTCCACCTGCTGGTAAATTAGTGGTTGTCACTGGTAATGAGATGAGACTGAATTATCTCCTACTTCTCAAAAATCCCATTCTTTCTTTATGTTATGTCCCCAATTTCATATTCCAAGTTGAACTTGATATGCCCAGAACCCCATAGTTTCTGTATTCAATGATTTATAGTTCTACTTCCCTCTTCCTGGGGACTCTGCAACATTTCCACTTGAAGCTATTTGCTTCTGTTCCTTTTGGAAACTCCTGCACCCTTTCAGGATAGTCTGGCATTATCTCTTTTTGAACCTTATTCTTAACATCCATAGAGAAAGCTGATTAATTCTTCTGGACACTTAAATTGGATGGTAGGGATGATGTTTGTGTGCTACTTTTATTAACAGCCATGTATTTCCTATCTTGGTTCCCAGACAAATCGTATGTGAGTGACTTGAAGGATGTTGTAATATTCTACATACTTCCCCTCTCTAGACATGGTCAGTTGGTGCCTGGTTTTAAGAGTAGCTGATTAAAAATATATTGTGAGAATGAATGAAGAATGTGATTTCACAGAAATGCCAATAGTGAAAGCAAGAAAGAAGCAGAGTATTGCTAAAATACATATGGAAGACATATTGGAGGCATGCTTTGTGAGAGTAGATTCATACGGGGGTAAGCAGTATATAGAGAACAGAGTAAAACTCTCTATAAGAAATGTAAAAGTGCCTTATACATACTAAGAGTACATTGAAAATAAACGTATGATTATCTTCATTCAGCTGTATATGTGTGTCTATGACCACATTGCAGATCACAAGGTTAAGTGTTTCTGACTGAGAAATGGTCAAAATTTTGAAAACCACTGAACTAAAGATAAGAACAGTTTGAAAAGAAGTACAGTCCCTGCTAATGGGGAAAATTCCTATGACTAGAGAGCCAAATGGAAGTACAAAGTTGGAGAGAGACTGGGCAGCCTGTGTGGGAGCCAAGGCTCCTCCAGGCTCAAGGGCCACAGATGGAGCAGGTGTTCTTGCTGCACCTGCCTTGTGGTATCCACATCACAGCCTGATTTACCTGCCATTTCTGTGCTTATCCCATATTTATTTGACCACACTAGATTTTTTATGGAACCAAAGTAAATGAAGCAGGTCCCACACTAAATTTCTTGTGCAGTTATCTTTTATTTATTATTCTAAGGCTTTGGGTTTTGAACTCTTTTATTAACAAATCCAAAGGCCACATTCCAAGCCCTGTTCTATTCCTTGTCCCATAAACCAAGGCCTTCCCAGACCATCCTCTCTAATATTCTGGGCAAACCACAACAATTAGTGTTCTTTCTCTGATTTATCTTTGTTCATTTAATGGTTCCCTGAGGGCTTTATGATATTTGCGCAATTATATTTGTACTATCGTTTCTCCTGTAAAATGTGTGATCCAAAAGATCAGGGACTATACCTGCTTTGCTCTGTATTTTCAGGAAGGCATGTGAATGTAAATATGAAGAAAATGTGGGTTATGAAATAAAAAAGTGTCAGGGAGAATGAAACAAGTTTCAAAACAATTAAATTAGACAAAATTGAATGGAATTTCTAAATCTACATTCTTAGAGACAAAATGGAAAATAATATTTAATACAATTGAGTTAGATTAATATTTAATAGAGAAAGACCTGGAAGTAAATGAAGATACAAATACACTTTTTAAAAGTTCATGAAGGAAACAGTTACAAAATTTATCATTTCATCACACATAAAGACATATGAACTCAAATATGCTTCTGAAAAGGATGAAGGTGAAAGATATTTGGTTCATTAAGAATTCTCCCCAAATAATATAAGATGTGATGGAACCTTTAGAAATACATTTTATCAAAATAAGAAAGGACAGAATTTGGGGAATAGAGATGTGAAAATGAAATGTCAAAGGATATAAAAAACGATAAACTAAAATAACACAGAAATTTCTGAGATTGCAATAGAATAGGAGAAAAACATGTAACACTGGTAGATTGGGCCACACAAAGTTTATTGCCTCTCAAATATTCCTCCTCAATTACATTTATACAGGCATAAAAGAACTAAATTATGAACACCAATATTGATGGGAAAATTGCAGTTCTGATTTGAAAGAATATTATTAAAAAACACCCAGGGATGAGCCTCCCTGGCAACGAGGGACCACTATCAAATACCAACTGATGATGCAACTGGAAAAGGACCTTATATGGAAGGTTCAATGCGGATCAGCAGAATATCCATGTCTACATAAAATAACATGACTTTAAAATGCTGTTTGACCTAAAGTAAGGGGGAAATGGAAAGGAGAAATGAGTTTATATGGCTACGAGTTTCTAAAAAAGAGTCTGGAGGCTGTCAGAAGGATTGCCCTCATGCACAACTGAGCAGAGTCAGAGAGACAGATAAAGCAGATACAACCCCCAGATATTGGTTCCTTTGAGGGCTAAAGAGACCCATGGGAGTTATGGTCATGGCCAATGGGGTTAACTACCAGGGCAGATGGCCCCTCTTTGGAAATGGTGTTTATGTGTGATGAAACTGGACTCAAATGGGATCTCCCTTCATAAGACTTTCATGCTAATGTCCTGGAGGTGCAGTTAATGTTGGGGTTTAAGATGTATTTAGGGGATTTGAATCTCTGGACTGACAATGTGATAGCCAGATCCTGAGCCTCAACAGACTCCAGCACCTACAATCTGATATATTGGACTTACCACACTCAGCTAAGATGGAGTTGAAGAAGGACAACCACCACACCATGGAGCCTAGAGTGATTACAACTGAAAATGGGAGGATTGCATCCAGCATCCATGTGGAATCTGAGCCTCCTCTTGACATAGAGGTGCAATGGACACAACCAATCCAATGTCCACATAGAAGAGGTGGCATTGGATTGGGAAAAGTGGACATGGTGGACGATGGGTATGGGGAAAGGCAGGAAGAGATGAGAGGTGGAGGCGTCTTTGGGACATGGAGCTGCCCTGGGTGGTGCTTCAGAGGTAATCACCGGACATTGTAAATCCTCACAGGGCCCACTGGATGGAATGGAGGAGAGTATGGGCCATGATGTGAACCATTGTCTATGAGGTGCAGAGGTGCCCAAAGATGTACTTACCAAATCCAATGGATGTGTCATGATGATGGGAACGAGTGTTGTTGGGGGGGGGGGAGAGGGGGGGGGGTGGGGTCGAAACGGACCTCACATATATATTTTTAATGTAATATTATTACAAAGTCAATAAAAAAAAAAAAGAAAAAAAAAAAAAAGAATACTCTGACCCAAATGTGCAAAAACAAGTACAATTTACAATAGATAATGTGAACGGCTCATAAACCAAAATATATTTAACCTCACCTATAAAGGAAAAATTTTCAAGTAAATGTTTTAGTATACCTTTTTCCACCAATTAAAAAATTGTCATTTCTCATGTGAATAACCAATTTGAAAATGGATGTCTCATGCACATATATTACAACATACTATCTACCTGCATTGGACTGGAACTTTCACATCCATTCACAAGTATGCTTAAATGTATCTTGTCAAAAATGAAAAAGAGAAATATGCTCTCTTCACTGCACATACATCCACTGCTAATATCCTAATTTTACCTACTCATAACTACAAAGTTCCTTGGACAGATGTCCTGCTTTTCCTAGATTCACATTTTCTCTAAAACTCTTTATTCTAATTGGGCTTCAAATCCCATTACTTACTCATTAACCATGATCCCTGTTTTGCTTAAATCAATGAAATCTTCCTTATTAAAAATATAAATATAAAATATATTAATTAATTAAGGAAACAGGGAACAAACAAGGAGAGATTTTTGTCCTGGACTAGACTAAATTAGCACTAAGAAGACATCAGATAAAAACTCACAGCTTCTGTTCAACCTGTTCCCATCCTGCAATATAGACTTGGCTCCCCTCCTCACCTGGATTGTTTCTCAGAGAGGAAGATCTCTAGGTGAAATTCTGAATTCCAGCTTGAATCTTTGATAATGGAGACTAAAGCTCTGACCCAAAACAAGACAGCAGGAAGGAGTCAGGTATTTGTCCCCAAGCCAGAGCTAGGACCGCAAAGAAACCACCATGCCTCATCTTGCCTGAGGTTGCACGAGCTAAAGCACAGTCCCTAAGAGTATTTACAGCTTCCTCATATCTGCTCCTTAGGTACATTTGTCTCTTGTTATTCCAAATGCTGATCCATCATACCCCATTGGGAAACTAATCTGAACAGAAAAAAATTCTAGTTGATTTTCTATTCCCAAGAGACAAGGATCTGAGACAGATGGATACAGTTTTTATTATTTATCCTCCATGAACTCTTCTTCCTTCCATAGGTTGTTGATGCACCTAAAATCCTTTCCAATCCTTTGAAATAGAGTTTCTCTAAGGTACATGGTGGAGAAACCTATGTTGACTAGGTCCTTTGAATCTCCAAAGCATTGAATTTGGGTGAAGACACTTTCCTTTTCACTGCCTCCAAAAATTTCCTATTCTCCTCTTCAAGCAAGTAGAGAACTGTTCATTTGTTATAGAACCATGGACACTACACTCCTCTGCCTGCTGACACTTTACCAAAACAATTGGGAATGAAATGCTTGTAATATAAATTAGGACCAGTTTTATACTCCTTCATTTTTAAAATGTTTATTAATTATAAAAAATATATTTAGATCTCTTATAGACCATGGTGAGTTCACAACTTATAAGAAATGTTTCATTTAATTTTGCCTCTATATCTTTGGATATATTTTGGATAGTTTTGCCTCCATATCTTAATTTTTTGGTTAATATTTATATTATTTCTGTTCATTTATTATAATAAAGATCAATATTTATATAGAGATTAAATTTTTATGTATAACTTAAAACTGAATAGTTCACATTTCTAACACTATCAGGAGTACAATTCACTGGTAATAATCACATTCACTACATTGGACTTCCATCACCAACATCGTTTACCTAAACTCTTTCACCACCTCAAACAAAAACTTTGCATCCGTTAAGCAATATTGTTCTGTTGTTCTGGCATCTGACCCCTGTATCCTATATATACATATATATATACATATACATACATATGTACATATATATATATATGTGTGTATATATATATATGAATTTGTGTACTTTTTGTATTTCATAGAAGACAGATCATACAATATTTGATTTTGGGGTCTGTATCATTTCACTCAACATGGTATCTTCAAAGTTCACCCGTGTTGGAACATGAATTAATATTTCACTCTATTTTATGGGTCAGTATTTCATAGTATGTATATACAACATTTTATCTATTCATGTCTTGCTATATAATTGTTTTCCATCTAACTTTTGGTGAATAGTGAAGTATAATTGACAGCCTGGTGTGGGAATAGGAAGGTGGAGAAAAGATCAGGCCTAGAGAAATTAAGGCCCAGTTATGGAAATAGGGAGCACCCAGAAATTGAGATGAAGTATAACATGTAGGACCACCATTTGGCTGAAAAAATGGAGAGGAGTAAAACCCAAATGGCCCTCCATGGTTAGCTGCTGGAGAATTTTCTATTTGGGTACTTTGCCCATCACATGTCCATTTCCATTTCTCTGGCATAAGTTCGGTAAATCCAGACCTTTCCTCCTCATTGCTGTCCACAGCACTTCCTGGGTTCCCCTGGATCACCAAGTAAAGCAAGAATTCTTCTGTTCCCTTAATTAATGAGTCATGCAAGAGGTCCCTGCACTTGATGAGGTATCTAGAAAGAAAAGGTATTATTTCTTCTTAGCATAAAAATGCTGACCTGGGGAAGCGGACTTGGCCCAGTGGTTAGGGCATCTGTCTACCCCATGCGAGGTTCACGGTTCAAACCCCGGGCCTCCTTGACCCATGTGGAGCTGGCCTATGCTCAGTGCTGATGCACGCAAGGAGTGCCCTGCCATGCAGGAGTGTCCCCCGTGTAGGGGAGCCCCACTCACAAGGAGTGCACCTCCTAAGGAAGTGCAGCCTGTCCAGGAATGGCGCCGCACACACGGAGAACTGACGCCGCACACACGGAGAACTGACGCAGCAAGATGACACAATTAAAAGAGACACAGATTTCCATGCTGCTGACAACAGAAGCAGACAGAAAAAGAACATGCAGCAAATGGACACAGAACAGACAACTGAGGAGGCGGGGAAGGGGGCGGGGTGGGAAGGGGAGAAAAATAAATAAAAATAAATCTTTTTTAAAAATGCTGATCTGGAAGGAAGGGTCAGGGGAAAATATATATGGACAAGCGTTGATGATCTAGATTAGAAATCCCATGTCTTCTTATGCATTGTGTAGCTTGACTCTCAATCTCTTCATGAAATTAACAATGTTGCTGAGAGTAAAAGTGGAGAGCATCATCATTAAAACTTGGGATTTTAAGGATTGCAATGAAACTTTAGTAAATTTGGATTCAAATTTTTTTGGTGAAAGACTGAAGAGATGGCCTAATTTTCCAATTCTTTTGAATCCATGTCTTTTAAACTTGACAGTGCAGTTCACCCTAATTCAGCTGGTGGAGTTCATCCACATTTGCTTTAGGGATGGACTTAATTTGCTTTGGCCAAGAAATTATGGTGAAAATATTTGTCTCAAGAGGCCTCAGCATGTTTCTGACACTCTCCCTTGGACTGCTACCTCAAGATTGTGAACAACACCAGACTCACCTGTTGTAGGATGAGAGGACATGTGAAAAAAACATCTTTTTCAAACTCAAGTGCACCCTAGACCAGCCTATAGTCACCATATTCCTAATATGTGAGGGAGCCAATCCAAGACCAGTAGAGCCTCCATAAATTTCTCAAAGCTGGCTACAGCACAAAGAGTAACACTGCAGGGATCCAAATATGTCTATACTATAGCTTACCAAATAATGGTTGAAGAATATATGGCAGATGGGTATGCTGGACAGAGCCTTTGGCAAGTTGTATAGGCAAATCACAAAAAATAACTGGAGGATGTTGGAACAATGTTATGTCACATTTTGAGAAAATCAATTCTTCAGTTCAGAAAGATCTTATGGTTTGGTGCTATACCCTAGTAGCAAATAAATGCATACCTTTGGGCCATCAACATACCATGCAATCTCAACTGCCCATCATGAATCCCAAAGCCATAAATTTGTGCATACACAAAAACACTCCAAGTGAAAGCAGTATACGCAAGACCAGCTTTGAGCTGGTGCTGAAGCACCAATGAGTTGGATGAGCAAAAGTTCAGATTCTATGGTTTGTATGCCTCACAACCTATACTATTAGGCTTGTGGGAAGAACCCTATGATCGGCTGACTAGAGAAGAAAATCATCAGGGTTGATCGACAGATAGCACTGCATGGCATTCTGGTAATATCCAAAAAGGGTGATGAATTATATCCCCACCCAGTAGTCACATCAATGAACAGTAATAACGGGACTCCTCTGAGAAGGTAGATATTTGAATTGTACCACTGGTTGCCTTTTTTACTGGAAGGAAAGATGGAAAGAAGTATTGGTTTACATTGTTATTGGTAGTACTAGTAGTTTGGTTGGAAGGTCAGTGGCATGGAAGAAACGGATGCAAACGTGCACAAAACATAAAGACAATTGTGTACTGTGCAAATACTCAACAAAGAAAAACTTCAGCAGGAGAATTTGTTATGATAAGACAAGTTGAACCATTCTGTACATAGACCAGGATTTTCCCCAGTTACCTCTGTCCTCGGAGAAGTGTAAAATCCTACTAATAAAATCCTGGCAGTTTTTTCTCTTAGAAAAATAAATAGGAAGCATAAGAATGATAAATTATGTAGACATCTAGGAATTTATAGCAAAGTTGTAAAGATCTTCATCATTCACACATTACAAGTTCCATAAAACATCTTAAGAATCTATCTCCTATCTAGGTGTATTAGAAAGGAAACGGCAAAGGCTTAAGTACGTTTGTAAGAGATGCAATTGTTCACTTTCCTAAACTACACTCGAAGTCTAAGTAAGTTTGGGATCCACCATTGAATCTGCATGATACGGAGTGAGGTGGGTAGGGGGAATATCATTTACCATCCATGTTTCCTTCATTCTACTTTCTGTTCTTGTACTCCAGAGGATGGTGATCTTGGAGGCACATTACATATTTAATGAATACTTATGTCAAGAATATCCTTCTACCTGGATTGCAGACAACTCACCACGTTGGTGGAACCAAAGATTTCAATAGAGACTTCTTGATTATACAATATGCATGATGATAACAGATGTATCAATTTTCCTGGCTGCCCTGTTTTTCAGTGTTTTTTCAGTGTTTTCAAATTCCATTTACTTGAAACTCAAACTTCTAGCTTCTTCAAAATGTTCAGAGTTCATGCTTGCTAGGTTTCTTCTCAACATTTTTATTTTTCATTAAATTGTCTTTTTTAAAAGATACCTGGATCACACAAAAAAATGTTACATTAAAAAATATAAGAGGTTCCCACTTACTCCACACCCCACACACACTCCTTCCACATCAACAACCTCTTTCATCATTGTGGCACATTCATTGCATGTGGTGAATACATTTTGGAGCACTGCTCCTCCTCATGGATTGTAGTTTACATTGTAGTTTACGCTCTTCCCTAGTACATATAGTGGGTTATGGCAGAATATATAATGTCCAGCATCAGTCCCTGCAATATCATTTAGAACAACTCCAAGTCCTAAAAAAATGTGACCTGTGTTACAATAAGGATGTTAAACAGCAGATTTGGGTTATAGAGTTCGTGGGCTACAGTGGTCAAAGGTGAGGCTGCAGACAGCAGTTAGGAAGTGACTGCAGCATCCCAGGCTCCGTGACCTGCCTCCCTCATGAAGTCCTCCTGGATTAGTCCACACTGCTTCCCAGAGCAATGATTATGTGTGTTTGTTTGTGTGTGTGTATTTTTGTCTGCTTACCTGTACCCAGTGCCTGGCTCAGTGCCTGTACTCAATAAATATGACTAGAATGAAGAATAGGAAGGATCCTATTGGTCTTTGAGGGGGCCTATATCCTATAATACATCTTTTCCAATTCTAATGAATAAAGTAATAATGAAAAGTTCAAAAAAAAAAATGCCCCCACATCTCATCTCTTCTTCCCTCTCCCTGCCCTCAGCAACTACCATGGCCAATTTCTCAACATCAATGCTACAGTTTCTTTCATTACTAGTCACAATATTTCTATAGTAGAATACCAGTAAGTTCACTCTAATCCATATTTTATTCCTCCATCCTGTGGACCCTGAGTTGGTGATCTCCTCTCCACCTCTATATTGAGATAGGGTTTAGATTCTACATGATTGATGGATGTGATTCTCCTGCTTGGAGTTGTAGGCACTCTTGGTTCCCTGGTGTGGTGGTTGACCATCTTCACCTCTATGTTAGCTGACCTGGGTAAGTCCAACAAAATGGAGAGTAGGAGCTACAACTCTGTTGAGGCTCAGGGCCCAGCTGGCACATGGACAATCCAGAGATTGAAGTCTCCCGGGTATACAGCAACCCCAGCACCAACCACAGGTTCAGTAAAAGTAATAAAAGAGGCATGTATAGAAAGGTCACATCTGAGTCCAACTCCATCCCACTCAGGGACACAAATTCCAAAGTAGGGCCCACTAACAAGGCAGTGAACTCCAGAGCCAACTGCCATGGTCATAGAACCTGTATGTCTCCATAGCTTTTAGGACAAAAAGTTCCTGGGGTGTATCTACTTTGACTGTCTCTGGGATCCTGCTGAGGAGTGAGTAAGCATGACCCCTCTGATGACCTCCTGACTCTTTTTTGAAGACTCTTAGTTATATAAACTCATTTGTCTTTACCATTTCCCCCTTTATTCAAGGTCTTTTTCTAGTTTCATCACCAGTTAGTGATTGATAGTAATTAATATAGGTACTCCTGCCTTTTTTTGGTTATTCTTTTCTTGTAAGATTGTTTTCCAACCATTCACTTTTAGCCTCCATGAATCTCTGGGTCTAAGATGTGTCTCTTGTAGACAGCATATAGATGGGTCATATTTCCTTATCCAATGTCCCAGTCTGAATCTTTTGATAGGTGAGTTTAATCCACTGACATTCAGTGTTATTACTTTCAAGGAATTATTTATGTTAGCCATATTTTGATTGGACATGTGTTTGTGTTTTTTTTCTTTTCTTTTTGTCTTTTTTGTTCCTCTTACACTCTCCTCCAACTCTGCCTGTCCTGTTTTTTCCTTTCTTCCTGCAGAACTCCCTTTAGAATTTCTTGAATGGGAGGTTTCTTGTTGGCATTCTCTTTCCATTTCTGTTTATCTGTGGATATTTTGAACTCTCCATCATTTTTGAATGCCAGTTTAGCTGGATAGAGTATTCTTGGTTGGAAATTTTTTTCTTTTAGTACCTTGACTATATCATACCACTGCTTTCTTGCCTCCATGGTTTCAGATGAGAAATCAGCACTTAATCTTATGGAGCTTCCCTTGTATGTGATGGTTTTCTTTTCTCTTGCTGCTTTTAGAATTTTCTCTTTGTCTTGAGCGTTGGATAATTTGACAAGTATATGTCTTGAGGTGGGCCTGTTGGGGTTTATGATGTTTGGGGTGCGTTGTGCTTCTTGGATATGTACATCTGTCTCTTTCAGTAGATTTGGGAAGTTTTCAGCCATTATTTCCTGCGACACTCCTTCTGATCCTTTTCCCTTCTCTTATTACTAAGTCATTGATGAAAGTTTCAGAGCAAGCAAGTTGTACCACATGATTAGTGTCACAAAAAATTGAGGGAAAGTGAACTCTTTTTGAAAAAAATAACTGTGATACCTATAAGTCATATAAAAGAGATTCAAGAACACTCAATACCCAGGATGCCAGCAGGAGCAGGACACAGAGGCTGGGGTTCATGATGATGGGGCTGTGCAGGGGGTGACCAATGGCCAAAGCGCATCATACATCATCACAGTCAAGAAGAAGTTGTCTAATATTGCAAAAACAACAACAACGACAGGAAAATGCATTTGCCTTAGGCAGTTTTTATAAGTTATGATTTTACTTTCTGTCTGGACATTCAGCCACATATTTGGGGCAGTGATGGAAATGAAACAGATATCTGTAAAAGGTAGGTTAGAAAACAAGTACATGAGTGTATTGAGGGGGGAGTCTGATATGAAGGCCAGGATGATGAGTAGGTTCCCAAAGAAGGTGATCATTTACATTGACAGGAATATCCCCAAAAAAGACACTGCACTTCGGTATCTTTTGATAATTTCTGGAGGATAAATTTTGAAACACATGATTGGTTTTCTGATTCCACGTAAATAATGAAACTTCTGGAAAGGAGACCAGAGCAATGCAAATTCAACTACAATCAGTGATCTTCAACTTATCATAAATGATATGGTAGATTATTTCTTACTGATTATATGTTATCTGATAATATCTGGGAAACCAAAGACTGCTGATTCTCCTTCATCCTGTTGCTCATTAGACATCTTTGTCCATAATTGAAACCATTTCCTAAGGCAATATTTTCCACTACAGATTCTCTTAGAGTTTATTTTATTCAACAAATATTTTGATAAGTCATTTTGTACCATGTGATCATATAGGTGATGGTGGCACATTTATATGTGGAGTATATGGGAATCCCCTATATTTTTTATTTAACTGCTTAATACCAAAAAATATGAAGGAAAAGTAAACTACAATAAGGTCAGGTCATCCCCAAGTGACTGTGATGAAGTCACTTTCTTGGTCCCTGCAGCATCTAACCCCTGTTATAACCCCTTGATGCCCAGAAACACTAATAGACAAAAGAAAATGAAGTGATTACTTTACACCGTCAAGACACCTTACAGAAAGAAGATATCAAGAGGAAAAAAAGCAGAAGTAAACCAAGAAGACAGAAGAAAGAACGACAAAATGTACAAGAAAATGGGTATTTTTATATGAAAGAGTAGAAGAATTTATAAATTACATAAATAGAAAACTTTTGGAATTTGAGTATTGGTATATCTTTTTAATATATACAATATTCTAATGAATGGGTATATTTCATCATGAATGATCAAAATTCTTGTGTTTCAAATTGTATTGATAACTTCTGAATCCTTTTAAAATGTCTGTTTTTATTCACCATTCAGGATTTTTAGAATGATTTTGCTGACTATCACTTGAAATTTAACTTATTATTTCTAGTAAATTACTGCGAAAATAAAAATATATACTGTTAGAGGGAAGAATTAAGTTATTCTGAGTTAAATAAAAGCTAAGAGAATTTGTCACTACTAGACAAGCCCTGAGTAATGGTAATGGGAATAATGCACATTGAAAAGAAAGGACTCTATCCAATTGATTAAAGAAACAAGAAGAAATATATTTATATGGGTAAATATGATATATATATGTATATATATATATATATACACATGCACACATATATCATGCTGCATCATGCATAGCACAGGTTCACACAGTTGTTTCACAAATCTCTTTGTTTATTCCTATGTGTTGCGTGTATGTGTGTATGAGCACAGCACCACAATGCAGTAAAGGAATATCTTACTCTTGGATAAGGGCAAACATTTTTGGAAGCCACTGGACTAAAGGCAAAATAGATAGAAAAGGAGGCCATTCCCTGCTAATAGGGAAAATGCACTATAAATGGAGAGTGAAACAGAAAAGTGAGGTTGGAGGAGAACAGATGCCAGCATGGGAGCTGAGGCTTCCCCATACTCAAGGGACACAGACAGAGCAGGTATTCTTTCTGCATTTGCCTTCTCATGGTTTCTGCATCAGCCCTGATCTACATATTCTTGTGATTTTCATTTTAATTGTCTTTTTTAAAGATACATAGATCACAAAAAATGTTACATTAAACATATAAGTGGTTCCCATATACCCCATCCCCCACCCCCCACTCTTCCCACATCAACCTCTTTCATCATTGTGGCACATTCATTGCGTTTGGTGAATACATTTTGGAGCACTGCTGCACTGCATGCATTAAAGTTTATGTTGTATTTTACACTCTCCCCCAGTACATTCAGTGGGTTATGGCAGGACATATAATGTCCAGCATCTGTCCCTGCAGCATCACCCAGGACAACTTCAAGTCCTGAAAATGCCCCCACATCACATCTCTTCTTCCCTTTACCTGGCCTCAGCAACTACTGTGGCCACTGTCTCCACATCAATGATACAATTTCTTCCATCGCTAGAGTCACAAGTTTGTCCCATACTTACAGGACCCCATTGATTTTTTTATTTTTTAAGGATATTAATAATTAGATACATATATGTTACATAATAAAATTTAGGGGATTCCCATATGCCCCACTCCCTACTCCTCCCACACTTTTCCACATTAACATCTTTCATTAGTGTGGTACATTTCTTACTATTGGTGAACACATATTGAGGCATTGCCAGTAAGTGTGGATTATAGTTTACATTATAGTTTAAACTCTCTCCCACACAATTTTGTAAGTTATGACAAAATATATAATGACCTGTATCAATAATTTCAATGTCATCAAGACAATTCCAATGTCCAGAGAATGCTCTCTAAGAGTTGCCTCCGGAGAGACTCCTATTGATATTTACATGGTCCCATAGTGGCTGCAGCAAGTCCTTTACTCCCTTTTCTTGGGTGGCATTCTATACTTTGTTATTCATGATCTTTGGGGTTTTTTGGGAATATACTTATTTTTTATATAAATACATCTTATATATACTTTACACCGTCTAATATTCCATTGGGTACACTAGAGTCCTGGGATTGATCCTTATACAACATAAAAAGACCTTCTTATTCTTGAACTATTGTGATTAGTAATCAAAGAAAATGTGGCACTGGTATGGAGAAAGTGGCCATGGTGGCTGCTGGGGGTAGGGAGTGGGAGGAAGAGATGAGATGTGGGGGCGTTTTCAAGACTTGGAGTTGTCCTGGGTGGTACTGCAGGGACAGTTACCAGACATTGTATGTCCTCCCATGGCCCACTGGGTGGACTGTTGGAGAGTTTGGGCTATGATGTGGACCATTGACCGTGAGATGCAGCGGTGCTCAGAGATGTATTCACCAAATGCAATGAATGTCTCATGATGATTGAGGAGATTGTTGTTATGGGGGGAGGAGGGGGGTGAGGGGGGTGGGGGATATATGGGGACCTCATATTTTTTTAATGTAATATTAAAAAAATAAAGACAAAAAAAAAAGACCTTCCTAACCATATTCCATACAATCCCTAAAATGGCACAGCATTCATGTTTCTACCCTGATTATCTTTCTTTATATACCGTGTCCCTCAGGACATCAGGTCACACATTAACCTACATTGTAGTCTGATTTCTTCAGTATAATTCAAGGACCAAATAAGCAGAGACTACACCTGTGTGTTTTCACAAAGTTGTGTGAATATCTGCACATTCACATAGAAAACAAACTATAAGAAAATAAGAAATTATGAAATGAAAAGAAAGTCAGTGAAAACACAAACAGTTAAATATACTGTATTTAACATGGTAGAATGAAAATGTAAAGCTAAGAGCTGAAAGAAAATGGATAATATAGCATAATGTATTGACATTAACATGGTTCTCTAATTAAAAATTAAATTGGCAAAGTCCTGCAAATAAAAGAATATAAAAATACAGTAATCTCAAATGTAAGGAAGAATCAGTGTCTGAAGTTATATTTTAAAGTCTATAAATATATATTGATTCATATACGGTGATGAAAATTCAAAGATGAACTTTACTTGAATTGAAAATAAGAATGTCTTCCAATTGACAGAAGTGTTACTTATACAAAAAATCTAAAGACAAAATGAAAAAAGGAATAATGGGAAAACAACATAATGATACATATACAAAGTGATTTATTAACATAAAAGAAGCAGAAAAACTTCCCATGCTTGAAAAATAATGGGGGAATCACAATATATTGCATCAATAGATTCAAGCATTTAAAATTAGCCCATTTCCCATAAATCCATCTATACATACAGAAAAGAATTAAATGTCAAAGAGCAAAGTTGGTTGTAGAACACAATTTTTCTTTGAACCAATGCAATAAAAAATAACCTATGGGTTATAGTTAGCAGCAATACTGTAATATTCTTGCATCGTGACAAAGACGTACTGTGTTAATAGGAGATATGAAAAAATGAACTAAATATTTATTTGCTAAGGACCATAGTGCTAATAGTCAAATGATATTATCTCATAATCTATAATAAATGTTCCACAACAATGCAATATGTATGTGGAGGAGTATTCTATGGAAATTCTACACATGTGTAGGATTGTTTTGTAAGTTCACAACTTCTCTAATAAAAAAATATTTAAAAATAGCAATAATAAAACACCATTCAAAGGACTTGAGTAGAGAATCAGAGCAAGCAAAGGTTAAAAAAGTCACAAATATATATTCAGCCTCACCTGTAATGAAATTATTTCAAAGTCCTGTGCTTTAGTATTCCTCTACTCACCTATTAAATGAAAATTATTTTCTTCTTGTGAATAGCCAATGTGGGAGAGCATGTCAGAATGCCAAAAATGTGTATGAACAATTTTGCAAAGTCATATGTACATCTGTTACCTGGATATATTTCAGCAATACAGATACATGCTCAAACATATGTTATTTTTAAAGTAGAAAAGAAAAAGTTTCTCTTAGATGCACCTTTTCCAACTCATAATATCCCTTAAACCTCTTAATGGCAAAATCCTTGGACAATTGACCTGCTTTTCCTAGAACCATTTTCTCTTTCCCATTGCTGCCTCTAATTAGTCTTCCATAACCATCCTAATTTTCAACAATGACTCATGTCTTTCTCGGTCCCACACTTTATTTTCAAACATAATTTTAAAAATATTAATTTATTAGTCCAGCAAACAAGCATGGAGGTCTCTTGTTTCTGGATTGGGATGGATAGGCTCTCAGATAACCTCACATAGTTCTTGGCTTCTCTTTTCTCTAACCCTTTACTGCAGTGGGCTCTCCTACACACCTGTAGGGCATTTATTAGAATATTCTTCTTCTCTCCCTGGAAGGTTGATGATATAGATTCAAGCTCTATCCCTAAACAAGACAGCAGGTGGGAGTCAGGCATTAGTCTGCTATCCAGAGTTAGTACCCCAAAGAAACAACTTATACTATGTTCAGCCAAAGATGCACAGGATGAAGGACAGCAGCAGAGGAGATTTTTTACAGATTTTCTTTAGCGGCTCATTTGCACGTTTCACTCTATTCCTCATTAGCTCATTTTCTTCTTACTTTATCCCATGAGCCATCATTTCCCTTTGGGCCAATTGTTTGTAGATAATAGAAGTGGTTCTTTCTGACTGTTTCCATGAGACAGGTTGCAGCAGGAGAATTCTCACTTTTCCTCTTCATTCATTCTTCTGCCTTGCACATGACTCACCCTCACGCATCTTTCCCATCCTTAAAATGACAGCCCCAACAATAAAGTCATCTTCATTTCTCCCTTGGGTCTCAAAAGAATTGACTTGGGGTGAGGTTATAGCCATTGTTGTTCTCTCCAGAACATTGCTCTTCCCTCTATAACAAGGTGGAAAACTGTGCTCTTTGGTTAGGAAACCATAAGCAGTGCACCCTGTAGCATGTTCATGCTTTTGTCCAATCATGCTTATGATGCATATTAATATCAGTCATTCATTCATTGATATATAAATGTTTGTTAGTTAAAAGAGCAACTTACTATCTCTTTATGCACCATTACCTGAGCTAAATAGATTTATAGGGATTGTATCATTGAACTTTTACAGAAGTCTGTTTTATGAGATCAGTTCTATACTATTAATAACCCCATTCTACATATACAGAAATGGGTAGGATACAAAGATTAAATGTCTGCCCAAATTTATAAAACCCATTACAGTCTGGGATATTGATTGGAACTCTGTCAAGATGTTTCACTCCTTAGTCTCTCAGTCAGTGTTTCGCAACCTTGGGTATTTTGCCCCATCCACAGGATATTTGGCAATACTTGGAGATAATTATACTTGATTAATAGGATACAAGGAAAGCAATCCTTGCATCCAGTATCCATGTGGAATCTAAGCCCCCTCTTGACATAGATGTGCAATGGACACAACCAATCCAATGTCCACAGAGAAAATGTGGCATTGGTGTGGGAAGGGTGGTCATGGTGGCTGCTGGGTGTGGGGAATGGGAGGAAGAGATGAGATGTGGAGGTGTTTTCAGGACTTGGAGTTGTCCTGGGTGGTGCTTCATGGACAATTACGGGACATTGTAGATCCCCCCAGGGCCCACTGGCTGGAACGTGGGAAAGTGTGGGCCATGATGTGGACCATTAACTATGAGGTGCAGCGATGCCCAGAGATGTACTTACCAAATGCAATGGATGTGTCATGATGATGGGAGAGAGTGTTGCTGTGGGGGGAGAGGGGGGTGGGGGCGGTGGGGTTGAATGGGACTTCATATTTTTTAAAAAATGAATTAAAAAAAAAAAAGGAAAGCAATCCTCAGTAGATGCACAAGATGCTGCCTAAGAATATGAATGCTGGGAAATATATGTTGAGCATGTCTTCAAGGTAGAAACTGATTAGATGATAAGTTGACAAAATTATGGGTAGTGGGAAAAGATGGATGCCCTGCAAAATTATATTCAATGTGGGAAAGGAAAGGAACCTGGGAGGCAACTATGAATGAGGAAAAGGAGAGCCTGTATTCCAAAGGACATCAGACTTGCAAGATGGGAATATAGAGCCAGTGATGGGTAAAATAGTAAGATATTGTGGTTAGGACTCAAGAAGATGGTTAGATTCAAGGGAACTGCTTTCAAGATCCTTGCACCCCACTGGGACTTCACTGCACATTTACAGTCAAATCCATATGTTTTTCTCCTCTTTTCCTTCCTTCATCTTTTCTTCTTTCCTTTCATAGCTTCCACTTTCCCTTCCTTCCTTCCTTTCTTCCTTCCTTCCTTCCTTCCTTTCCTTCCTTCTCCCTTCATTCCTTCTTTTATCAACTCCTTCCTTCCCTCTTCCCTACCTCCATACCTCTGTCCATCCCTCCTTCTTTCCCTCAATACTTCCCTTACTACTTCCATCTCTTTACCTCTGTCCCTTCATTTATTTCATTCAAACTAAAAGTACATGGGCAATGAAAATCATGCTCTTCCACACACATTCAGTTGCCTTGTATCCCTTTCTCCTCATTGTTTCCACCTGGCAGAAAGTTCACTGATTAATTACATTCGCTGTGCCCTTCAAGCTGCCTGGCAAAAAACACAGAACCATGTTGAGCAGATTCACTGTAATTTTATAACTACAGACCATCAAAGGTCCTTAATGCAATCCAAAATCACACTGTATTTCTTATGCCCATGGCTGGTTTCACCCTCCTAGGTAACTATTTTATGATCTCTGTATCCTCATAGCTCAAAAATCGATTCAATATTCTCCTCTCTGTACTTACATTGTTTTCTCAGTCACTTTGTGGCTTCACACAACAAGCTGTTAATTAAGCTGGCTAGCAACTTGCTTTGGGCAAGTTGGTGTACCATTTCTCAATGCAAGCTTGGAGAATCATTGCATGCTTCCTTTCACTCTTGAAACTCTGGCTCCATCATGGGATTGAGCCCTGGCTGTCACATTGGGGGATGAGAAACCACATGGTGGAAGAGCCCAGGCTCTCCAGTCAAAAACATTTGCTCTGAGCAAGTGAGAGAGCCCAGATTGTATGAACAGAACTGACTTCAAACAGACAGTTTACCATGGATGCATGACAGAGCTCACCCAAGTCAAGAAATACTATACCATTGTCATGGACATAAACCCTTACTATTCTAAGTCTGAGTCTTCAGTGGTTTGTTACACAGCAGTAACAAATTATAGAGAGGAAACTGTGGTTTATTTCCGCATGGGCTTTATACTCAATATACATGACTGGGACTACACTGAGAGGAATTTCTTACAAATAGCAAACCTTAATAAACCACACAATCATTGGAGATGGTAAATTCTCACAGAATATGTGGTTGTTTATTTCCGTGACATTTCCTAGTTCTTTGTAGCCAGCTGTGTGGTGGAGTTGCCAGCATGCCATTTCTGAGTCAAGTCCTTAACAGGTTCTTGTATATTTTCACTACTGTCTCAAGACTCTGCCATTTCAATGGGAAGAGTAGGACCTGGCATCCTGCTGATGGAACACTAAGAATAGAGCCACCCAGATGGCCCTTAGCATGAAGGAGCTGCTCCAGACACTGCAGTTTTAGCTGAACAGTCCACACCAGGATGCTGGGGAAGGTGCACCTGTGTTCACAATCTGAAACAGCAGGTAATCACACTTCGCATGCTCATCTATACTGAATATTCATTTATAACTTAAAAACTTGATACTAATTTTATTCTCATTAACAGAGAAGGAAACTGAGCTCAGATATTAGAAGTCTGCCCCTCAGACACAGAGGTGGGTCAGTGCAGCCATAATTTAATCCTGTTAAATTTATTTGGAATAAGGGTCTCTGTAGTTATAAAGTGAATGACTTCTTAATGACATAAACTAACATTATCCAGATAGGTCCTAAATCCAATGGCATGTATCCTTGTAAGGGGAAAACAGAGGAGACACACAAAAAGAAGAGGAGAAATTCATGTGAAGACAGAAGCAGAGATTGGAGTGATGCAACCACAAGCCCTGGAAAATGAGAGCCATCATAATGCAGAAGAGTCCTGGAAGGGTTCACTCCAACAGGCTTCAGAATTAGCCCAGCTCTGCAGACAACTGGTTGATGGAATTTAGGCCTCCAGAATTGTGACAGAATAAATAACTTTCATTGTAACTCACCCAATTTGTCACAGCAGATTCATGACACTAACCTGCACCACCAGCTCGTGCTTGTATCATCATCTACACCTACATTCAACTACACCTACACCACGGGAATAAGCAGTTAGAAAGGAATATGTGGCTCAAAAAGTGTAAAATATTTACCATCTAGCACTTTACATGCAAAGGCTGCTGGCCCATGCTCTAAGTTATTGTCACAAACTGATTATATATCCAGAGTTCTCTTCTGTGATATGCTCTGAATATCCAACTGGTTTATAGGCAAAGAAAAGTGTCAGATGAATTTGAATTTCTGTATATGTTTTTCCCAGATAGAAAAATGAAAGAATTGGATCAGGGTGATGTGTACCATGAAGGTGCTTTCATTTTAACCAAATATGAGTCTGTTTTTACCCCCAAGCAAATGCAACACCATCCATTTCTCTGCAGTCTGTGCACAGTGTTAGCACTAGATGTCAGTATGATGTTCCAGGGAGGACCCTGTTTGATTTGGGTGTGGCCAGTGGGCATTGCCACATCTCTGAGTGGCCCTTGTGGTGTGCCCTATAGGAAAGGACATAGCTGCAGGTTGAAGCCCTTTTCAGGAGGAATAGCTCCATTGATAGGAAAGGAATATGTATCTGGCCTAAAGCTGAACCCATAGAGACACAACAGGCAAAAATGTTTATTTTTATTTATGGCCCCTGAGCCTCTCTTGCTGAGAATCTTGCCCATAACTGTTTGCTCCCAATAGACCAACAGCTTTTTGGGTAACCTCATGGACTCTTCTGGTTTGCCATGGCCTCGATTCAAGGCATTTCTTTTTGTGCAGTGGCAGTCCCTTGATGTCCAAAATCCCAACTTTCTTGTAGACTTACATGTATATGGCCAAAGGAATAACTTCATGTTCTTTAAAAGGCCTGGAAAACATACAACAGACCTCTGATTTTTTTTTCCATTATTTTGGGGAATTCCTGCAAGATGACAGTTCTAGACAAAAGGTACAATGTGGCCTCTTATTTCTACATTTTTCACATAGAATAATTTATATTAAATTCATCTATGCTGTAGCACCAATCAATGTTTTATTCCCTTTTTTTGGCTGGAAAATATTCCATTGTATGGATATACCACCATGTGTTTATCCATTTATCAGTTGATGGACATATAGGTTGTATCAGCCTTTTGTCATTGTGTATTGGGCTGCTTTGAACATTTAAATACAAGATTTTGTTTGGATATCCTTTTCCAATTCTTTGAAGCATATACCTTGGGGTGGAAGTAATGAAAAAAACCACAATTCTATGTTTAGCATTTTTAGGATTGCCCAAACTATTTTCCACAGCAGTTACACCATATCAAATTCCCAGCAAAATTTTACAAGGGTTAGAATTTTTCCACATCCTCACAAAAACTTTTAACTTCAGTTTTCACACCACAGCTGTTCCACTGGCTGTGAAGTGCTTACCATTCATTTTTTAAACAAATAAATTTTATCGATACATATTAATAAAGCATAAATTCATCCAAAGTGTACAATCAATGGTATTCAGTATAAACATATAGTTTTGCAATCATTTTTATAGCACTTTCATTATTTAAGTAATAATAATAGAACTAAAAAACAAAACCAAGCAAACTCAACACCTCTCAATCTCTCTATGCATCAGCTGCAATATATGTAACTGCTATTCTGTTTCTGTCTCTCTAGAATATTTGTATTTATACTTTGTAAATACAGTTCTATATAGGCAATATCCCCCAAATTCATATTTCACTTGAGGTTTCACTATTCCCATGTTACATTTTAAACTTTCCTTCTAGTATTATGAATATCCTTAGTCTTTCCATTCCAATCACTACCATACCCATATAATACCTCTGCTACTCACCAACAGCAGGGCCTACTGATCAACAGGCTACTGAGGGCTTCAAGCAGCATTCAGTGGGTAGGGACAAGGGATGCTGCTGAACAAACATCCTACAAATAACAAACCAATATATTGAGTCCAAGTGAAAGCTTTCTGAGGTTCTTAGTATTTTTTTTGCTTTTATTTTATTATTTTCATTATTTAATTTATTATTTTTAATGTTCCAAAGAGAAATTTTGACATTTTAACTATTTCTAAGTGTCCAATTTAGTGACATCATCATCCAGTACCAAGTATTTTCTTCACTCAAAACAAAACTCTTACCTCTTAAGCAATAACTCCCCATTAGCCATCTTCTCAGCCACTGTAGCCTAATCTACCTGTGATTCAGTGAATATGCTTAATATCCAGAGGTGGGAACAGATCAAGAATCCAACCATAGAGGAATGGACTAATGAAATATACTGCATCCATACAAAGCAATACTACAAAGACATAAAAAGGAATAACTTTCTGGTACATGGTAAAACATGGATTAACCTTGGATATTGGTGCTTAATTTAGCATTGCTTCTACATCAACTTTGAAAGACAACTCCTTTACATGGTTCAAGAAACCAGATGGGTTTGAGGAATTCTCCTGGAACTTTTTGAGAAGCCAGAGAGGCAGTCTATTCCCTTTGGGTTATTCATGTCCATATACCTGGTCACCTTCACAGGGAACTTGCTCATTATCATGGCCATCAGCTCAGACTCCATCTCTGCATACCCATGTACTTTTTTCTCCAAACTGTCCTTTTGTTATATCTATGTCACTTCCACCACCAGCCCTAAGATGCTGTGGAATATCCAACATTACCAATGTTAGTTGTGTAAGCCAGATATAGTTTATCACCATTTTTCCACTTTAGACTGTGGTGGCCCATGACTCTGTTGAACTCTAATTCTTTTGGTATCAATATGTTTTTCAATATGACTGTGCAAATCTACCCTTCAAGAGATGCACTGTCTATCTCCAATCAGGGTGGGAATGATAATGCTACATTTGCAGTGCTTCATTTGCAATGGAGAATAGTGCAATGATGGTGTCTCAAGAGTCTTACTCTGTTTCTACTGCTGTCTTTTGGAATCCTGCCTCAGGCATATGATCAAGTCCAAGAAATCCTGCTGTTGAGTGATAGGACATGTGGAGGAGAAGACAGTTGCTCCAGTAAAGGTCAACTTATCCAGGTTAATTGGGCCACCAATAGTGAGAGAGCTTAACCAAGAAGACAAAAGCATCCCCAGATGACTCACAGCTGAGCACAGACTTATGAGGAAACAGACAATTTCAAAAGAACTCCAACTCTTGGACTCCCTTGCAGTAATAAAGCCATTATCTTGCACTATATACTTGTGGGATGACTTGTTATGCAGCAGTAGCTTACAATGACACACATAGGATATTCAGATAACTCTGATGATTTGTATTGTTTGTATTCTTTCAGAAATTTGAAGATGGTATTGATGACCACCAGTTATTCAAGTTTACTTCAGATAACTGTGCTCAAAGTTAACCACACATTAGGCTCCCTTCCAGATAACTAAGAGAATTTGGAAGGATATGCATATTTGTGTAGGAATAATTGGTGGCCCTGAATCAGACCTTTCAACTACCCAATGTATTTTGTAGGCAGCCATGCAAACTCATGTCAGTCAACTTTGATAAAGAGGATTGAAGTGAATGTTGATGATAAGTGAGATAAAGTTCTGATAGAATAAATACACAGTTTGTTCTTTCATCTATTCTTTAGTCTTGTCACAACATTTAGAAAAATGGCAGCTATTTTGTTTTTATAGAGAAATAAGAGTCACATTTTCTGGCATGTCTGGAATTTTTCAAGCAGAAGCAGAATATAATCCAATAAAATAATATAAATTACAAAATCATACCTGCATCCCATTGAGCATTCATCCTTATATATTAGCACCCAGATTCAATAATGCAATGAGAACACCTACATCATCAAAAAGAAATCATTCTATAGTTAAAGAATGCATGAATGAAAATTTCTCCTACATGTTCAAGACTGTCTGTGATACTATGGCCATATCATATAAAATATGTACCAATTTATGTTTTAGTAGACTCTATCTCAAAGATCTGTATTTGGAAAATAATTTGTGCTTAATATTTGAGTGAGAGATCATCCATGTAAAGCACTGAGGACAATGAACAGAATATGAGAAATTTGCCCTTACAAGGAGAAGAAAGCCAAATGACAAGGTATAAGAAGCATGAGCATGTGAAAGTCAACATTTGTAGAGAAATTTTTAAGTATTCCTATAGAATAGGATGACACACACAAAAGTGAAAATCTACACCTTCAGACTTTCTATTATGTTATAAATAGTCTGAGGTAATAAGTGTACTTTTTTTCCATAGGAGCAGAACAACTCACCATATAGCTCTTAGTAAAATATTTTAAAAAAACAATCCTGATAATAAATATCTATTCAGGAAAAATCATTCTTCAAGAAATCCATACTCCATGTGATATGTAGAAATTTCCAAATTGTTTCTCAGCAAAGTTGAGAATAACACTGGAAAAGTGGAAATGTGGACAGAGGGCAAAACAGTTGACTAAGTGAGAGGCAGAGAGAATTTAATAGCATAAATTGCTTAACATTAAACACATTGATAATTGCTATGAAATAAATATAAGGAGATAATCCCTATTTCCATGTTTTGTAAAAGAATCAGATTTCTGCATCTGTGTTTGAGCCCTGAAATCACACACAATTCTTCAGCCCCAGCACAAATGATGCTTTACAAATATCCTTCCAAAGAAAATTTTCAGAGCCCAATTCATGTTTTTATTCCTCAGAATGCAGATAAATGGGTTACACATGAGTGTGACCATGGTATACATCACTGGGGCTGGTGCACTTGAATGTGTACTGCATGTAACAACAGAACTAAAGAAATTCCCTAGTTAACGTTGGGATTTAAGATATATTTAGGGGATTTGAATCTCTGGACTGACAATGTGATAGCCAGGTCCTGAACCTCAACAGACTCCAGCACCTACAATCTGATTTATTGTACTTACCGCACTCAGCTAAGATGGAGTTGAAGAAGGACAATCACCACACCATGGAGCCTAGAGTGATTACAACTGAAAATGGGAGGATTGCATCCAGCATCCATGTGGAATTTGAGCCTCCTCTTGACATAGAGGTGCAATGGACACAACCAATCCAATGTCCACATAGAAGAGGCGGTATTGGATTGAGAAAAGTGGACATGGTGGACGATGGGTATGGGGAAAGGCAGGAAGAGATGAGAGGTGGAGGTGTCTTTGGGACATGGAGCTGCCCTGGATGGTGCTTCAGAGGCAATCACCGGACATTGTAAATCCTCACAGGGCCCACTGGATGGAATGGGGGAGAGTATGGGCCATGATGTGGACCATTGACTATGAGGTGCAGAGGTGCCCAAAGATGTACTTACCAAATCCAATGGATGTGTCATGATGATGGGAACGAGTGTTGCTGGGGGGGGAGAGGGGGGGTGGGGGAGCGGGGTTGAATGGGACCTCACATATATATTTTTGATGTAATATTATTACAAAGTCAATAAAAAAAAAAAAAAGAAATTCCCTAGGCTTGCACAATAAAATAAGGCCACTGAGAGGTGAGAAAAACAGGTAGGAAATGTTTTATACTTTCCCTTATCTGAACGAGATTGCACATATGGAAAAAATAAAAAATAAAAAACAAAAGAGAAAAGTATCCCAAGTAAGGGACCGACTCCAGCCACCCAATCGCAAAATAAGTCACTAGGTCATTGTGAAGATGTTAGAACAGGCAAGATGGAGCATGTGACCGAGTTCAAAAGGAAAAGTGAGGAAATTCCAAGTGTGTACAAAACAGTAACCAGAAAACCACAGAACTTTGTAACAAGGGATTTATTACACTCATGACCCAGGATCCCAGAACCAGCAGGGCACAGAGCCAGGGATTCATGTTGACCATGCGGTGCAGGGAATAACAGATGGCCAAGAAGCCATCACAGCTAGGAGGAAGTCATCCAAACCTCCAAAGAATAAGAATAAGGGCATCTGAGTGAGGCATCCTGCATAGGAAATTACATTCCTCCATGTTTGTATACTCACCTTCATCTTTGGGAGTGATGGTGGAGATAAAGCACATGTCATAAAAGGACAGTTTGGACAGGAGGAAGTACATAACGCTTTGAAGGTCGGAGATGGTAAGGGTGGCCAGGATGATGAGCAGATTCTCAGAAATGGTGACCAGGTGAATGGATAGGAAAAGCCAAAAGAAGGGTTCTAATTCTGATGCCTCTGGAATCCCCAGAAGATGAAATTCTAAAACTCAGGTGTTGTTTTCTGGTTCCATATAGTTGATGTAGATTAGAAGAAAGAGAAAGAATATGACCAATTTTCACACGAATGGGCATTGTTAGTCTAATAAACATGCTAAAATTTCTATTGTTCATTCAGGGAATTAATTATTTTGTGTTTTGATCTATTCTTTTACAATCCAATGGGGATACCTTAGTCATTATTCTATACCTTACACAATATCCAAAGGACTTCCCAGACCATTGTCTACAAAATCCTGCACACACCACAATTAACTATTACTCTGATGTATATTCAGTCTTCTGATGTACCCCTTAGAACATTATGTCACATGAACTTATTTCATTGTCCTCTGATTTTCCATCACAATGAAAAATCCGTGGGAGGAGAGACTAGCCTGTCTTTGCTCACATTTGTATTTTCACAGAGTTTCCTGTATATCTGTGCATTATATAGAAATGTAATTTAAGTATATTGTAAAGAAATGCATTATTTACTCAAGGAGGCAATCTGGCTGGGTGATCTCTCAGCTCTGGGCTGTGCTGCATTGACCTCGGATAAAAAAAACTTCCTGTCTTTTCTCCTTGACACTTTCCTGCAGCCTCTACTGGGCTCTCCAAATCACCTGGATGCTCCTCTGATAGGAAGCTCTCCCTGCAAAAGTGCAAAGTTCTCCCTGGATGGCTGGAGAATGAAGGTCTGTGCCCAGACAAGACAACAGGAAGGCATCAGACATTGGTCCACCAGCCAGACTTAGGACCCCAAAGAAACAGCCATATCCAATATAACCCAAGATTACACAGGATGAGGGACAGCAGAAAAGGAGATATTTTTATTATTTTTTATCATTCCTTTTTTATTTTAAAAATACATAGATCACACAAAATGTTACATTAAAAGATATGAGATTTCCATAGAACCCACTCCCCACACACCCCACTACTCCCACGTCAATAACTTCTTTCATTAGTGTGGTACATTCATTGCATTTGATAAATACATTTTGGAGCCTCCTACAAAACATGGATTATAGTTTACATTGTTGTTTACACTCTCCCCCAGTCCATTCAGTGGGTTATGGCAGGATATATAATGTCCTGCTTCTGTCCCTGCAATACAATTCAAGACACCTCCAAGTCCCAAAAATATCCCCATGTAACACCTCTTTTTCCCTCTCCCTGCCTTCAGCAACTCCAGTAGCAGCTGTCTCCATATCAATGATATAATTTCTTCCATTACTGGAGTCACAATCATTCTATAGTAGAATACCAATAAGTCCACTCTAATCCCTATTTTATTCCTCCATCCTGAGGACACATTGGGATGCTGGTCAGGAGACTATGGGAATTCTTGCTGACATTCTTTTCCCAGGAGTCCAGGTTGCACCAATGAATCCAGTTTTTCAGTCCTCCTCCTCATGAATTCTGCTGTCTTGCATAGCTCTAATATTCAGCACATTTCCCATTCTTAGGAAAAAAATGTCACCATGTCTATGACTGCAAAGTCACCCTCACTAGTCCCTTTTCTCTCCAAGTATTGACTTGGGGTGAGGATAGAAACCCTGTTGTTCTCTTCTGAACATTTTTTTCTCTTTTCAACAAAATGAAGAACAGTTTTCCTTGGATATGAAACCATAAGCAGTTCATTCTTGGCCAACTTACCTTTTGTTCCAAACAATTACAAATGTCTTGCCTATAATTCAAATTAGGAGGTATCATTTAACCTTTATTTTAAAATATTAGCTAACTGAAAGAAACATATTTCATCTCTTTTTGAAACTTTACTGAACCTTAGCAACTTCACAGGGATTTTTTCATTGAATACTCACAAAAATCCATTCTATAAGGGCATACTATTTTGAAACAAATTCTACATTTGCAGATATGGTTTAAGTATTTGATTAAAATTATGAACTGAGTAAGTTCTAGGTCATTCTTGAGAACTCTAAAGATGTTTCCAGTTTTCAGTCTTTTAATCAGTGGTTCTCAACCGTGGAAGATTCTGGCACCTTGGTCTCTATGGCAATGCCTGGAAAAACAGTATCTAAAGTGCTCAGCTTCAATCTGTTCTGACTCAAAATGGAAGCTGCTTTCTAACTGATATCTGTTAATTTGGTATTAAAAAATACTAAAGAACTTCCAGCATACTGAGCTAGATGAATTTTTGCAACATGGCAAAATAAAATGAATTTCCCAACCAACACAAATTGTAACTTTAAAACTTTATTGGTCTTTGTCATTGCACTTGGGGGATTGTTGCTGTTCCATTCGGGAATGTGATAGAGCTCCCCTGCCTAGGAATTCAGCACTCCCTCAGTTGTCATTTTTAACTGAAACCACTATGAAAATATCCAAACATTTTTCTGTACCCTGTATACATGCCCTGGAGAACTCCCTCCCAACCATGTGCCCCCTATCAATAACACCCCACACCAGTGTTCTTCCCCTGCCATAGTTGAACCTCTCTGTAGTCTGAAACTTCTTTAAAAATGAAGCCTAATATATTGCCAATTTCCATTAATAGTAAAATGGAATATAGTGATGGATTTAAAGGTTAGATATAGAATACATACTAATTTAGAAAAATCAAATAAGTAAAAATAAATTGGGGTATCAAAAAATTTTAAAAAAAGCTTTGTTTTTGACATTTTGCCTTTCATCACTGCTACAGGTGTTGCCCTGTATGTACAGTGACAAGGAAATTTCTTCCACTTATTCCTCTTTATCTACATCTTTTTGTTTTATTGTTTTCTGATTATTAAGTTTGTCTTCACATAAGTTTTAGATCACAGTATTCACTTATACAATATACGGTACTCCCACATATCCAACATCAAACCCTTTGTCTCTTCCCAAGCAATGATGTTTTTACGTGATCATATTATATTTGCTGCAGCTGAAGTAGAGATAATGACACAATAGCTTTCAAACATGGCTCCATTTGGGTTTACATTATGGTTTATATTTTAGACTATATAATTTTCTAAATTTTTAGTTATCTTATGTTTTCTGTTATGGATTATATTTTAACCTACAGACTTTTATACATTTTTGGTGTAATTTAACATGTCTTCTATCCATCATTGCAGGATCTTGTGGAACACTTTACTTGCCCCACAGTTACACTGATTCTATCTATTCAATACCTCTTTCCCTTCCCCTCAGGGCCCACCATGACAATCAATCTTCATTACTTGAAGGATCAGATTCAGAGGCACGTGCAACAATGTTGAGGGCTTGACATACTCGATTGCCTAACCCATTGGAAGCCACCAGTTCTTTCGAGAGATACAATTCCCGCTGTTTGAGAACATCAATCCTCCCCAGCATGTTGGTATACTTTCACTCTCATTGTATGGACTGCACCCAATGATATAACCCACAATGACAACATGAACACTCACACACTCCCTAGAAGCTTGCCCTGTGTCAGATGCCCCCCCTCAAGCATTTTAAACATGTAACCTTCCTTATATTTTCTAAAAAGTTTTCTCTACATTACAATTTCAACCACATACCTCACAATCTCCTATGTTCATATGTTCCCCACACCCTCACCCCCAATTTCTTGGGCCATCTGACTCATTCTCCCATCCCTAGCCCCCCTCAAGCCCACAAAGCTCCAACCAAAGGTAACCCTATTCCGCCATTGTATTCCTTCCCTGTACAAATACTTATTTCCAGCATATAATAGATTTCACCCATGTAGGGGTCAGCTCGCTACCTTCCTCTACCCCTCACCTTTCTTTAAGCATATCATCCAGTCTCTAGCTCTATGAGGCAGCTTGGTTTACTTATTTCATATCAGAGAGGTCATGTAGTATTTGTCCTTCAATCCCTGGGTTGCTTCACTCAACATAAGGTTCTCAAGATTCATCCATGTTATCACATGTGTTTGTACTTACTTGTTCTTATAGCTGAGTAGTATTCCATTGTATGTATATACCACACTTTATTTATCCATTCATCTGTTGATGGGCATTTGGATTGATTCCAACTTTTGGCAATAGTGAATAGTGCTACTATAAACATTGGTGGGCAGATATCATTTTGTGTCCTTGTTTTCAGTTCTACTGGGTATATACCCAGCAGTGGAATTGCTGGGTCATATGGCAAATCTATAGCTAGTTTTTTTAAGAAACCACCAAACTGTCCTCCAGAATGGCTGGATCCTTCTGCATTCCCACCAGCAGTGGATGAGTGTTCCCATTTCCCCACATCCTCTCCAACAAATGTAGTCTTCTGATTTTTTGATAGCTGCCACTCTTATGGGAGTAAGATGGTATCCCATTGTTGTTTTTTTTTTTAAAGATTTATTTATTTATTTATTTAATTTCCCCCCCCCCCCCCAGTTGTCTGTTCTCTGTGTCCATTTGCTGTGTCTTGTTTCTTTGTCCGCTTCTGTTGTCGTCAGCGGCATGGCAAGTGTGGGTGGCACCATTCCTGGGCAGGCTGCACTCTCTTTTGCCCTGGGCGGCTCTCCTTACGGGGCGCACTCCTTGCGTGTGGGGCTCCCCTACGTGGGGGACACCCCTGTGTGGCAGGGCACTCCTTGCGCGCATCAGCACTGCGCATGGGCCAGCTCCACACAGGTCAAGGAGGCCCAGGCTTTGAACCACAGACCTCCCATGTGGTAGACGGACGCCCTAACCACTGGGCCAAGTCCTTCTCCCCCAATTGTTGTTTTGATGTGCATTTCCCTAATAGCTAGTCATTTTGAGCATTTTTTCATGTGTTTTTAAATCATTCATATATCTTCTTTGGAGAAGTGTCTGTTCCTACCTTTTTCCCATTTTTTAATTGGCCTGTTTGTCTTTTTATTTTCAAGATATAGGAGTCCTTTATATATGCAAGATATGTCTCCCATCAGATATATGGCTACCAAATATTTTCTCCCATTGTGTAGGCTCTCTTTTCACTTTCATGACAAACTCCTTTGAGATGCAAAGGCTTTAATTTTGAGGAAGTTCAATTTATCTATTTGCTCTTTTGCTGCTTGTGTGAAGTTCATGAAGCTGTTTCCTATTCCAGGGTCTTGTAGATGCTTCCCTACATTGCTTTCCAAGGTCTTTACCGTCTTGGCTCTTATATTTAGGTCTTTGATCCATCTTGAGTTGATTTTTGTACAAGGTGTGAGTTGGTAATCCTCTTTCATTCTTTTACATATGAATATCCAGTTTTCCAGGCACCATTTGTTGAAGAGGCCATTCTCTCCCAGTTGAGAGGGTTTGGTGGCCTTGTCAAATACCATATGGCTGTATATATGAGGATCTATATCAGAACTCTTGATTTGGCTCCATTGATCAATATGTCTATCCTTGTGCCAATACCATGCCATTTTCATGATTGTAGCTTTCTAGTATGTTTTGAAGTCAGGTAGTGTGATTCCTCCAATTACATTTTTCTTTTTCAATATGTCCTTGGCTATTTGAGGCCTCTTTCCTTTCCAAATAAATTTCATAGTTAGTTTCTCTAGTTCATTAAAGAATGCTGTGTTATGTGATAGCCAGATCCTGAGCCTCAACAGACTCCAGCACCTACAATCTGATTTATTGGACTTACCACACTCAGCTAAGATGGAGGTGAAGAAGGACAACCACCACACCATGGAGCCTAGAGTGATTACAACTGAAAATGGGAGGATTGCATCCAGCATCCAGGTGGAATCTGAGCCTCCTCTTGACATAAAGGTGCAATGGACACAACCAATCCAGTGTCCACATAGAAGAGGTGGCATTGGATAGGGAAAAGTGGACATAATGGACAAAGGGTATGGGGAAAGGCAGGAAGAGATGAGAGGTGGAGGCGTCTTCGGGACATGGAGCTGCCCTGGATGGTGCTTCAGAGGTAATCACCGGACATTGTAAATCCTCACAGGGCCTACTTGATGGAATAGAGGAGAGTATGGGCCATGATGTGAACCAATGTATATGAGGTGCAGAGGTGCCCAAAGATGTACTTACCAAATCCAATGGATGTGTCATGATGATGGGAACGAGTGTTGTTGGGGGGGGGGAGAGGGGGGGTGGGGGGTGGGGTTGAATGGGACCTCACATATATATTTTTAATGTAATATTATTACAAAGTCAATAAAAAATAAAAAATAAAAAAAATAAAAAAAAAAAAAAAAAAAAAGAATGCTGTGTTGATTTTTATTGGGATTGCATTGAATGTGTAGATCAGTTTTGGTAGGATAGACATCTTAATAATATTTAGTCTTCCTATCCATGAACAGCGAATATTCTTCCATTTATTTAGGTCTTCTTTGATTTCCTTGAACAGTGTTGGTAGTTTTCTGTGTATAAGTCTTTTACTTCTTTAGTTAAATTTATTTCTAGGTATTTAACTTTTTATTTACTATTGTGAATGGTATTTGATTCTTGATTTCCTCCTCAGATTGTTCATTATTGGTGTACAAAACTGCTACTGATTTTTGCACATTGATCTTGTAACCTGCAACTTTACTGAACTCATTTATAAGTTCTAGAAACTTTTTTGTAGATTTCTCCAGGTTTTCTATGTATAGGATCATATCATCTGCAAATAGTGAAATTTTGACTTCTTCCTTTCCAATTTGGATGCCTTTTATGTCTGGTTCTTGCCTCAGTCCTGGTCTTAGAGGGCAAGATTTTAGGATTTCACTATTGTAAATGATGTTAGCTGTGGATTTTTCATATACACTTTTTATCATGTCCAGAAAGTTTCCTTCTATTCTGATATTTTGCAGTGTTTTTACCAAGAAGAGGTGCTTTATTTTGTCAAATGCTTTTTCTGCATTTATAGATATGATCATGTGATTTTTTTCCCTTCAATCTGTTTATATGGTGTATTACATTAATTGATTTTCTTATATTGGACCATTTTTGCATACCATGAGTGGATCCCAAATGGTCTTGGGTATAATGCATTTAATGTGTTGTTGAATACAATTAGCAAGTATTTTGTTGAGGATTTTCAAGTATAGGTTCATTGGAAAGA
Organism: Dasypus novemcinctus; assembly: GCF_030445035.2. Lineage (NCBI taxonomy): Eukaryota > Metazoa > Chordata > Mammalia > Cingulata > Dasypodidae > Dasypus > Dasypus novemcinctus. Next base: position 16,904,754 of record NC_080700.1, on the reverse strand, counting down.
TTGGTCTGTAATTTTCCTTTCTTGTGGTGTCTTTGTTTGGCTTTGGTAGTAGAGTAATGCTGGCATCATAGAATGAGTTAGGCAATATTCCTTCTGTTACAATTTTTTTGGAAGAGTTTAATCAAGATTGGTGTTAGTTCTTTCCAGAATGTTTGGTAGAATTCAGCCTGTGAAGCCATCTGGCCCACCGCTCTTCTTAGTTGGGAGGTTTTTGATGACTGATTCTGTCTCCACTTGTGATTGATTTTTGAAATGGTCAGTTTCTTCTTTCATCAACATAGGCTACTTATGTGTTTCTAGGAATTTGTACGTTTCCTCTAAATTGTCCTTTTTGTTAGCATATAGTTTTTTAAAGTATCCTTTTATGATAGTCTTTATTTCTGTGGGGTCAGTGGTGATATCTCATTTCTCATTTCTGATTTCTTATTCTTCATATGTATTTGCATCTTCTCTTTTTTATTTGTTAATCTAGTTAAGGATTTGTCAATTTTACTGATCTTCTCAAAGAACCAGCTCTTGGTTTTGCTTAATTTTTCAAATGCTTTCTTATTTTCTATTTCATTTAGTTCTGATCTGATCTTTGTTATTTCTTTCTTTCTTCTTACTTTGGGTTTATTTTGTTGTTTTTTAACTAATTCCTCCAAATGTGCAGTTAGGTCTTCAATTTTAGCTCCTCTTTTTTTTTTTTGATGTATGAATTTATGGCTATAAATTTCCCTCTCAGTACTGCTTTTGCTGCATTCCATAAGTTTTGATATGTTGTGTTATCATTTTCATTAGTTTCAAGGTAGTTATTGATTTCCTTTGAGATTTCCTCCTTGACCCACTGTTTTTCTAAGGGTATGTTGTTTAACTTCCATAACTTGTTGCCAAATCTGGATCTCTGGCCCTTGAAGATTTCCAGCTTCATTGCACTGTGGTCAGAGAAATTATTTGTATGATTTCAATCTTTCTGAATTCATTGAGACTTTTTCTGTTTCCTAGCATGTCATCTATCTTGGAGAATGAGCCATGTGCACTTGATAAGAATGCATATCCTGCTGTATGTGGGTGTAATGTTCTGTATATATGTCTATTAGGTCCAGCTCCTCTAAAATATTGTTCAAAGTCTTTGTTTCTTTATTGATTCTCTTTTGAGATGTTCTGTCCAAAGTTGATAGTGATGTATTATCCCTCACATAATTGTATAGGTATCTATTCCTTCACTTAGTTTTTCCAGAGTTTGCCTCATGTATTTGGAGGCACCCTTGAGAGGAGTATAAATGTGTATGATTGTTCTCTCTTCTTGAAAGATTATCCCTTTCACTGATATATAGTGTCAATCTTTGTCTCACAATAGTTTTGCATTTAAAAGCTATTTTGTCTGATATTAATATAGCTACTCCTACTCTTTTTTGGTTATTGTTTGCTTATAAGATTGTTTTCCAGCCATTCACTTTCAACTGCCTTGTATCCCTGAGTCTAAGATGTGTTCCTTGTTGACAGCATATAGATGGGTCATATTTCCTTATTGAATCTTCCAGTCTGATTCTCTTGACAAGTGAATGTAATCCATTGATATTCAGTGTTATCACTTTCAAGGAATTACTTATATTAGCCATATTTTCTTTGGATTTGTGTTTGTCATATTTGGTTCGATTTTCTTTTCTCTTTTTGTCTTTGTAGTTGCTCTTACACTCTCCTCCAATGCTGTCTCTCTTGTTTTATTTCTTTCTTCATGCAGAACTCCCTTTATTATTTCTTGAAGGGCAGGGTTCTTGTTGGCTTACTTTCTTAGTTTCTGTTTATCTGTGAATATTTTAAGCTCTCCATCATTTTTGAATGCTAACTTTGCTGGATAGCATATTCTTGGTTGGAATTTTTTTTCTTTTTGTACCTTGACTATGTCATACCACTGCCTTCTGGCCTCCACTGTTTCAGATGAGAAATCAGCACTTAATCTTATGGAGCCTCCTTTGTATGTTTTGGTTTTCTTTTCTTTTGCTGCTTTTAGTATTGTCTCTTTGTTTTGAGCATTGGATAATTTGACAAGTATATGTCTTGGCATAGGCCTGTTGGGATTTTTGCTGTTTGGGGTGCATTGTGCTTCCTGGACATGTACATCCATCTCCCTCAATAGATTTGGGAAGTTTTCAGCCATTATTTCCTCCAACACCACTTCTGTCCCCTTTCTGTTCTCTTCTCCTTCTGGGATGTCTATAATGCATATGTTTGTGCATTTTGCATTGTCATTCATGTCCCTAAGTCCATGCTTGATTTTTTCTATCTTTTTATCGATCAATTCTACTATCTTTTTAATTTCAGATGTACTGTCTTCCACATCACTAATTCTTTCCTTTGCCTCTTCGAATCTGCTGTTATTTGCTAAGAATGTATTTTTGACATCTTGAATTGCACTGTTCATCACCATCATATCTGTTATCTTTTTGTGTATGATTGCAATTTCTTCTGTATTCTCTTCAAGTGTTTTCTTCATATTCTTAATCTCTTCCTTCACTTCATCAAATTGGTCCCTAATATATGTTTTGAGAGCTTTAATTACTTGCTTGATGTTCCACTGCTCTTCCTGGTTTTTAGTTTGTTCATTGGATTGGGTCATGTTTTACTGATTATTAGTTTGGGTTGTAGTTTTTTGTTGCTGTCTGGTCATCATTTTATCTTGATGGTTTAATCAGTTGCTTAGCTTCTTTGTCTACATTGGGGTTTAATTATTTGTTGTTTTCACATGCATGTTAAGTCCTCCTTTGTCACTTTGTTCTTCTTTTTCCATTTCCTCGTTTTTGGCTAAGTTCACTTGAAGGAAAATATTAGGGCCCAAGAATTCAAAGGAATAAGAAAAGAAAATGAATAATAGTAGTATTGATAGTAAATATTAACAGAGGAACCTTGTGAGATCTAGGATAATTGATATAAGACTCATGTAAGCTCTGTAGAGTTATAACAGTAAGAAAAGTAGAGTACCTATAATGAAACAATAAACTGAATATGGGGAGAAATATAGTGTGAATTAAAAGGTGCAGTGTGTTCAGGAGAGAGGAAATAATATAAAGGCAGTAATATAAAGAGTGAATATAAGACAGAAAACAGAACAAAGGTATTAGAAGTTAAAAGTCAGAAAAAAATGGGGGCCAAAAAAAGATAGGTGTAATGTAAGAGAAACAATAAATGATGGAGGTAAGAAAGATGTATGTAGAGGAAAGGGGATAGTGTTGGTGGCCAAAATCAATACACACAGAAAAGAGGAAATGAAGGATGAGGAAATATGGCAAATGTGAAGCATTCCCTGCAGCGCCTATTAAAAAAATTTTTTAAAAAGAGGAAGAAAGAAAAAAGGGATGGGGAGGAAATAAGAAAAAGAGAGAAAAAAAGGAAAGAAAAAAAAAGGCCTTGGGGGGATGAAGAGGAAGGAAAAACAAGAAGACAAACCTACAAAATACCAGACAAAGTTTCAAGCAAGGAATCCTCTTTGCAGTTAAATAAAATGCTTAGGAATCTGACATTTCCCCTGTCTCCCTTCCTCACTTCCCTCTCTCCCAGGGCAGCAGGAAAGCTGCCTGAGAGGTCTGGTAGGAGATTCAAATGAGTCCTTGTTGAACCAGCTCCACACAGAAAACAATGACTCTTAATTTCCAGAGAGAGAGAGCATCCAGACCTCACCAGGAACCCCAAGTATGCTATTGGAAGCTTGGAAAGTACCTCCTACAGTCCCTTTCCCTTAGGTGTGCTACAGGAGGGCTAGTTGATTTTCTGACTCCACCTTCTCCCAGACCAAGTTTCCTATCCCAGGATGTTTAGGTAAATTTCTCAGCAGATTTGCCACTCTTTTCTTCCCAGGCTCTCACCAAGCCAGCTGGTATGCTCCTCCAAGGCCCCCTGAAAAAGGAGGGGTACCAGAAAATTGAACCTGCACTTATTTGGCCCCTCTGCTGCACCTCCCACCGAATCCCTTCCACTCACAGAATCAGTCCAAAACTGGAGGGCTAGGGCAATTCCGGACCTCTGGGGGCCCTGGATTCTGGAAAGAAAAGTCTGGGATATTGCAGACTCAAGGTATGTACATTGTGGAACATGGGCTACAGGGTCTTAGGGGACACAGACCTGGGAACCATGCATCTGGAGATCATGGGACTTGGAAACACCACCACCCAACCAACAGTTTTCAGGGAACACTGCCATCACTGCCAGCCCTAGGAGGAAGGATCCCACCTCCCCTCAGCTTCTGAGTTCTGTGCTTGTAACCCACAATTCTACCTTTAGTAAACACTAATTTTGTAACAGTCTCTCCAAATCGACGTCCATACACCTCCTGCCTTGCAAGCCCCCAAAACAGCCTGCTCCAGCAAGATTCCAACCATACTCAGTTGCTTTTCTGCAAGAGAGATTGTGAGGTGCACTCACTCAGATGCCATCTTGCCCCACCTCCTAGACCATTCTTTCTAATATCTTGGACAAACCACAACAATCTCTGCTCTAACTTTGATATATCTTTGTTCATATGATATTTCCCTGTATATTTTATGGCATATGCTCAATTATATTTGTACTCTGAGTTTTCCAGGAAAATGTTCAAGCCAAATGATCAAGGATTAGACCTTCTTTGTTCAATTTAGTATTTTCAAGAAGGTGTGTGAATATTATGCATTTTACAACAAAAAAAATTTTGAAGAAAACATGAATTCACAAAATTTTTCACAAGGAGAATGAAACAAGTTTCCATATAGTTATTTCAAAGCAAGTGTATTAGAAAAAATTGAATGAGATATCTAAGTCTACATTCTGAAAGACAAAATGATAAATAATAATTTAATAATATCAATGTTGATGAATACATAAATAGAAAAGGAACTAGAAATAAAATAATAGATAAATACAGGACTCCCACACCTCACCTCACCACCAAAACCTTGTATTGTTGTATGGGAGCCCTGTATGATGTAATGCATGGTTGTTTTGAAAGCTCACAAATTTTACCAATCAATCCTTAGTTATGTTTGTTCATGTACAAATGATATACTTCAATAAATTTTTAAAATGACAAAAATAATATGCAGGGACTATTTTCACTAATCCATGTAGGAAGCAGTAAAAAATTCATAATTTCAACCCACACAAAGATTTATGAATTCAAATACAATTGTGGATAGAATGAAAGTAAAAATTAGTTGATTGGAAAAGGAGACCTCTTCCAAATAATAACAGAAGGTGATGGAAACTTTAGAAAGAAATCTAACCCAAATAAGAAAAGACAGAATAATGGAAAGAGAGACTTGAAAACAAGATGGCAATGCATATTAAAAGTGATTTATAAATAATAAATAAGTAAATAAATAAATAAAATATATCTTTAAAAAGAAAAGTGACTTATAAGCTCAAGTGAAACAGAACTTTCTTATTTTGAAAAACAATGGGGAAATGTGTATGGAGAGGTGGGGCAAGATGGGGTCTGAGTGAGTGCACCTCATAATCTCTCCTGCAAAGAAGCAGCTGAGTAGGGTTGGAGTCCTGCTGGACCGGGCCTTTTTGGGTGTTTGCAGGGCAGGAGGTGACTGGATGTCGATTTGGTGAGACAGTGACAGAGGAGCTTCTTGTGCTAAGGTAGAATTTTGGGTTTCTGACACGGAGGTCAGAAGTTGTGGGTGGGACCCCTTCCCCTAGGCTGGCAGCCTGACCAAGGGGATCCCTGAAGGTTTTGTTGTGCTGTGGTGTTCCCAGGCCCTGTATTAACCAGATGTGTGGTTCCCATGTCTGTGTCCCCTAAACCCTGGTGGCCCATGCCTTAGAGACTCACACACCTTGAGTTCGCAATATCACGGAATTCCCATCCCCGAATCCACCTTGCCCTGAGGTCCATCTGAGGTCCTTGATTACCCTAGCCCTCTGTGTTTTGTGGTTTTTTTTTTTCCTCTTTCTCTCTTCTTGGGCTTGGAGGAGTGTACCAGCTGACTTGGGGAGAGTCTGGGAAGAAAGGAGAGGCGAATCTGCTGAGAAAACCAAATTTACCTAAATGTCCTGAGATAGGAAACTTGGTCTGGGAGAAGGTGGAGTCAGAAAATCATTTAGAACTCCCCTAGCACACCAAAGGGGAAGGGACTGTAGGGCATGCTATCCAAGCTTCCAATAGCATATTTTGGGTTTCTGGTGAGGTGTAGGTGCTCTCACGCTGGAAATAAAGAGTCCTAGTCTTCTGTGTTGAGTTGGTTCAACAAGGACCCACTTGAATCTCCTACCAGACCTCTCAGGCAGCTTTTCTGTGCCCTAGGAGAGAGAGAAATGAGGAAGGGAGAAAGGGGAACATCAGATTCCCAAGCATTTTATTTAACTTCAAAGAGGATTCCTAGATTGAAACATTGGTTCTTTTTTGTTGTTGTGGTTGCTAATATTGTATTGTCCCCTGGTCTCTTCTCCTGTTTTATCCCCCAAGGTCTTCTTTCAATGCACCCCAAACACCATAAATCCCCACAGGCCCACCCCAAGACATATACTTGTCAAATTATCCAATGCTCAAGACAAAGAGAAAATTCTTAAAGCAGCAAGAGAAAAGAGAACCATCATATACAAGGGTGGCTCCATAATGTTAAGTGCTGATTTCTCATCTGAAACCATGGAGGGAAGAAGGCAGTGGTGTGATATAGTCAAGGTACTACAAGAAAAAAATTTCCAACCTAGAATACTCTACCCATCTAAGCTAGCATTCAAAAATGATGGAGAGTTCAAAATATTCACAGATAAACAGAAAGTAAAATACTATGCCAACAAGAACCCTGCCCTTCAAGAAATACTAAAGGGAGTTCTGCAGGAAGAAAGAAAAAAACAGGAGAGGCAGAGTTGGAGGAGAGTGTAAGAGCAACAAAAAAGACAAAAAGAGAAGGAAAAAAAAACAAACAAAATATGACAAACAGAAGTCCAAACAAAATATGGCTAACATAAATAATTTCTTGTGAGTAATAACACTGAATGTCAGTGGATTAAACTCACCTGTCAAAAGATGCAGACTGAAAGACTGGAAAAGGAAATATGACCCATCTATATGCTGTCTACAAGAAACACATCTTAGACCCAGAAATGCACGGAGGTTAAAAATGAATGGCTGGAAAACAATCTTACAAGCAAACAATAACCAAAAAAAGGCAGGAGTAGCTATATTAATATCAGATAAAATAGACTTTATAAGTGAAACAATTGTGAGAGACAAAGATGGATACTACATATTAGTGAAAGGGATAATCTTTCAAAAAGAATGAACAATCATAAATATTTATGCTCCTAACAAGGGTGCCTCCAGATACGTGAGGCAAACACTGAAAAAACTAAGTGAAAGAATAGATGCCTCTACAATTATAGTGGGAGAGTTTAATACACCATTATCAACTTTGGACAGACATCTCAAAAGAGAATCAATACAGAAACAAAAACTTTGAACAGTATATTAGAGGAGCTGGATCTAATAGACATATACAGATCATTACACCTGAATACAGCAGGATATACATTTTTCTCAACTGCACATGGATCATTCCCCAAGATAGACCATATGCTAGGCCACAAAGAAAGGCTCAATGAATTCAGAAAGATTGAAATCATACAAAATAATATCTCTGACCACAGTGGAGTAAAGCTGGAAATCTGCAAGGGCCAGAGGCCCAGATTTCACACCAAGATATGGAAATTAAACAGCACATTCTTAGAAACATAGTGGGTCAAAGAAGAAATCTCAAAAGAAATTAATAACTACCTTGAAACTAATGAAAATGATAACACAACATACCAAAACTTATGGGATGCAGCAAAAGCAGTACTGAGAGGGAAATTTACAGCCATAAATTCATACATCAAAAAAGAAGAAAGAGCAAAAATCGAAGAACTAACTGCACATTTGGAGGAATTAGTAAAAAAACAGCAAAGTAACCCCACAGGAAGAAGAAAGAAAGAAAGAACAAAAATAAGAGCAGACCTAAATGAAAGATAAGAAAGCACTTGGAAAGATAAACAAAACCAAGAGCTGGTTCTTTGATAAGATCAATGAAATTGACAAACCCTTAGCTAGACTAACAAAGAAAAAAAGAGAGAAGATGCTAATATACAAAATAAGAATTGAGAAAGGAGATATCACCACTGACCCCAGAGAAATAAAGACTATCATAAGAGGATTCTTTGAAAAACTATATTCCAACAAAAATGACAATTCAGAGGAAATGGACAAATTCCTAGAAACACACAAGCAGCCTATATTGATGAAAGAAGAAACTGAGGATCTCAACAAACCAATCACAAGTAAGGAGATAGAATCAGTCATTAAAAAACTCCCAAATAAGAAGAGCCCAGGGCCAGACGACTTCACAGGTGAATTCTACAAACACTCCAGAAAGAACTAACGCCAGTCTTGCTGAAACTCTACAAAAAATTGAAACAGAAGGAACATTACCTAACTCATTCTATGATGCCAGCATTACCCTAGTACCAAAGCCAAACAAAGACACCACAAGATGGAATGGAGGAGAGTATGGGCCATGATGTGGACCATTGACTATGAGGTGCAGAGGTGCCCAAAGATGTACTTACCAAATCCAATGGATGTGTCATGATGATGGGAATGAGTGTTGCTGGGGGGGGGGGGGGGAGAGGCGGGGTGGGGGGGTGGGGTTGAATGGGACCTCACATATATATTTTTAATGTAATATTATTACAAAGTCAATAAAAAAAAAACAAATGCAAAAAAAAAAAAAAGACACCACAAGAAAGGAAAATTACAGACCAATTTCTCTAAGGAACCTAGATGCAGAAATCCTCAACAAAATACATGCTAACTGTATTCAACAACACATTAAATGAATTATACAACATGACCCAGTGGGATTCATTCCAGGTATGCAATGATGGTTCAACATAAGAAAATCAATCAAGGTAGTACACCATATAAACAAATTGAAGGAAAAAAATCACATGATTATATCTATAGATGCAGAAAAAGCATTTGACAAAATACAGCACCATTTCTTGATAAAAACACTGCAAAAGATTGCAATACAAGGAAATTTTCTGAACACGATAAAGAGTATATATGAAAAACCCACAGCCAAAATTATTTACAATGGTGAAATCCTAAAATCTTTCCCTCTAAGATCAGGAACAAGACAAGGATGCCCACAATCACCTCTTCTATTTAACATTGTCTTGGAAGTACTTCCTCAAGCACTGAGGCAAGAACCAGATATAAAAGGCATTCAAATTGGAAAGGAAGAAATCAAAATTTAATTATTTGTAGATGACATGATCCTATACATAAAAAACCCTGAGTGATCTACAACAAAGCTTCTAGAACTCATAAATACCTTCAGTGCAGTTGCAGGTTATAAGATCAATGCAGAAAAATCAGTAGCATTTTTGTACACCAATAATGAGCAAGCTCAGGAGGAAGTCAATAAACAAATACCATTTACAATAGTAAATAAAAAAATCAAATACCTAGAAATAAATTTAACTAAAGATGTAAAAATCTTATACAGAGAGAACTACACAAGACTGTTCAAGGAAATTAAAGAAGACCTAAATGAATGGAAGAATATTCCCTGTTAATGGATAGGAAGACTAAATATTATTAAGATGTCTATTCTACCAAAACTGATATACACATTCAATGCAATCCCAATAAAAATCAACCCCACATCTTTAAGGAACTAGAAAAACTAACTATGAAATTTATTTGGAAAGGAAAGAGGCCCGGAATAGCCAAAGACATATTGAAAAAGAAAAATGAAATTGGAGGAATCACACTACCTGACTTCAAAACATACTAAAAATCTACAGTAGCGAAAACAGCATGATATTGGCACAAGGAGAGGCACACAGACCAATGGAACCAAACTGAGAGTTCTGATATAGATCCTCATATATATAGTCATGTCATATTCGATAAAGACACCAAACCCTCTCAATTGGGAAAGAATGGCCTCTTCAACAAATGGTGCCTGGAGAACTGGATATCCATATGTATAAGAATGAAAGAGGATTACCAACTCACACCTTATACAAAAATCAACTCAAGATGGATCAAAAACCTAAATATAAGAGCTAAGACCATAAAGACTTTGGAAAGCAGTGTAGGGAAGCATCTACAGGACCTAGTAATAGGAATTGGCTTCATGAACTTCACACCAAAAGCAGGAACAGCAAAAGAACAAATAGATATATGGGACTTCCTCAAAATTAAAACCTTCTGCACTTCAAAGGAGTTTGTCAAGAAAGTGAAAAGAGAGCCTACACTATGGAAGAAAATATTTGGTAACCATGTATCTTATAGGAGACTTATAACCTGCATATATAAAGAACTCCTATATCTCAAAAATAAAAAGACAAAAAACCCATTTAAAAAATGGGAAAAAGATTTAAACAGACACTTCTCCAAAGAAGAAATTCAAATGGCTAAAAAGCACATGAAAAAAATGCTCCAAATCTCTAGTTATAAGGGAAATGCAAATCAAAACTACAATGAGATACCATCTTACTCCCATAAGATTGGCAGCTATGAAAAACACAGAAGACTACAAATGCTGGAGAGGATGTGGAGTAATGGAAACACTCACCCACTGCTGGTGGGACTGCAGAAGGTTCCAGGCATTATGGAGGACATTTTGATGGTTTCTCAAAAAATTAGCTATAGATGTGCCATATGACCCAGCAATTCCGCTGCCGGGTATATACCCAGTAGAACTGAAAACAAGGACACAAAATGAAAAATGCACACCAATGTTCATAGCAGCATTGTCACTATTGGCAAAAGTTGGAATCAACCCAAATGCCCATCAACAGATGAATGAATAAATAAAATGTGGTATATAAATACAATGGAATACTACTCAGCTTTAAGAATGAATACACTAGAAACACACGTGATAACATGGATGAATCTTGAGAAGCTTATGTTGAGTGAAGCAACCCAGGCATTGAAGGACAAATACTACATGACCTCTCTGATATAAAATAAGTAAACAAAGCTGCCTCAGAGAGCTAGAGACTGGATGATAGGCTTACAGGAAATTGGGGGGTAGAGGAAGGATGTAAGCTGACACCTACATGGGTGAAATCTATGATAAGCTGGAGGTTAAGTCTTTGTACAAGGAAGGGATAAAATGGGGGAATAGGGTTACCTTTGGGTGGGGCTTTGCAGGCTTGAGGGGGGCTAGGAATGGGAGGATGTGTAATATTACCAAAAAAATGGGGAGAAGGTGGGGGAACATATGAACATAAGAGATTGTCAGGTATTTGGTTGAGAGTATAATGCTGAGAAAACTTTTTCAAAAATATAATAAGGAAGGTTACCTGTTTAAGATGCTTAAAGGGGATAATCTGACAGAGGACAGGCTTCTAGGGAGTGTGTGAGTGCTCAATTTGTCATGGTGGGTTATATCATTGGATAGGGACCCATATAATGAGAGTGAAGGTATACCCACATCCTGGAGAGGGCTGATGTTCTCAAATAGAGGGAATTGTATCTCTTGAGAGAAATGGTGGCTCCCAATGCACTAGGGCACTTGAGCATGTCAAGCCCTCAACACTGTTGCAAGTATCTCTGAACATGGCCCTTCAAGCAATGAAGATTGACTGTCATTGTGGGCTATGAGGGGAGGGGGAAAGAGGTATTGAATAGATGGAATCAATGTAACTGTGTGGGCGATAGAAGTGTTCCACAAGGTTACGCCAGGATGGATATAAGACGTGTTAAATTACACCAAAAATATATAGGGGCTGATAGGCTAAAATGTAAATCATCATATAAAATGTAAGATAACTAAAAGTTTTGAAAATTGTATAGTCTAAAATATAAACCAAAATGTAAATCCAAATGTTACCTTGTTTGAAAGCTATTGTCTCAGTATCTGTACATCAGTTTCAGTAAATATAGTATGAATATGTAAAAAGATTATTGCTGTGGAAGGGAAAAGGGTTTTATGTTGGATATGTGGGAGTACTGTATATTGTATATATGAATTACTGTGATCTAAAACTTTTGTGAAGATAAGCTTAATAATAGGGGGAAAAAAGAAAAAGAAAGGACGTAGACACTGAGGAAAAGACCGAAGAAGTTGCCTTGCCAATGTGCAAACAGGGCAACATTTATTGCAGCGATGGAATGCAAAACATCAAAAACAAAGCTTTTGCATTTTTAAATTTTTGATACCCCAATTTATTTTTACCTTAATTTTTTCAAATAATATGTATCCTATATCTAACCTTTAAAATCATCACTATATTCCATTTTACTATTAATGGAACCTGGCAATATATTGGGCTTCAGTTTTTAAGAAGTTTTGGATCACAGAGAGGTTCAACAATGGCAGGGGAGGAATACTGGGGTGGGATGTTATTGACAGGGGCACATGGTTGGCATGGAGTTCTCCAGGGCATGTATATAGGGTACATAAAAATGTTTGGATATTTTCATAGTGGTTACAATTAAAAACAACAACTGAGGGAGTGCTGAGTTCCTAGCCAGGGGAGCTCTATCACAGTCCCTAAAGGAACATCAACAATCCCCAAGTGCAACTTTAAAGACCAAAAAAGAAGGAAGGTCCAACAATGAGCCCTTGATACTAATGACTATGCTTGTGAGCCTGTGCACCTGAAATAAGAACAAGGCCTAGAGCTGCAGGGTACCTAAGAGTTACCTCCTGAGAGCCTCCATATTGCTCAAATATGGCCAGTCTCAAAGTCAAACTCAGCATGTAAATGTGTTGCCTTCCCCCCAGCATGGATCATAACTCCCAGGGATGAGCTTCCCTGGCACTGTGGGATTACTACCAAGTACCATCTGATGATGTAACTAGAAAATGACCTTGAATAAAAGGGTCAATTCGGACCAGCAGAATATCTCAGTCTACATATAATACCAGGAGTTAAAAATGCTTTTTGACCTGAATCAAATGGGGAAATGGAAAGGACAAATGAGTTTATATGGCTATGAGTCTCCAAAAAAGAGCTGGGAGGTTGTCAGAGGGGTTGCCCTTATGCACACCTCAGCAGAGTCCCAAAGACAGATAAAGTAGATACAACCCCACGTATTGGTGCTTCTGAGGGCTGCAGAGACCCACAGGTTCTATGGTCATGGCAGATGAAGTTCAGTGCCATGTCAGTTGGCTGTTCTTTGGAGTTTGTGTTTCTGTGTGATGGAGCTGGACTCAGATGTGATCTTTGCCCACAAGCCTCTCCTGTTACTTTTACCAGAACTGTAATTGGTGCTGGGGTTTAATGTATACCCAGGGAACTTGAATCTCTGGATGGACTAGGTGATAGCCAGGCCCTGAGCCTCAACAGACTTGCAATCCCTACACTCTGATTTATTGGACTTACCCCATTCAGCTAACATGCAGGTGAAGAAGGTCAACTACCACGCCATGGAGCCAAGAGTGCCTACAACTGAAATCAGGAGGATTGCATCCAGCATCCATGTGGAACCTAAGCCCCCTCTTGATATAGATATGGAGTGGACAACCATTCCAAGGTCCACAGGATAGAGGAATAGAGTATGGATTAGAGTGGATTTACTGATATTCTATTCATGAACTATTGTGATTAGTAATGGAAGAAAATGTGGCATTGGTGTGGAGAAAGTGGCCATGGTGGCTGCTGGGAGTAGGGAGTGGGAGGAAGAGATGTGATGTGGGGGCATTTTCAAGGGTTGGAGTTATCCTGGGTGGTGCTGCAGGGACAGTTACTGGACATTGTATGTTTTCCCATGGCCCACCAGGTGGACTGTGGGAGAGTGTGGGCTATGGTGTGGACCATTGACCATGAGGTGCAACGGTGCTCAGAGATGTATTCACCAAATGCAATGAATGTCTCATGATGACGGAGGAAGTTGTTGTTAAGGGGGGAGGAGTGGGGTGAGAGGGGTGGGGGGAATTTGGGGACCTCATATTTTTTAATGTAACATTAAAAAAATAAATAAAGACAAAAAAATAAAAAAATAAATGTGTATGGATTGAGCCATGCAAAAAAAAAAAAGGAAAAGCAATGGGAAAGCATAATATGTAACACTGATAGATTATACCACACAAATTTCATTGTTTTACAAATAATTCTTCTCAATTACTTCAATACAGATATAAAAGAACTATATTGTGAACAATGAAATTAGTGAAGACACAATTCTTTTGAAAGAATATTAAAAAAAAAAACAAGAATAAAAAGTCGGACCATAGTACACAAAAAGAAAAACCTGAACAAGCAATTTGCAATGGGGAAATAAGTGTGTAATAAACCCATATATGTTAACCTCACCAATGAAGGAATAATTTTCAAGTAAAAGTTTTAGCATATCATTTTCCAACATTTATAAAAGATTGTATTTCATGAGAAGAGCCAATGTGAAAAAGTGTGTCTCATGTACAGATATTTCAGCTTAGGATCTACCTGCACTGGACTGGAGCATTCCTATCAATACACAAGCATACTCAAATATATCTTACATATAAATTAAAAAAAAAAAAGAGACTCTCACTTCATGCACATACCTCCACTATTAACACTCCAGTTTTCCCTACATACTTTAACTGCAAATCTTCTTAGGCAGATCTGCTTTTCCTGGATCTACTTTATCCCTCAAATCATATTAGTTACTTGTTAACAATGACCCACTGCATTGTTAAATTCAATGGAATATTCCTTCTTAAACTGGGGAAAAAGCAAAGAGATTTCGTATGCTAGACTAAATTAGCACTCTGATAACCTCAGATAAAAGCTCTCAGCTTCCATTCAACCTGGCTCCATCCTATACTACCTACTTGGCTTTCCTCCTCACTTGGGGGGATTTTTGGAGAGGAAGGTCTCCAGGTGGAAGCCTGAATTCCTCCTTCAGTGCTTGATAATGGAAAGTGAAGCTCTTTCCACAGACAAAACTGTAGGAAGGTGTCAGGCATCCTTCCACCAGCCAGAGCTAGGAACCCAAGCAAACTACCACATCCCACCTTGCCCAAGGTTGCACAATTTGAGGAACAGTCACAGAGTAGGTATTTACAGCTTCCTCATAGCTGTTCCTTAGGCATATTTGCCTATTGTTTCTCCAAGTATTTGTCCATTATATCCCTTTGAGAAACTAGGATGAACAGAAAAATTCCTTTTGATTGTCTAGTCCCAAGAGACCAGATTCTCAGACAGATGAATCACGTTTTTTATTAATCACATTCCATGAACACTGCTATGATTTAACAATCTAAAAGAATAATCCATAATTACTGTTTAAATTTGGCCAGGAACTAAATCATCCTAAATCTTTATTTCTTAACCTATATCTTAGGGATATCAGTATTCATCATTTTAAAGAGGTTTATAGACTTTTTCAATTTATCCTAGAAGCTCATCACAGTTTCTATCAGTAAGTTAATAGTTACCAATAACATTGAGAAGAGGGTCTAAAATTTCTTCATCCCAATTTTCTACCTTTCCATTTCACTATACTTTCTGTATCTCTGTGTCATATTTCTACCATCTTATTTCAATTCTTTATCATCCTCCCTAGCAATTTCAGGCTGGCACCCCTCTAGTCAATATCCACATTGACTTTGAGAGAGCTTTCTATATTTCAAAGATGATCA
The DNA here is from genome assembly GCF_030445035.2 of Dasypus novemcinctus. Lineage (NCBI taxonomy): Eukaryota > Metazoa > Chordata > Mammalia > Cingulata > Dasypodidae > Dasypus > Dasypus novemcinctus. The sequence continues at coordinate 16,889,167 of NC_080700.1, read as the reverse complement.
TCAAATTCAGTGAAATTCCATAGTTAACCTTTGGAGAATTTTCTGTTTGTGTGCCTTGCATATCATTGTGTTACTGGAGAAACTTCAAGTAAAACTTCAGCGTTTATTCATCATTGCTGTCTCATTACTTGCTGGGCTCCTCTGGGTCATCAAGATTTTTCATTAGTGAAACCAGAATTCTCATGTCCCTTTAATTAATGAGTCAGACATGAGGTCCCTGCACGTGAGGAGGTTATCAAAAACAAAAAGGGGTTATTGTTTCTTAGCATAAAAACAATATTTGGGGACTCCATAAAGGTCTGAAGTAGAAAATGCACAATTGCATATGAAGTGTATAATTTGAATTTCACTCTCTTCTACAAGAATTTAGCAATGTTGCTGAGGCAAAAGTAGAAGACACCATTGCTCAAAGCTTGGGTTCTTTAATTAAATTGATATTAATTCTCAAGTTAGACTGTTTGCAGAAATAGCTCCATTTTCCCACTTCCTCTGAATCCATGTTTTTCAATTTGACAGTGCAGTCCCCCCATCAGGATGTGGAGTCTATTTATTCACATTTGATTCTGGGCTGGATTTAAAGTGTTTAAATTGCTTTGGCCAAGGGAATAAGATAGAAATGACAGGTTGCCTCAAGAAGCCTTGCTGGTTCTCCTGTTCTTCCTGGACCTCTACACAACTCTGTGAACAACTCTAGGCTCACCTGTTGTAGGGTGAATACATGTGGAGAAAACATCAGTTGTTTCAGTAAAGAACTCCCTAGAACAACCTGTAGACCCCTAAAATCCAATATATGAGGGAGCATGGTCAGTTCTAGAAAAGTTTCAGGGCTGCCTACACTATGAGTAGCATTGCAAAAATCCAAATATCTCTACATCACATGCTTGGCTGCAGTAATTAAGCATTGTCATAAACCATTTACTTTTTGTTTGCTGAGCAGCAATCACTAATGCAATAATCAATGTGAAAAGAGTAGTAAACATTAAGAATAATTGACTGCCTTTGATTATTTATCATTCCCTCAGATACTTGAATAAAGAACTCAGTATCATCGTTATTCAAGTTTATTTGAGATAAATGTATATTAAGTGAATACCACTGAGATTCCCTTATAGGAAACCAGAAGATGTTGAAGGGAAATGCATATTTGTGCAGGAATAATTTATGAACTTGAATAGAAATACTCCAGGAAGATTTGTGACATGATGTCAGGCTCTTCTGTACATCAAACTTTGTTAGTGAAGACTGAAGGGAGTTTTGAATGTATAGGTGTTTAAAAATTATAGGATAGAAAAAAATACCAAGATTTTCCCCTCAGGTTCACTTTATTTTTTTTTTTCTTGTTTTTTTTTTTCTCTCTATTTTTTTTATTGATTTTGTAATAATATTACATTAAAAATATATATGTGAGGTCCCATTCAACCCCACCCTCCCACCCCACCTCTCCCCCCCCCCCCCCCCCAGCAACACTCGTTCCCATCATCATGACACATCCATTGGATTTGGTAAGTACATCTTTGGTCACCTCTGCACCTCATAGTCAATGGTCCACATCATGGCCCATACTCTCCTCCATTCCATCCAGTGGGCCCTGTGAGGATTTACAATGTCTGGTGATTGCCTCTGAAGCACCATCCAGGGCAGCTCCATGTCCCAAAGACACCTCCACCTCTCATCTCTTCCTGCCTTTCCCCATACCCATCAGTCACCATGTCCACTTTTCCCAATCCAATGCCACCTCTTCTATGTGGATATTGGATTGGTTGTGTCCATTGCACCTCTATGTCAAGAGGAGGCTCAGATTCCACATGGATGTTGGATGCAATCCTCCCACTTTCAGTTGTAATCACTCTAGGCTCCATGGTGTGGTGGTTGTCCTTCTTCAACTCCATCTTAGCTGAGTGTGATAAGTCCAATAAATCATAATGTAGGTGCTGGAGTCTGTTGAGGCTCAGGACCTGGCTATCACATTATCAGTCCAGAGATTCAAATCCCCTAACTATATCTTAAACCCCAACATTAACTGCACCTCCATCACCTTAGCATGAAAGTCTTATGAAGGAAGATCCCATCTGAGTCCAGATTCATCACACATAAACACCAGTTCCAAAAAGGGGCCATCTGACCTGGTAGTTAACCCCATCGGCCATGACCATAACTCCCATGGGTCTCTTTAGCCCTCAAAGGAACCGATATCAGGGGGTTGTATCTGCTTTATCTGTCTCTCTGACTCTGCTCAGTTGTGCATGAGGGCAATCCTTCTGCCAGCCTCCAGACTCTTTTTTAGAAACTTGTAGCCATATAAACTCATTTCTCTTTTCCATTTCCCCCTTACTTTAGGTCAAACAGCATTTTAAAGTCATGTTATTTTATGTAGACAGGGATATTCTGCTGATCCACATTGAACCTTCCGTATAAGGTCATTTTCCAGTTGCATCATCAGTTGGTAGTTGATAGTGGTCCCTCGGTGCCAGGGAGGCTCATCCCCGGGTGTCATGTCCCATGCTGGGGGGAAGGCATTGCCTTTACATGCTGAGTTTGGCTTCGAGACTGGCCACATTTGAGTAACATGAAGGCTAACAGGAGGAAATTCCCAGGCACAATGTTGCTCTAGGCCTTGTTCTTATTTTAGGCTTATCAGCTCACAAGCATAGTCATTAGCATCAGGGGCTCACTGTTGAACCCTCACTCCCTCCCGGTCCCCGCCGCTGTACCTGGGAGAATATCGTTGCTCCCCTAGGGACCACGACAGAACACCATTGGCCAGGAACCCAGTACCCCCCCTGCTGTGGTTTTTAATTGTTGCCACTATGAGTATATCCAAACATTACCATGCACCCTGGACATATGTTCTGTACAGCTCCCTGTCAGCCATATATCACCTGTCATTGGCATCGCATACCAGTATCCCTCCATTGCCATTGTTGAAACACTCTGTGATCCAGAACTCCCCGAAATTTGAAGCCCAATATAATGTCATGGTCCCCTACTAGGGAATGGCATACAGCGATGGATTTAAAGGTTAGATAAAGAACTTGGATAAAGTTAGATAAAGAACTTAGATAAAGAATGTTGACTTGAAAAAATTCTACATCATATCTTTTTTTTTTTTTTTTCCCCCCCTAATTATTCAGCTTCTCTTCACAGGAGTCCTAGACCACAGCAATGCATATATATAATATACAGCACTCCCATACATCCACCACAAAACCTTTTTCCTTCCACAGCGATACTCTTACACCCTATTCATATCATATTTACTTAACGTGATGTACAGAGTCTGAGACATTAGCTTTCTAACAAGGTGACATCTGTGCTTACATTATGGTGCATACTTTAGGATATACAGTTCTTTACATTCTTAGTTATCCTATGTTTTACATTATGGTTTACATTATCAGTCTGTCATCTCCTATATGTTATGGTGTAATATTACATGTTTTATATCCATCCTTGTGTACTCTCAAGAAACTCCTCTCTTATCCCCCATTTACCTTGGTTCCACACATTTAACGTCCATTGTCCCTTCCACCTTGGTGCCCACAGTGACAGCCAACCTCCGTTTCCTGAGGAGCCACTTCCAGAGATAGATGGAATAGTGTTCAGGGCCTAACTTGCTCAACTGCCCCAATGCCCTGGGAGCCACCCTTTCTCTCGAGGGATACAGTTCCCTCTATTTTGTGGCATTAGTCCTCCCCAGGATGTGGGTCCACCCCCACTCTCACTACTTGGGTTTCTACCCCATGGTGACACCCACTCTGGCAGAATGAGCATTTAGACATTCCCCAGGAGCCCGTCCTGCATCAGACCTCCCCTCCGAGCATTCTAAACAGGTAACCATCTTTATTATATTTTGATATGATTTTCTTGGCATTTTACTCTCCACCAACACCTGACCCTCTCCTGTGTTCGTATGCTACCCCTCCCTCCCCCCACTTTTGGGCAACATTACGCATCCGTCCCTCCCCAGCCACCCTCAAACCCGCAAAGCCCCAACGAAAGGCACCCCCTTGCCCCCCTTTTATCTCTTCTTTGTGTTCATACTTACCACCATCTCGTCTTAAATTCCACCCCTGCAGACATCGGCTCATATCCTTCCTCCACCCTCCGATTTCCTGTAAGCCTATCGTTCAGTCTCTTGCTATCTAGGGCAGCTTGTTTATTTCATATCATTGAGGTCATGTAGTATTTGTCCTTCAATGTCTGGGTTGCTTCACTCAACATAAGGTTCTCAAGATTCATCCATGTTATCACATGTGTTTGTAGTGTGTTTGTTCTTACAGCCGAGTAGTATTCCATTGTGTGTATATACCACATTTTATTGATCCACTCATCTGTTGATGGGCATTTGGGTTGATTCCAACTTTTGGCAATAGTGAACAATGCTGCTATGAACATTGGTGTACATATATCTGTTTGTGTCCTTGTTTTCAGTTCTGCTGGGTATATACCCAGCAGTGGTATTGCTGGGTCATATGGCAAATCTATGGCTAGTTTTTTGAGAAACCGCCATACTGTCCTCCAGAACGGTTGGATCCTTCTGCATTCCCACCAGCAGTGGATGAGTGTTCCCCTTCCTTCACATCCTCTCCAGCACTTGTATTCTTCTGTTTTTTTCATAGCTGCCAATCTTATGGGTGTAAGATGGTATCTCATTGTAGTTTTTTTTTTTTTTAATTTTTTTATTTTTTATTGACTTTGTAATAATATTACATTAAAAATATATATGTGAGGTCCCATTCAACCCCAACCCCCAACCCCCCCCCCTCCCCCCCCCCAACAACACTCGTTCCCATCATCATGACACATCCATTGGATTTGGTAAGTACATCTTTGGGCACCTCTGCACCTCATATACATTGGTTCACATCATGGCCCATACTCTCCTCTATTCCATCAAGTAGGCCCTGTGAGGATTTACAATGTCCGGTGATTACCTCTGAAGCACCATCCAGGGCAGCTCCATGTCCTGAAGACGCCTCCACCTCTCATCTCTTCCTGCCTTTCCCCATACCCTTTGTCCATTATGTCCACTTTTCCCTATCCAATGCCACCTCTTCTATGTGGACACTGGATTGGTTGTGTCCATTGCACCTTTATGTCAAGAGGAGGCTCAGATTCCACCTGGATGCTGGATGCAATCCTCCCATTTTCAGTTGTAATCACTCTAGGCTCCATGGTGTGGTGGTTGTCCTTCTTCACCTCCATCTTAGCTGAGTGTGGTAAGTCCAATAAATCAGATTGTAGGTGCTGGAGTCTGTTGAGGCTCAGGATCTGGCTATCACATTGTCAGTCCAGAGATTCAAATCCCCTAAATATATCTTAAACCCCAACATTAACTGCACCTCCAGCACATTAGCATGAAAGTCTTATGAAGGGAGATCCCATCTGAGTCCAGATTCATCACACATAAACACCATTTCCAAAGAGGGGCCATCTGCCCTGGTAGTTAACCCCATCGGCCATGACCATAACTCCCATGGGTCTCTTTAGCCCTTAAAGGAACCAATATCTGGGGGTTGTATCTGCTTTATCTGTCTCTCTGACTCTGCTCAGTTGTGCATGAGGGCAAACCTTCTGCCACCCTCCAGACTCTTTTTTAGAAACTCGTAGCCATAAACTCATTTCTCCTTTCCATTTCCCCCTTACTTTAGGTCAAACAGCATTTTAAAGTCATGGTATTTTATGTAGACATGGATATTCTGCTGATCCGCATTGAACCTTCCGTATAAGGTCATTTTCCAGTTGCATCATCAGTTGGTAGTTGATAGTGGTCCCTCGTTGCCAGGGAGGCTCATCCCCGGGTGTCATGTCCCACGCTGGGGGGAAGGCATTGCATTTACATGCTGAGTTTGGCTTCGAGACTGGCCACATTTGAGTAACATGAAGGCTGACAGAAGGAAATTCCCAGGCACAAAGTTGCTCTAAGCCTTGTTCTTATTTTGGGTTTATCAGCTCACAAGCATAGTCATTAGTATCAGGGGCTCACTGTTGAACCCTCACTCCCTCCCGGTCCCCACCACTGTACCTGGGAGACTGTCGCTGCTCCCCTAGGGACCACGACAGAGCACCACTGGCCAGGAACCCAGTACCCCCCCTACTGTGGTTTTTAATTGTTGCCACTATGAGTATATCCAAACATTACCATGCACCCTGGACATATGTTCTGTACAGCTCCCTGTCAGTCATATATCACCTGTCATTGGTATCCCATACCAGTATCCCTCCATTGCCATTGTTGAAACACTCTGTGATCCAGAACTCCCCGAAATTTGAAGCCCAATATAATGTCATGGTCCCTTACTAGGGAATGGCATATAGCGATGAGTTTAAAGGATAGATAAAGAACTTGGATAAAGTTAGATAAAGAACTTAGATAAAGAATGTTGACTTGAAAAAATTCCACATCCTATTTTTTTCTTTTTCTTTCTTTTTTTCCCCCCCCTCCCCCCCTAATTATTCAGCTTTTCTTCACAGGAGTCCTAGACCACAGCAATGTATATATATAATATACAGCACTCCCACACATCCACCACAAAACCTTTTCCCTTCCACAGTGATACTCTTACGCCCTATTCATATCATATTTACTTAAAGTGATGTACAGAGTCTGAGACATTAGCTTTCTAACAAGGTGACATCTGTGCTTACATTATGGTGCATACTTTAGGATACACAGTTCTTTACATTTTTAGTTATCCTATGTTTTACATTATGGTTTACATTATCAGTCTGTCATCTCCTATATGTTATGGTGTAATATTACATGTTTTATATCCATCCTTGTGTACTCTCAAGAAACTCCTCTCTTACCCCCCATTTACTTTGGTTCCACACATTTAACGTCCATTTTCCCTTCCACCTTGGTGCCCTCAGTGATAGCCAACCTCCGTTTCCTGAGGAGCCACTTCCAGAGATAGATGGAATAGTGTTCAGGGCCTAACTTGCTCAACTGCCCCAATGCCCTGGGAGCCACCCTTTCTCTCGAGGGATACAGTTCCCTCTATTGGATGGCATTAGTCCTCCCCAGGATGTGGGTCCACCCCCACTCTCACTACTTGGGTTTCTACCCCATGGTGTCACCTACTCTGGCAGAATGAGCATTTAGACATTCCCCAGGAGCCCGTCCTGCATCAGACCCTCCCCTCCGAGCATTCTAAACAGGTAACCCTCTTTATTATATTTTGATATGATTTTCTCGGCATTTTACTCTCCACCAACACCTGACCCTCTCCTGTGTTCGTATGCTACCCCTCCCTCCCCCCACTTTTGGGCAACGTTACCCATCCGTCCCTCCCCAGCCACCCTCAAACCCGCAAAGCCCCAAGCAAAGGCAACCCCTTGCCCCCCTTTTATCTCTTCTTTGTGTTCATACTTACCACCATCTCGTCTTAAATTCCACCCCTGCAGACATCGGCTCATATCCTTCCTCCACCCTCCGATTTCCTGCAAGCCTATCGTTCAGTCTCTTGCTATCTAGGGCAGCTTGTTTATTTCATATCATTGAGGTCATGTAGTATTTGTCCTTCAATGTCTGGGTTGCTTCACTCAACATAAGGTTCTCAAGATTCATCCATGTTATCACATGTGTTTGTAGTGTGTTTGTTCTTACAGCCGAGTAGTATTCCATTGTGTGTATATACCACATTTTATTGATCCACTCGTCTGTTGATGGGCATTTGGGTTGATTCCAACTTTTGGCAATAGTGAACAATGCTGCTATGAACATTGGTGTACATATATTGGTTTGTGTTCTTGTTTTCAGTTCTGCTGGGTATATTCCCAGCAGTGGTATTGCTGGGTCATATGGCAAATCTATGGCTAGTTTTTTGAGAAACCGCCATACTGTTCTCCAGAATGGTTGGATCCTTCTGCATTCCCACCAGCAGTGGATGAGTGTTCCCCTTCCTTCACATCCTCTCCAGCACTTGTATTCTTCTGTTTTTTCATAGCTGCCAATCTTATGGGTGTAAGATGGTATCTCATTGTGGTTTTGATTTGCATTTCCCTGATAACTAGAGATTTGGAACATTTTTTCATGTGCTTTCTTGCCATTTGTATTTCTTCTTCGGAGAAGTGTCTGTTTAAGTCTTTTTCCCATTTTTTAAATGGGTTGTTTATCTTTTTATTTTCAAGATATAGAATTCTTTATATATGCACGTTATAAGTTTCTTATCAGATATATGATTGCCAAATATTTTCTCCCACTGTGTGGGCTCCCTTTTTACTTTCTTGACAAACTCCTTTGAGGTGCAGAAGGCTTTAATTTTGAGGTAGTCCCATTTATCTATTAGTTCTTTTGCTGCTCGTGCTTTTGGTGAGATATTCATAAATACATTTCCTATTACAAGGTCCTGTAGATCTTTCCCTACACTGCTTTCTAAGGTTTTTATGGTCTTGGCTCTTATATTTAGGTCTTTGATCCATCTTGAGTTGATCTTTGTATAAGGTGTGAGATGGTAATCCTCTTTCATTCTTCTACATATGGCTATCCAGTTCTCCAGACACCATTTGTTGAATAGGCCACTCTCTCCCAGTTGAGAGGGTTTGGTGGCTTTATCGAATATTATGTGGCTGTATATGTGAGGTTCTATATCAGAGCTTTCAATTCTATTCCATTGGTCTATGTGTCTCTCCTTATGCCAATACCATGCTGTTTTCACCACCGTAGCTTTGTAGTATGTTTTGAAGTCAGGTAGTGTGATTCCTCCAATTTCATTTTTCTTTTTCAGTATGTCTTTGGCTATTCGGGGTCTCTTTCCTTTCCAAATAAATTTCATAGTTAGTTTTTCTAGTTCCTTAAAGAAGGCTGCATTGATTTTTATTGGGATTGCATTGAATGTGTAGATCAGTTTTGGTAGGATAGACATCTTAATAATATTCAGTCTTCCTATCCATGAACAAGGAATAGTCTTCCATTTATTTAGATCTTCTTTGATTTCCTTGAACAATCTTGTATAGTTCTCGGTGTATAAGTTCTTTACCTCTTTAGTTAAATTTATTCCTAAGTATTTGATTTTTTGATTTACTATTGTGAATGGTATTTGTTTCTTGATTTCCTCCTGATCTTGCTCATTATTGGTGTACAGAAATGCTACTGATTTTTGTGCATTGATCTTATAACCTGTGACTTTAGTAAACTCATTTATGAGTTCTAGAATCTTCGTTGTAGATCTCTCAGGGTTTTCTATGTATAGGATCATGTCATCTGCAAATAATGAAATTTTGACTTCTTCCTTTCCAATTTGAATGCCTTTTATTTCTGGTTCTTGCCTCAGTGCTCGAGCAAGTACTTCTAAGACAATGTTAAATAGGAGCAGAGACAGTGGGCATCCTTGTCTTGTTCCTGAGTTTAGAGGGAAGGAGTCTAGGATTTCTCCATTGTAAACAATATTGGCTTTAGGTTTTTCATATATACTCTTTATCATGTTCAAAAAATTCCCTTGTATTCCAATCTTTTGGAGTGTTTTTATCAAGAAAGGGTGCTGTATTTTGTCAAATGCTTTTTCTGCATCAATAGATATAATCATGTGATTTTTTTCCTTCAATCTGTTTATATGGTGTATTACGTTGATTGATTTTCTTATGTTAAACCATCCTTGCATACCTGGGATGAATCCCACTTGGTCGTGGTGTATAATACGTTTAATGTGTTGTTGAATACGATTAGCAAGTATTTTGTTAAGTATTTTTGCGTCTAGATTCATTAGAGAAATTGGTCTGTAATTTTCCTTTCTTGTGATGTCTTTGTTTGGCTTTGGTACTAGGGTAATGTTGGCATCGTAGAAGGAGTTGGGTAATGTTCTTTCTGTTTCAATTTTTTGGAATAGTTTCAGCAGGTTTGGTGTCAGTTCTTTCCGGAATGTTTTGTAGAATTCACCTGTGAAGCCATCTGGCCCTGGGCTCTTCTTAGTTGGGAGATTTTTAATAACTGATTCTATCTCTCTGCTTGTGATTGGTTTGTTAAGATCATCAATTTCTTCTTTTGCCAATATGGGCTGCTTATGTGTTTCTAGGAATTTGTCCATTTCCTCTAGATTGTCATTTTTGTTGGAATATAGTTTTTCAAATTATCCTCTTATGATAGTCTTTATTTCTGTGGGGTCAGTGGTGATATCGCCTTTCTCATTTCTTATTTTGTGTATTTGTATCTTCTCTCTTTTTTTCTTTGTTAGTGTTGCTAAAGGTTTGTCAATTTTGTTAATCTTCTCAAAAAACCAGCTCTTGGTCTTGTTTATCTGTTCAAGTGCTTTCTTATTTTCTATTTCATTTAGTTCTGCTCTTATCTTTGTTATTTCCTTCCTTCTTCTTCCTGTTGGGCTACTTTGTTGTTGTTTTTCTAATTCCTTTAAATGTGCAGTTAGTTCTTCAATTTTTGCTCTTTCTTCTTTTTTGATATATGAATTTATGGCTATAAACTTCCCTCTCAGTACTGCTTTTGCTGCATCCCATAAATTTTGGTATGTTGTGTTATCATTATCATTTGTTTCAAGGTAGTCATTGATTTCTTTTGAGATTTCCTCTTTGACCCACTGTTTTTCTAAGAGTGTGCTGTTTAATTTCCAAATCGTGGTGTGAAATCTGGGCTTCTGTCCCTTGCAAATCTCCAGCTTGACTCCACTGTGGTCAGAGATAATGTTTTGTATGATTTCAATCTTTCTGAATTCGTTCAGCCTTTCTTTGTGGCCTAGCATATGATCTATCTTGGAGAATGATCCATGTGCGCTTGAGAAAAATGTATATCCTGCTGTGTTTGGGTGTAGCGATCTATATATATCCATTAGATCCAGCTCCTCTAATATACTATTCAGATGTTTTGTTTCTTTGGTGATTCTCTTTTGAGATGTTCTGTCCAGAGTTGATAGTGGTGTATTAAAATCTCCCACTATAATTGTAGATGTATCTATTCTTTCACTTAGTTTTTCCAGCGTTTGCCTGACGTATTTAGAGGCACCCTTGTTAGGGGCATAGATATTTATGATTGTTCGATCTTCTTGACAGATTTTTCCTTTCACTAAAATGTAGTATCCTTCTTTGTCTCTCACAATTGTTTCACATTTCAAGTCTATTTTGTCTGATATTAATATAGCTACTCCTGCCTTTTTTTGGTTATTGTTAGCTTGTATGATTGTTTTCCAGCCATTCACTTTCAATCTCCATGAGTCTCTGGGTCTAAGATGTGTCTCTTGTAGACAGCATATGGATGGGTCATATTTCCTTATCCAATGTCCCAGTCTGAATCTTTTGATAGGTGAATTTAATCCATTGACATTCAGTGTTATTACTGTCAAGGAATTATTTGTGCTAGCCATATTTTGATTGGATTTGTGTTTGTCATATTTTGTTTGTATATATATTTTTTTGTCTTTTTTGTTATTGTTGTTGGTCTTATACTCTCCTCCAACTCTGCCTTTCCTGTTTTTTCCTTTGTTCCTGTAGAACTCCCTTTAGAATTTCTTGAAGGGGAGGTTTCTTGTTGGTATACTCTTTCAGTTTCTGTTTGTCTGCGAATATTTTGAACTCTCCATCATGTTTGAATGCTAATTTAGCTGGATAGAGTATTCTTGGTTGGAAATTTCTTTCCTTTAGTACCTTGACTATATCATACCACTGCCTTCTTGCCTCCATGGTTTCAGAAGAGAAATCAGCACTTAATCTAATTGAGCTTCCCTTGTATGTGATGGTTTTCTTTTCTCTTGCTGCTTTTAGGATTTTCTCTTTGTCTTGAGCATTGGATAATTTGACAAATATATGTCTTGGGGTGGGCCTGTTGGGGTTTATGACTTGTGGAGTGCGCTGTGCTTCTTGTATATGTACATCTGTCTCTTTCAGTAGATTTGGGAAGTTTTCAGCCATTATTTCCTGCAGCATTCCTTCTGACCCCTTTCCCTTCTCTTCACCTTCTGGAATGCCTATAATACGTATGTTTGAGCGTTTTGCATTGTCATTCAGGTCCCTAAATCCTAATTGGATTTTTTCTATCTTCTTATTGACCCCTTCTACTATCTGTTTGATTTCTGAAGTACTGTCTTCCACATCACTAATTCTCTGCTCTGTCTCTTCTAGTCTGCTGATATTTGCTGTAAGTGTATTTTTGATTTATTGAACTGTGGTGTTCATTCCCATCATATCTGTTATGTTTTTTCGTATGTCTGCAATTTCCCCTCCAAGTGATGTCTTCATGTTGTTAACCTCTTTCATTACTTCGTCAAATTTGTCGGTGATAAATGTTCTGAGATCTTTCATTGCTTGTGCCAAGTTTTGCTCCCCTTCATGATTATTGGTTTGTTGATTGGATTCAGCCATGTTTTCCTGATTACTGGTTTGGTTTGTAGATTTTTGTTGCTTTCTGGTCATCTCTTTATCTTGACGGATTTAATCAGTTCCTTAGCTTCTTTGTCTGCTCTTGGAGGTTAATTAGCTGTTATTTTTGCATAGGTGTTATATCTTCTCTTTGTCACTTTTTTCTTCTTATTCTAGTTTCTTGTTGTTGGTTAAGTTCACTTTAAAGGAAAGTATTAGTGTTGGGGGAAGGCAATTGTGTAAGCAAGGGAAAAGTGTAAGGTAATATTGGTGATATATGTTAGCAAAGCAAGAATATGAGATCTGGGAGGATGGAGGTTAGATTTATGTAAATTGTGTAGAGTTATAGCAGTAGGTAGAGTACCTATTATGAGGTAGGTGATTGAATATGGTAGGATTATGGTATGAGCTAAAAAGCTATTGATTTCGTGAGAGAGGGAAAGAGAAAAAAAAATGGTAATAGTTTCAAGAGTGGATAACAGACAGAAAACAAAACATAGGTATTAGAAGTTAAGACTTAGACCCTTCGTGGATCGAAGAAAGGGAGGTGGTAGGTGGATTATGGGAGAGCCAGTAGATGGTGGCGGGTATCAAGATGTAGGGGGAAGAGGATAGTGCAGGTAGACTAAATCAGTTCACACAGAAATGAGGCAGTGGAGGATGAGAAAACCCCAGCGAATGTGAGGTGTTTCCTGCCGCACCTATTTTATAATTGAGTTAAAATAAACTAAGTAGAATATGAGGGACAAGAGGGAGAGAGACAACAGAAAAAAAGAAAGAAAGAAAAAAAAAGAAAGTGGGGGGGAAGGGACGAGAGGAAGAAAGTAGAAGGGGATGGGCAAGGGGTGGGGAACAGATAGGGGAAAGAAAAAAAAAAAACAGATATGCACGACCCAGAATTAAAACACCCACTTCACAGCACCTACCACGAAAAAAAGCCTTAAATAACTGAGTAAAAGAAAGCCTTTGGGGGAGACGCTGTGAGAGAAGACTAGGGGATAATGCGGTGTTAGCAATCAGGAAATTGAAAAAAGTAAAGAATAAGTCAAAATGAAAATAAAAACAAAACAAAATGAAACGATAAGGAAAGAACGCCAACGTTGAAGGCTAGGGCATTTAAGGACCTCAGATGGACCTCAGTGCGTGATGGATTCAGGGATGGAAAGTCAGAGATATTGAGGTCTCAAGAGATGTGAGTCTCTGTGGTGTGGGCCACCAGATTTTAGGGAATTCAGACCTGGCAACCTCCAATCTGGTCTACAGGAAGCCTGGGAGCCCCGCAGTGTAATACACCCCTCTGGGATCCCCTCAGCTGGGTGCCAGCCTTAAGGGGGAAGTCAGATCCGCAAACTTTATTTTATGACTGAACCCTGCAATTCATTTACTTAGCTGGGCTCATTAGTATATTTCACTTCAGCTTTTAGACAGCTCCCGTCCTGTGATTCCAAACCTCTGCCACTAGAGGGCGCCTCTACACCGCAGCCACTTTGCTAGTACAGATCTGAAGCCCGGCCTGTGACGCCGAAAACAGATTCGAAAATCGGATTTCCCAAGCTTCGCAAAATATTCCCTAATCTGCTTCCAGACGTATCCCCCTCCCTTGCCGCAGCCTAATACAACTTTCCGATTACGTCTCTTTATTGCCTACAGCCTATTTGGGTCGGAGACCGGCTGCCGGGCTTTTGGGGGTGGGGCTTCA